>NW_027468587.1:35683205-35828205 GCF_046254945.1 Alosa pseudoharengus | reverse complement strand
GCAACGCTGGGCGGCGTGATCTCCATGGCTTTGAGGCGGATCTGCCCGCGCTGACGTGAGTGGCGTGTGTGAGAGAGCATCCATGTGCCACCTCACGTAGCGGAGAGGGCCTCACCCGTGAAACCCCCTCACTGTGATTAGCACTGGGATTAGCAGCTGGTGCGGGGGGAGGCGCCACTACGTGCTCCGGGCTCGTGACGGCTGGAGGAGCTCCTCAGAGATGGCTTGATGAAGACCAAGGACGCCGCTCAATAATTCATGTGCCCCCCAGAGTGGCGGCGTGTGTGCTTTCATGTTCATAACCCAGTGCAACATGGTACAGGCATTCACATACCTGTGGAACACAACACATTCACTATATGAAACCCAAAGAAGTCTAACACCTGAGATGATGATGTGTTCATGAGAATCAGGATGAGTTATGATGTCTCGTAAACCTTCTACCAAGAGCCAATAATACCCACCACGTGGTGCAGTGACCATAGAAGGGTTCAAGTTTAAATATAAAATGTGGTAGGAACATCAGTATCGGACTAATTACTAGGTGCCACACTAATTGCCATGTTCTTCATCTAATTACGATGTGCTCAACATGAAAGTGATCGGGACTAAATTGCATTTTGATAGAGTCACAACCCTAGCAGTTCCACTGAAGCCCCTGTCCATATCAGAAAAGACACTGTGCAAAAATGAGAAGTTGAAGATGAGGGGAGGTGAGGCATATTTATGGAACTGTCGCATCTCCTGAATTCATTACTGGTCTGATTTGTCGAAAGTGTTTACTTCTTAAGATTTCCTCATTGCAGGGGAAAAAAGCAAAGTAGGAATGCTATCACAGGTGTTGGCGTGAAATGAAATGGCCATACCTGTCTGTCTCATCTTTATTTAAAATAGTGCTCTCTGTAGTGCTTCAGAGTGCTGTGTGGACACTATCCTGCATGTGTCATCACAGCTCTGTGTTACTACACAATAGACCTGTTACTGATAAAAGGGTACCACTCACTTGAGAACTCCTCCAACCTACTGCACTGTAGGTATGAACTCAAATGCTTCAGATGGAGGGCCACCACGCACTATGAGCACCATCTATGAGGCCAAGATCTTCCAGCACTCCAGTGAGATTAGCGCATTGACATTCACTCAGAGGGTTCTACTCACTCAGTGTTCTACTCACTCTGAAAGGGAGATTTTTTTCCCTCAGTCACGGGGAATAAAAGTGCCAGGTGTGGATTGTGTTTCCTTCAAATGAACAATACCGAAAACAGTACAGTAAACTAAACAAACATCAGACACACATTTTGACTGGGGCATGGCTTGTCTAGGGTCCCTGAGAATGACATCAAGATGTCAGCGTCCCCACCCCATCCTACAAAATGAATTGAAAGAAGCTAATTGTTAGATGTGGTTACCCCCATACTGAACACAACCCTCCACGGCTTTGTCCTATAAAAGTGTTTCATTTGACAGTCGATGAAATATCACAGCAATTGAGGTAAAGGAAGCACAGGCACATAAACAAACAGATTTATCTGGCGGCTGTTGTTTTCTTGGTTCTGAAATATTAATTCGGGTGGTCTGAAGATAACATGGCCTTGAAATAAGTCTCTGACACTAATACAATGTGGCAAAGTAAACTGCTCTGTAAGTGGGCGGGAGATGCATTGGCAGAATTCCTCTCAGCTTACAGCCATGGAGGTCCATAAAAACAGAAACCGAATACATGAAACCCGGGTTTATCCTTTTTCTCAGGTTTTAATAACCTACATCCCCTGACATGGAGTCAATAGCTGAAGAAATGTAACAAGTATGTGTGAGCAGCAATCCACTTGTCTGTCTGTAAATCGTATAGTCATTTAATTGTTCCAACCATCTAGCGTCCCTTTGAACTGTCAGCAGACCACTGAACCCTCAAAACATCGGCCAGCCTTCCTTTGCTGCTCTGACGTTGTTCTCCAGAGTGTCTACTCGGTTTTCCTTCAACAATTATTGTTGCTCTGTTGAATGATTTGGAAACTAAGACGAGTTCTATTATCATTGTAAGCATATTCATACAAAACAGTATAACTTTAGAAATGGTATAGTTCATTTCTATTTGATTACCAAACATGAATGCCATGTGATTTGTAATATTTCACCTTTTGCTATTTAACATTAAATAACTTAATGGCCACTGTTTGAAATGCACCTCATTTTTAATGCTTTTAATGCTTGAGTGTGTCTGGTCATTCTCCCTCATGAGACTAATAGGATTTCAGGCATAATATGACAGCAGCTTTCATTTCAGTCAGGACTCAGACCTCAAACCAAAGAGCAGCCATTATTGTGTTTATTATAAGATCCTAGCAATGCCTCTCCAGCTGGCACCACTTTCTCTTCAATAAAGACCACCTACATGATGCTTACACAAAGCTGAGCTTCATTCTTATTGTACAATTGTATTAAAATGACTAGCACTGAGATTAAATCACATGAGCAATAACAATCCCTGGAAAAAAACATTATTCAATAAATGATTCTGTGGCAGGGCCCATCTTTTTGAGTGGCTGCAGAGTGCGGGTCTATGAGTGTTGCAATTACCTCAAGTGCCTGAGTCAGGCAGACTGTGGCCTTTTTTCCAAGGTATTGTTCCCATCATGGATAGCGTTGGCATGCTCTGAGGATTCAATAGTCATGAGGCTAGGGCAATTTGGGTGGCCAGGGACCCCAAACCCCAATCATTCTACAAGCAGTGGAAAGGAGGGGCGATGATTAATCGAGTTTCAAAACGAGACTGGGGGAAAAGCATCCTCATCTAACAAGTTACTTCTGTAACTCAATTGGTGGAGGACAGTGCTAACCACACACATGTGCTTGATTGAGTTCTGAAACCAGGTGGAGAGGTTTAACCCGCTCACTCAGTTGTCTCTCTTTAAATGTACTGTGATTCTAAACGATTTCTAACCTGTAACACTTTTTGTCACATTCAGTGGATATCTCCTCACAATCCACTAGGCATCCATTCTCTGAGTACACTGTGACTGTGCCCAGACTCTGTGAACTGAAACAAACAAGGTGAAGTAAGCCTGTCCCCCAAACTATAGCAAAATACTGCATGGGGTTTCTCTGAAGGGGAGCACTGAAGGGATGAAAAAGCGGATATTTGCATCCATATATGCAAATATCCTTCAACAAAGGCAATGTCTTCCAGCATGGCTTGCAGCTGAAGCATTGTTTGAATAAGCAGCTGAGGACAAGTCATGTCCTACTGTCTTATTCCTGTAACTTTCTAAATTCTGTTTTTCAATTAGATAACAAATTAAGAGCTGCTACCATTGGAAATTCCACTTTCAAAAAAAGAAAAAAGTTTAATGGCCTTGTTTTTAGATGGACCACATTTTGATAATTGACTTAGGTAATGCTTCAAGTGGGATAATCTCTTCTCAGAAAACAAAAGCACATTACTGCAGTGTGTTGGCCACAATTCACAGAGGAAATCGAGGTTAACGGACAGTGCAAAGTAGGCAGCACTGATAACGTGGATGTAAACTATTGATCCATTAGTGGCCTTTGGATTGGGGAAGGAGACTTTTCTTGTCTAGTAAGATGGCAGTGAGATATGCAGTCAACACACTGATTGTACACAATTTGTTCTGCCCATAATTCACAGGACCATAACATATATCATTTCACATAACCAAATAAAAGAAATTAATATATAACAAAGTAAGAAATGATAAAAATGTCATCAGTATATGATATCACCACTAATGTGACAGTTTATCTAATGAGCGTTGCATGTATACAATAGGTGCTGTCCATGGTCCTGAAGCAGGAGGCGTCTGCTGCTGCTGAGCTCATAAACAGGATTCAGGAAAGTGCTCTTTACCACATTAAACATCAGCGCCTCCGGAACAATTCGCCAACCTCTGACAATTTCTCTTCTCGATCAGCCGCTGCTCTCCCGAGGCGTTCACAGCATTCTCCTCCCCACCTGGTCGGCGGGGCTCCCGGCACTGGCAGCTTTGACAGAGCAGAACGACACTCCGGTGTGCACTGAATTAAAATGTGATCTTGGACACTTTGAAATGAAAAAGCTGGCAGGGCATCCGCTTCACTTGGCCATTCTCCAGGTGCCACTATTTAGAGCGACCTGCCAAATAAGGGGGAGAAGCTCTATCCATGTCTCCTTGCGTGTCCACCTCCACCTCCACCCAGCTGGGTTTGCTCTCTGGAACCTTTGAAACCACAGATGACAGAGCCAGACCTGCAAGGAGCTCGACAGTGAATGTGGTCAGAAGCCCATGCAATAAAAATGGTGTCACAGAGCTTTTCAAGAATGTATCATGAGTGTATTTTTAACAGGTATTAAAAGATGTAACATTATTGGCACTACCTAGTTTCTCACATGAATACTGGCATGTATAATTAGCCCAACACAGGGAGGGACACTTGTTGAGATATCTGCTCAGCCTCTTATGTGCTGCTGTCTGCTCAGTAGAAGGTGTGTGTAGTTGCAAAACAGTTGACAGTTGTGTTGTGAGTTGTAAGTAGGCTAGCTGTGGTTGCCTGGCCTATTATGTGAGTCTTGTGGCTGCAGTTGTGTTGCAGTCTGAATTAGCGGTAGCTGTTTAGGTGAGCTTTCTCAGCTGTGCTGTGGGTGGCTTGTGTTTTCAGCAGCTGACTCCCACTCAGTGTGGGGGTGGCCGACTGTGTCTCTTCAGCTGTAGCATCAGAGGGGTTTTGAGGTGGTGGGTGGATGGACGCACGTCTTGAGAACCCAAGGGCATGGGCTCAGATTCACAATGTCTCAGCGTGTGCTACATTGGAGATGGAGTTGGCTTTCATCAGCATCCTCCCAAAAGACACCAGCATCTTATGTACTACTGATTCCCATATTCCCATTGATTCAATTTGCTGCCACATTCTTTCTCCTGTTTTTGTTCTTTAAAGGCATTGCTCAACAAAGAGAATTCTGTACCCTTTGGTCCATTCAAAATGAGGTGTGTGTAAATCAAATGGCATGCTGAATTAATGCAGTCATTAGATGGAATAGATTTTTGGAGTATTACAGTTTGCAAGTCACAGAGCAGTTTTGGTAGATAAACCAAGCCAGAATATCCCCAAAAAGAACAGAACAATGTCCCATGTCATACTAAACCTTAGCTAATGACCAGAGCATCTTGACCGTCCACTCTATGCGTGGGTTCTATAAAGAGTGAATGAATCTTCGTCTCTGGTCCGTATGTTCTGCTCTGGAGACTGCAATTTATGCTGAGAGAAGAGTCAGCCTGTTCTGGTCAAGCTGTGCTAAGTTTAACATTGGAAATCATCTGATGAATTATGAATGAATCACAGGAAGTTTTTTAGGCATTCCAAACAAAACTGCTATCTAGATGTTGCCGTCAGAAAAAAAGAGTAATTCTCCCACTGCTCAGGGTGTGCTTATCACATCTGCTGTTTGAGACACACGCTATGAGAATTTGGAGATACAGAGAAAACCATGACATCAATCTTGTGGATACGCTATTCTTAATGAAAACATTGAAGTCAGACTGTGGCCGTGTTTGTAGAATGTAACCCCCACATTGTATGTCTTTGGATGTGCCTCTGCTGGCAAGGGATACAAATCGTTCAGCTCAAATTGAAAAAAAGAAGTCATAAAGTGAAACAACAAATAATGATGCACCACGGCTCAGAATTCTTTCCAGGCTGTTTCCATAGCTACTTCCGTGTCATACTGCTGAAACACATCTTGACATTTTCTTATAGCCCACAGACTCTTCCTCAATGGCCACTTTTAGATTTGAGGGGATCTTCCTGGATCAATATCCTCTTGGCCATGTGAGGGTGCTCTCATTTGTTTGTCTCAGCCCTAATTTTCCAGTGCCATGGGTCTTGACTCCCTCTTGCTCTCCCTCTCTTCTCCCCACGGTCCCCAGGAAACGTCCCTCTCAGTCACCACGGAGACACATCATCTGCTCTCCTTCCCCTGGACACAGAACAATTATCTGCTCTGTCCCCCCAACCCTGCGGAGACATTGCAGCTCTAGCGTGAGTCTTTTATCAGCAGGTTGGAGGCAAGCTCTGAAACTTCACTCTGTCTTGTCAGACGGTCAGGATGTGGCCAGTACCACAGGAAGGATGCTGGACACTGTGGTCAGATGTCATTTGCTCCAGGTTGATATTGGAAGGCATCTCTCTCAGCAGCAGTAGCACACATCAGAGAACCATTAGTGGACACTCTATTAGTATAGAACCGCTCACTGAACGCATCTGTCTTTTTGCTCACTGGTCTGGAGGTCGTTTGCGTTTTATTTTGGACAGTAATGGAATGGCATGGTTTATCAACCACCCGTACAGAAACTGTGAAGTGAATCTGAATGTATTCAGAGACTCTGCCTGCCAAAACGGAACCCAGACATTTGTTTTTTTCTGTCTCACGTATTCACTTTTAACTGCCTTTACAACATATCAAATTCCCCCTTCATAATACTGACCTGCTATTTGGATCACTTGAACCAGTATGCGTGGTGATCCAAACACACTCATCCCCCTCATCCCCACTCCTTAGTGGTCATTACACTATCCTCTCCTCTGGCAGGGAGCAGGGGGGTTGTGTGGTATGTGTTGTTTGTTTGTGGCCAGATGCTGTTGAGGGCATCCATCAGCACAGCTGCAATGAACAGAGAGAGAGAGAGAGAGAGAGAGAGAGAGAGAGAGAGAGCGAGAGAGAGAGAGAGAGAGAGAGAGAGAGAGAGAGAGAGAGGGGCTTTTTGGACACCCAGGTCCATTCACACCCCTCCCTGCCCCTGGAATCCCCTCCAGTCAGAGGGGTAAATCACAGGTAACGGGGGACCAGAAGTGTTTACTGATGGAGTGAACATCGCAGAGACAAGGATCAAATTGCCCCATCAGGATTCGAGGCGATTTCAAATGTAAGCCTACAGGCTTTTCAGCCGGTCAGCAGGCTTTGAGCTAGGTTACATTATGAAGGGTGGTGGGTGAGTTTCTGTAGCTGAGAAACAAACAGAATTTATTTTGCCAAAACAGAGAATCTCTCATGCATGCAGGCGAATGGAAAATTACATGTGGGTCAACAACACATAACTTTCTTATAGACTCTTTAATACTCAAGCGCAGATTAATCTCATTTGAAAGTCACTTTTCATTCAGAAGAGCATCATTTCCATAACCCCACTTTCAAACCAGATTTGGCTGCTTAGGACAATCAAAGAGCACATCGAGCATTCCAAAAGTACATTTCTGTTGCCTCTGAACACACTAACACACCAATGAAGGACCTAGGGAGGATAACAACCTGCCATTAAGAGAGCCCGCTCTTCAAAAGAAGTGTAATAAACTTCTAATAACGGAAGTGCAAATTGGACTGTCATTTGTTAATCAGAGAACACAATTTTTTCTTGTGTTCTGCCTTCATGCTAATCAGGTGCCTGTTTGTTTGGGTCGTTGGTGGGGGGTGGAGAGAGACAGTAACTGCTCCCGTGACAGAGGCCTGTTTTATGAGAGCTGTTTATGACTGAGTGTCTGTCCTAATGACTTTATTACTGCGAGATCATCAATATGCAGGGTGGGAATGCAAACAGCGGCTGAGACGAGAAGACAGCAATGGCGCAGTACTGAGCAGTGAAAGGGACATTTCTCATCACCTGCTCCTGTCTCCATGAGCCGTCTCCATCTGAAATTCATACAATTTAGATATACATATTTACTAGCAAGACAAGACCACAGAATGGTGATACATAATATCTTCACAATCTCATATCAGAGAGGGTTAAAGCGGAGTAATCAAGGATCTTTGCTCATACTGTTTTTTGTCCACAAAACTGTGAGGGGATTTTGAGGTGATGCAGTTTCACAAAAATAGTAATTTCTTAGTGACTCATTGTCATTTCATGTGAAAAGCGATGGCAACAGCATGGGCAGGGTCTGTATGCATGACTGGCATTCTCCTATCTGCCAGACGTTCACATCTCAGCACTGAGGTGCCCAGGGAATGAAGTTCTGGTGCTACTCTAATGGGCTCCAATAAGCGGCTTGCAAGCCTGATGCAATTACGAATCAATCCTCTCTTTTGCATGGAGCTGCACAACTTACATGCAAGCTGTATTGAACTTGTGGAAGAGGGGTTGCTCATACAGTTGACTGCTTGCAAATATTAGCCTGCAGCTTTGGTTGTACCCCTACTTATTGTGTCTCGGATCTGGTGTATAGTGCTCGGGGACATGAAAATGAACAATAACATTTAGCTGAACTCTAATTATGTAGGGCAATCTCATAAAGGATGTAAGAGGAACAATTATGACAAACATTTTCCCAGGAGGGGACGCTTGGTTCAAACAGCAAGGGCTTGAAGAGTTCGAGGACTTTTTAATAAGACTGGTGACATCAGCGCTGTTCTGCGGCAGCGCACAGTTGATGGATGCTAATGCTACGGTGGCCCTCCTGCTTACAGCATTTGTGCTGCCATTAGAACCACTCAAGCAGTTATAAGTCACTTCGTCACTCACGTCTGGGATGTGGACGGATAAAAATACAAGGGTCAATGTGCTGCCATTCAGCAAAAACGTCCGCTGTGCTACCTTATGTTCAATTTACTGGAACTAGCAGTTTCTCTTATTAGCCAGTTTTTCTATATGAGGTGGAGTTGTCACCTTTTTGTAATTCTAGTCCCACATGTGGTTGACAATTCATTCGAGGCCAGTGGAGTTTGATATGGTTGTATGGAAATATAAAAACATCACATGAAGCCATGTTGCCTCTCGCAGAAATGCGTCACAGTGAATCAGGTAAGCTTTCAGCCAGGGCAGCAATAAGGCAGCATCACAGACATACAAATGTCAAAGTGTCTGATGCAATAACAGGCATTTCTCAGAGCAGTGCCATCTTCTGTGGTATGATATGACACGTCATCTGACCTTATTCATGATCCCTGAAAACAAAACATGATCACCTCTCACCATAAGTCATTCACTCTCTGGACCCCCACTATGACTATCTGTAGTGGATCACATGGGACACATTCAAAAGTATGGATTTCCATTTGTAGTCCATTAGCAAAAAATAGTTTTGTTTTTAATATATTTTATTTACACCTTTAATTTAAAGGGTTTTAAGGTCAGCACAAATAGTCCTGTGAGGATAGGTGGACCGGAAATTGATCAACGATTGATGTGCTGTTCATTGTATTTGTCATCACTCATATTATAATTGCAGACCTTTGACATGACCTATCTACGTTGGGAACATGTACACATCCCTGTAATCTTAATGTTCCACGTCTGCCTCAAGATTTATGAGCTCTGGACCCCAGACCTGCCCCGATAAGGGTGCTTGTGTACAATGTCATTAAGCATTCTGTTAGGAAGCAATTAGTTTGATGATCATGTGGAAGAATGGCCTCACAGGGAGCAATCAATACAACAAATGTCTTTATTACAAGGATCAAGATGAGGCCATTTGTTAAAATATTGGCAGCTTTGATAAGGGGTGTCCATTACACACTGTAGGAGAAAAGCATGATAAGCATGAGGATACATGTAAAGTGATATCTCAAATGTCAGATATGATTAGCTCGGCATGAAGCCTGTAGCCCTCATTAGCTAAATCTCTGACTTAGCACATTCTGAATTATGCCTAGATAGATAGGAGAGAGACAGAGAGACAGAGAGATAGCATGATGCATGGTCACAGCAGAACATATTCTGCATCTTGAGGTCCCTCTACTAACTGCACAGCTGATTACTGTTCTGTTTGCAGCTATGAGACAGAAATGCCCTGGTATTCCAAAATGTTGCATATTTAATATTTGTCATGTAGCAAAAGTGGACTATGTTTGGCTCAGAATGTGTTTGAAGAAGATTTTGAACACTTCTGTCTTTCTTCCTGCACCTGTGACGCTGTGCTGCTGTCTCTCGTTTGTCCCTTTGTCCTTTTCCAGCGTGTCCAGCGGTATCTTCATGTCACTTTTGCACTAGATGGGCTATTCATGGATCTGTGATGTCAGAGAACACGTCAGACAAATATTCACACTTCTGACGACTACCAAGTACATCTTATGTGTGGTACTATCAGACATTCTAGAAAGGTTTTCTTGTGACCAAAGTGATTTCAGAAACCTTTATATATGAGTGTAAGGCAGGGCAAATGGATAATGATGATTAGGGAACCAGATGTTCAGATGTTCAAGATCCTAGTTAATGGAAAAGTATCAATCATTGCAAGCATAATGTTAGTGTCTGTGTGTGTGTGTGTGTGTGTGTGTGTGTGTGTGTGTGTGTGTGTGTGTGTGTGTGTGGTGTGTGTGTGTGTGTGTGTGTGTTTGTGTGTGTGTGTGTGTGTGTGTCTGTGTGTGTCTGTGTGTGTGTGTGTGTGTGTGCTGGAGTCTGTGTTGCAATCATTCCAAACACAAAGATCAAACACACTCAATCAAACAGGGTGATTAACACAGTCGTCTGTCACCCCATTACTTGGGTGGCTAGGAAGTCCAAAGTTTCATTTCAAATCTACAGTTAGCACTGACTATGGCTCTCTGATTACTGGAGAGTATGCTGTTCTGTGGCACGTGTAATGATATCTTGTCCTCTAGGTCATCTTCTGTGAAGTGTCCATGCTGAGAGGAGAAATCAGTCACCGCCCGGCTCCTGACTCTCAGTTCTCAGCACCGAGGGCTTTGGTCACTTTCGTCCTCTCAACACTCTCTCAACAATACATAAGGACAAAGTGGATGACTCGAGGAGACGCTCAATGTCGTGTCCTTTGTCACCATACCCTGAGTTCTTAGAGAGCAACAATGGTCTATAGCCTGCATGCTATGAAATATAGCTTCACAATATACAGGGTTTAAGGAAATTAAAAGATATTGTAATAGCCACAATGATTTAATAGTATGCACCAACAAACATATTAAACAAAAGTGAGAGTGAAAAACAGTGACACAGATTAGGAATCTGTTCAAATCCATTTTTGGCAAATGACGTGTATGCAAAACAAATATAATTTAAGGCCACTGTATGCGTTCTTCCCCGCATTTAGTTAAGAAGACTTTGTGTTTTTACATTGAGTTTGGCCATTGAACTATCAATTACTGCATTCTGAATTTTTCAGAAGTATTTTTCTAAAGCCTTGCTTTGAATGGATTGGGCAAATTGGTCAGAGATGCATCCGCCTAGCGCTTTACGCTTCATGTGTTTGCTTGCAGGATCTGTGTGTCAGCCTAATTGGACTGCCGATTACAGAGATTTGTCACATCAGCTGCTCACAAGCGACTCACAAATGGCAGTGCTGCATTCAGCTCAACACGTCTGGGTCTCATCTACACCACTGCATGGGTGAGCACAAGGTATGGGAGCTCACTTTCATATCGCAAATATCAACATTTGGGGATTCAGGGGAATTTCAAAGCTCACCACAGTATCTAAATGAAAACAAATGTTGTTAAATTGGCTTTTCTCTGTTGATTGGATCGTGTTCCCATAATATCACTCATGGCTATTCATGTTCCTCGACAGTTAGAGGGATACACAATTAATATTCTAAAAATAGTTTGATGTAGCACAGTATTTGGACATGACTCAAGTAAAGCGCATCTACACTGATATGTGTGCTAACATATTAATACACATAACATTTATTTTAATCCCATTTCATTAAGGTTATGAAATAAGGCATATTCATTTGAGAGCCATTTCAATTTTTAGCCTAACTCTGAAACAAGTTATTGAGTGAGGTGACGCATAATGACATTCTCCTGCTGGCCACAATCTCACAAAGACATTAATAGAAACTGATGTTGGATATTGTGGCATATTCGCTTGTCTCCCCTGTCTCCATTCATTCAAACAAATTGGAATGTTCCAGTAAAACACAAACTGAAATGCTAATAGACATATAGCTTTAAGCAACCACTGGGTGATGTTCCAGATCTCTCAATCAAAACAAATTGTATTTAGCTTTCAGATAATGGCAAAGAGACAACAAGTTTATTACTTGGTGTCAGAGAACACCTCTGACATACACACACGCATGCACACACACACACACACACACACACACACACACACACACAGACACACAGACACACACACAGACACACACACAGACACACACACACACACACACACACACACACACACAGCATTACATATTCAAGTGTGAATGTGTCTGATACAGGCTGGTGTATCATAGCATTTCTGTGCAGGTCAAACCCATCACAAACACATTAATATAGACTGATTCAGGATATTATCTCTGCAGTTCCTTATTACTATGCTAATTAGAAGGTTTAGGATGACACAATAAGTGAAATATTATCAGAATGGGGTCTGTCAGCACAACAATGCTGAGGTTCTTGCCACTCAGACACAGGGGCGTCGGACTGGGGGTAAAACCACTACTGATTATAGGGGCCCAAGTGGAGAGAGGGCCCAAGAAAAGTCTGGAATACATTTTATTTTACCTGGGTTGAGGAACATGGGGGCCTATCAGGACTGCCTATGCAGGGGCCCAGGATCTTGTGCCAAGCCCCTGTTTAGACAACAAAGCAAAGACTTTAAGAGAGCCGCTTTATCAAACTCACAGAGGTCATATTCCATGATCAGTGTCATTGCATGTCAAAACATGTCAAACTGAAGGATATGTTTGTCTCAAACTGTAATACAGACATGTATGAATTTGCTGTTTTATTTTTTCACTGGTTATAAAAACTGTTTATTTATTAAAAATCATAACACAAATGTGAAATTTAGACCCTGTAGAAATCTTTAATAAAACATTAAAATATGGGTACATTAATAAGCCATAATCTATTAATAATATCTAGCCTCCTGTCGTCATAATTTGAGATTTTATGTGTAGTATTTCTTGTTGATGTTCTACCTAATACTGATCACATGCGCTACAATCCAAGTCTATGGTCTTATGGATGCTCACACTAGTATAAATGATACTAATGATGCTTGAAAAATTGATTCAGCATCTTCAGACTTTTTCTAAAATGCTCAGACACAATTAATGGGAAACCAACCCCAATATCAGACAGCAGGTGATTAAATTATGTGAACAAAACGGCCATTAAATAGACATTGAAGGGATATGTAACTGTCAGTGATAATTTAGCAAAGCATCTTTGAAATCAAGCATCTCAAAATAATGCAAGTAATGCACAAACAATGTCATGTCATTTTATTTTTAAGAAATACACCCAAAATCTTCTAATTTACTAGTAGCTATGAGCTTTCAATTGCATACATTTCCTTTGAATCCACATAATGATATCCCTTCGAGTAGGCTACTGGCAGTGATAGATATTTATTGTAGATTAAATTGCATTTGTGGCCTGTCAGCTCATAACAATCAAGTTTCATATTTAGCCTTAACCTGCCTGTCTGTTTTACCTGCTATTTTTGATGCTTGATGGACTATTCTCTATCACTAAGGAGTATTAACTTCTTTGAAATGATATGTCTCAAATAACATTGTGATGACAATGGCTCCACACTGCTGCTTGGTTGTACACATTGAGACTAGAGATCATCCGTTACATGGTTACTGGGTGATGTCCAGGTGACCTCACCATGATTCATGGCTAAATCAGAATAAATAAAACTCATTGTCTACGGTACACCACAGTCATGTGACACAGGGTGCAGATAGCGCAACTCATCATCCTTTGAATGTATGTGTCACCACAGGCTCCACTGAGCTCCAGCAAATGTTTGACGTTCAACCACCCACAGTTTCCAGAGCTACGTTGTTTTAACATTTATAAAAGGGACTGACAACTATTGTTAAAAACTGTTGATATAAAACATACAGATTCTTCATGTGACATTGTGCAGCAACAGCAGAGACAGATTTCAAACACTCTCTGTCAGGTAACACTCTCTGTTTTTATTGCAGGGAAACAATTTCATGGCAAAATATTTTGGAATCTTTCAGCATTTTGTGAACTTGTGATGACCATTCTGTGCGCACAAAATGAAACAAAGCATGACAACACAAAACCCCTGTCACTGATAGACAAACTCTGACACCCCTCGTGTCTGTATATATTTGGTGGTATGTGTAGGTGCTCGTCCCTGTGCAATGTCAGATATGTACTTTATTTTCAATCAACCAGACGTGTTGCATTGCCAAGAGGAGTGTGAGGGGGAAATGTCTCTGTGGTACTAGTAGCACTCTGCCTGGCCGTGCTCACAAACCATATTACTCTTTGGAAGGCCTTAATTGCCAGGCTGTGGTCACACATTCGCAGAGTCAGATTTTCATTGTAGTTTAACGCTATATACATATGGCTCAGTTTGAGAGAGCTGTTGGGTATTTACATGCATGATTATTTTTCTAGGTAAAGGTGACTATGAACAATGTTGGACCAGAAACCTAAGATACTTGGGGCATTTCTTAATATTGTTTTCTAGTTGGCCTGTCTTTACAAAAGGTTGGATTCTATACAAGGGCTTTGAAAATGCATTTATTTCAGGGAGCAATTATTCTCTTACTGCAGGCAGATAATTACCACCCTTATCAAATCAGCAGATGCAAACTAAAATGGAATTTCAGCGCTTAATGACTACAGGTTACTAAGATTGGGTGTGGTTGTGAAATTGCAGAGTTTACTAATTCAATCATGCTTATATTGGGGAGCACCAGATTATAACTTTAACTGTTGTTAAACCAAGAATTAATCATGTATGGATTTAAGCATGATAGGACCTCACTCACTTATCCTGTTTGACTGCTATTCCGTTTTGTTAACAAACAGTAAATGTCAAATACAGACGGAGCATGGGGTGTATCCGACAGAGCTGACGCTGTGCTCGCTGGGAGGGCAACGATAATGAAGACAGCCCCCCCCCCCCCAACTCTAAAGGCGCCCCCTCCTCCCCAGATGATTGTGGAAACCACAGCCCTCTTCAGGCTACCCACCAGATAAGTGTTCAACCACAGGGCTCTGTAGAGTGCACATTAGACTGGAGTGGAACCAGCACTACTACAACAACAAGGTTTTCACAAGGAAATGGCAGCAGTTTCAAAGAATCCTTGTGCATCTCACACATCCATACATCGAGGGGATGAGAGAAATTGCGAGTGAAGTTAAAGACAACTTTTGTGTAGTGTCTTCTGTTTTCCTCACTCTCAAAACCATATCGATATCAATCCACAAGCAAAGGAAGAGTCATCTTGGTTCATGTACCACTGGAATTGAATGCACATCTTCAGAAAATTGCAAGCCTCCTCAGAAAGCGGACACATAACTAGTGGAAGATGAAAACTGAACGTTCCACCTTTTCCTCATCGGTTTCCCAGTGTCTTGCTGAGACTGTCTGAGTGATATGAGCTCCATAAATGACTCATTTCAGCATGCCAAAACACTCTCCGTACTCAGGGCAGAGGAAGCCAATCAATAAGGTGGCCAGGGTCAGTGCAGAAACATGCTCTTGCAACACTAATAATTGTGCTATTGATTGAGTGTTTGCCACAAACTGTTACCGCAGCAGATATTACTATACATTAGTACAATATTAATATAATATATATGTTAAAAAAATATAAATTTTTATTTTTAATGCCAATTGCCAGTTGCCAAATCATAGAATTTCACAAAACCATGTTTCATATACTTTAGAACTTTGTGTTATGGTTTAATCCTAGTTTTGTTATTATACTACTAGACAGTACTAAGTGGAAAATAACTTACACATTCACAACCACACATTCTGTGGCTATTTTACAGACACGGTGGTTTTTATCTTAACATGTGAGTCTTGGACTCCTCTTATTGTCAACTGTTTATTGTTATCTATCTACCCCTAACACATGCTGTGCGCTTTCATTTTGCGAGATAGGAGACCTGTGCATCCATATGACCACCTCAGTCATCAAGAGCTGTGTCTCTGAGTCGAGAGTCATGGAGACATGAGGGAAGCATTTGTGAGAGGAGTGACAAAAACACAGTGAGCTCATATCCTGAAGTGACAAGCGTTTCAAGAGTCCATCTGATCCCAGGGGAACATCCACGAGGGGAATAGCTGGATGCAGCATATGATTAAAGGAGATGCTCAGGAGACTTCCTGTGTCTGGGTCACTTATGGCTGTGGAGAGTGCTTCAAGACCCAAATGTACTCACATTCAACCATGTTTTTCAAGAAAGTGCTGGAGTACAACTCAAGGCTGTAAACCTTTCACTGTGCCTCTGATATTTGTTGAGAAAATTTTGTTGGTGAAACAAGCATACTGAAAAAGTTTCTTTTTTCTCTCTTTGCAAGGCAACTGTCTTAACATGTACTCTACAGCAAGTTGTAAAATGTAAGCATTATTATTATTGTCACTCACCTGTAGTGAAGTCTTCGTCTGGGAATAAGGGGAGATATATATTGGCAGCTGGGGAAATTACAGAAATTTCTTTCTTATTTAGCCATTCTGACTCAATGTCTGAAGTGACTTTGCAACAACCTTTGAATTGACAAATGCATTCCGAATGAGAGTGGAAACCAGCTCCCAGACCTCTTACTGCCAGACCGAGCTCTCCTGTGGAATCAAGTGGTGATCGCCTGCTGCTTTAAATGAGCTGGCTACACGGCCCACTGATTCAGGGAACAAGCAGAAAACTAGGTGTGCACAGACTGAGAATAACATTCATACATAACTGGGCATCTACAGTACTTGATTGATATTTAATTCATTGATATCTTTGGCATCTTAGATTGAATTACTTTCTTTTTCTGCAGCTATTGTTGCTAGTAATGTTTTGTTGCAATGCAAACTATGTCTTTGTGTGGAAACAGGTGTTTCTATAACTAAATATTTTTGTTTCATTTGTAGCAATAGTGCTAGTTGGTATATGACAAACTGCAGTTTTTCTTTCGTTTTAGAGAAACAAGAGGCATTTTGTGCATTTTAGTGAGGATGAGATGGTAATGTATGATAAGTTAAATGCAAAAGACAATCAATAATGCTTTAAAATGCAGGAATGGGGACTGGTTGGGATGAGGAAGTGGTTGAAGAGGAGCCTGCTTTGATGAGTTTCTGAGGCTCCACTAGCAGGTCTCCAGAGGAAACTGTTTCATAAAACAGGGAACTGGAGGCCTGGCCCCAGAATCCCTCAGGACCTCGCCGAGTCAACTCTACTGTGAGCTGCCAGCATCCTGTCTTCCCTCCCCCTCTGCCATCTTGATCCTCCCCTTTTCTAAATCAGTTCATTCCTCTCATCTTTCTCCATTCAGTGGGCCAACCTATGATGGCTGCCATCTCCATGCAGACAAACCTAACAATAAATGAATTGTGAATTCAATGTAGAGAATGATTGCACCAATCCATCACCGGCCAAATGAGGGATGTGTGAGTATGTGTGAGTATGTGTGTGTGTGTGTGTGTCTGTGTGTGTATACTGCTGATTTAGCTTCTTCTGCAAACATATATTACCTGTAAATATATTGCTGCACTGTTGCACATCACAGGGTTTGTTGCCTGTGTTGAGAATTTTTAAAACATAGCTTTAAGGCACCAATTACTTAACTGGAAAGCTACCCTTGAGAGAAATCTGGTTTGATTAACTGCACTGATCAAATTCACAATGTAGATGTAAGTAATGACCAGGGTTAGTTAGCTGGCCTATAACTTGAGCCTTGATAATGGTTTGTGTATTGCTGTATGTATTGTGTTTGGCTCCCAGAATCCTGCAATCTGATTGGCTCCTTGAATCCTGCAATCTGATTGGCTCACAAAATCCTGCAATCTGATTGGCTCTCAGAATTCTGCAATCTGATTGGCTGTGGGAATCCTGCAATCTGATTGGCTGTTGGAATCCTGCAATCTAATTGGCTCCTGGAATCCTGCAATCTGATTGACTTCCGGAATTCTGCAATCTGATTGGCTCTCAGAATTCTGCAATCTAATTGGCTGTGGGAATCCTGCAATCTTATTGGCTCCTAGAATCCTGCAATCTGATTGGCTCCTGGAATCCTGTCATCTGATTGGCTCCCTGAATCCTGCAATCTGATTGGCTGTGGGAATCCTGCAATCTGATTGTCTCTCAGAATTCTGCAATCTGATTGGCTCTCGGAATCCTGCAATCTGATTGGCTCATGGAATCCTGCAATCTGATTGGCTCCCAGATTCCTGCAATCTGGTTGGCTGTGGGATTTGTATGTATTGTGACAAGTAATGTACTTGATTTATTATGCATTTATGTGCAATTTAAATGTATCTACAGTTTTTAAATGACATACCTTGTCACAATAAACACCTTTATTCACAGATTACCGTTTTCAGTGTTACAGACTTAGTAGAACAGTCATAGCTAAATGTGTCTGAGATTTTCAAATCAGCAGGATATAGTGTTGGGATTGCCCTGCGTTGATATTGACATTTGAAATGGGCCATTGAAAGCAGAGTGGCAATTGCATTGCTGTTGTTTTTTCAGCAATCCTTCACCCACACAGGCAAACATGACATCATTAATTCCTTTAAATGACTTGCTATGGGGTTTGACAAATTAGTTAAGATTCAGGGTTGAGTCACATAATTGGTTTACATTCCACATGCATACAAACCATGCACACCAACTGCCTAAAGAAGATACTGTAAGTCAGGGGTCTCAAACTCCCGGCCCACGCCCGGCCCAATTCCGGCCCGCGACCTATGTCAAAATAATAATGTAATCCGGCCCTTGAGGGTATTTTTAATTGCGACAAACAACGATACTGATTAAAATAGACGATATATCCTAGTATGGTGACAGATCTCAGTTGTACTCTCCTCCACTATTTGCTAGACATCCAGAGCTTGATTCAAACCCAAAATAGCTGCACAAAGTTTTCAGGAAATACTTGTATTATGGTGCATTCAGAGCACCTCGGAATGACAAGGACCGCCCCCATGGCTACTTTGTTTTTCCGACAGCAAGTGTTCATGTGCTTTGCCATCGGAATGTGTGACAAACACGGATGCCACAACAAAGTAACATTCCTCCCAAATGGCCCTATCACGTCTTTGAACTGACGTCATGAGGGCGTGTTTTAGCTCGTGCAGCTCGTGGAAGGCAACTGCAAGATCTGTCTGCAGGCTAAGACTCCCGCGATATTTTAAGGTCGTGTGACATGGTGTCACGGTGGTAAGTGTCACGGTGGTAAGTCCCTCCCCGGCTGACAGAAGTCGGACAGAATTTCTAACCAGCAAGCATTGCGTCCATCCCAGTATGCATTGTGTTCAACCCAGCATGCATCACATCAAGTCAGATCTGCACAGATCTGCCTCAAGTCCGACTTGAGGCAGATCTGACTTGGTCTGGCTTTCTACGTAAACGTGATCTTCAGAGCTACAACAGAGGGCAGCTCATCCCGGACAGACAGGCTACAGTCTGCCTGACGTGACTCGCGGGAGACATTGCGGGAGATATTGCGGAATTTTGTTTGCAATAAACACAGCAGAACTTTCATTCTTACTCATTAAAATGAGCATGATGACTGACGAAATAAATTCTTATGATGTAGTTTAAATAAACCACTGTTGTCATACAGTTAACAGGCCTGCATTGTAGCACATAAATTCAATATCAAGTGTTTCCCCTATATGTGTGTCTATCTATTTAACCAACAGCAGGAAATAACAGAATATCCAAACGTTTTCAGTAGGCTAGCCTACCATTGTTGCAGAAATCACGTATAAGAAGGTATCCCTTCGATTTCTGTTTATTTTCGCATATTCCAACATAAGGAAGCAGCATGAGACTCCCGTCATAATCGTCATGAGGACATTCCTCCCAAATGGCCCTATCACGTCTTTGAGCATACCTTTTCTTGGGATATAATTTTTTGCACAGAAATTCGAATGTTGTCTTTCAAATGTGTCAATGACGTGATTCATTAGCAGAAAGCTAGTGTGTTGTGGTCAACAACGACCCAACCTGTAAGAAATCGATAGGACGTGACTACTCGTTCATTCAACTTTTGACCTATAATCCATATTGAGCTTGCAGAAACCACAATCAAATCTTCTATTTCTCAACTACAACCAGGTGAAAGAGACAAATTTAGCCGTCTAGCTCCATAGACCCCCATTGTTTTTGCACTTATTCGTGATCGCTCCTAGCTGAACTGCAACAGATTGCAGGTACAATGGAGTTAATAGGGAGTGATCCGGCTCTCCGTAAACGGGCTCTGGCTACACGCGAGAAACACGAAGACGTGCATTAATGACGCGGAAGCGATGCAGGCCATAGTTTTGCACAAATTGAAGCAGAAATAGGCCTACACCAAATGTTGAAAAACTTTCACGTGTGATGAAGTCTTGGGTAGGCTATGTTGTTCACCTATTCTGATTCTGAAGGAGAATATCCTTTTGGAGATTATGATCGATCGTCTATTGACAGTTATAGTCACGGTGCGTCTGTGAATGGAGGTGCGTCTTTGCGTGTATAGCCTATGACGGTGTCCACCAAGCATACCATGTGTAGCAGGTAGACCTTCTCTGCCTGCTATTTCCAATAGCACCTGCCAGTGCTAATGAAGGGGGCAGGGCATGGGCTTAGGCAATTAATCAATCTGGCACCAGTGGAGTGCTACTTAAGAGGGGCAGTAGCCAGTAGCAATGTAGACTCCATTTGGTGTAGCCCCTGTCCGTGCTACCGTCAGGTATGCTGGCTCCCCGTAGACATTTGTGGTTTTATGTTATGTATATTGTGGTGTTTTCATTGTTTAATCTTCTGTGTTCTGTTCTTTTAGGCAGCACAGTCATGCTGGTGGGGTAACATGGGTTGTGCTGCTGTCTTGTCTTGTCTTGGTTTTGCTTTGGTTATTTTGTGTTTGGTTTTTGTGTTGCCTGTCTTGTCCTTTTGTTTGTAACTTTTATGTTTATTTAGTAGGGAGGTGGCTCTGAGGGGGGCTAGTCTAAGCACACGTGTGGTGTGGTTTTGTGTATTGCTTATCGCTTTGCGGTGTGCCTTTGCTGTGTAACAGGTGAGCCTTTCTTGATGCTTGCATGTAAAATATTTGTGTGGACGTCCATAGTTGCCACCCTCAGATCCCCACTGCCCAACCTTTGTCTTAATAAACATTGTTTTCCTGGAATTCATGTCTCCTCTGTGTAGTTACGAACCTGAAAGCGGTATGATCTCTTAGGCTAGCTTTACACGACAACGATCTGAACACAATCCGCAAAAGTGGCGTTGCGTTCCCACTTTTTATTTCATGTTTAGACGAGCGTCTTTGGGTGGAAATTTGCATGCACACGGTGACGCAAAAGTGTGTGAAATTTGATGTAGTTTGCATGCCAGGTGGCTAGGTGGTACTGTGAAGCACTGCCATACAACAACACCAAGAGCGCGCGCATGCGTTGAAACTTCCTTCTACTTCTCTCCGTAGTAGCGCGAAATAGCCGAAAATCAAAACATGGCGAAGAAGCGAGCCGGTAAGACAGACAACTTTGTCTGGACAGACAGGCCCGGAGTGGGTAATCGGGAGAATTCCCGGTGGGCCGCTTCACTTTTGGGCCGGTCGAGGGAAAAATATTGGCATTTGTCACGTTAATCTATCTTCTCCTATAGTTGGCTACACACGTTCGCATTCTATGCCTAACACCGCAGCCTCTGCATGGGTTGTTCTCCCCTCCCAAGAAGAGTTAATTGGTTGGGTCCATATAGCCAGTCTTTCCTAAAAAGTTTTCTCAGATACCAGCTGGGCCGGCCCTACCGTAGTGATAAGCGTCAGGGAGGATGGATGGTAGAAAGATGCCATGAGGCCAGGTAAAAAAGACAAAGTATTGGAGGGAAATGCTGCCAAATGTGCTATGCTTCCAATTTTTTTTGAAGAGGACAGACATAGGTGGCAACTGGTAAAGAGAGCTAGCCATGATTATAACGGCGTAATTGGGCTGATAACCTACTGGACGTTGTAGCCTTGTCAACCTATTCGCAAGTAACATATTAAATGAATTAAAATATTATCATTTTGGTATCATCCAATATGGCTATTCATAGACTTTGCAAATATTATGCAAATATTGATAACAAAACTCAAGCTTGATCTGTGTGTGCAGTAGCCTATAGGCCTAAAAACAAAAGTAGCCTAAGCAGCAGATCAGCCAGTCCCCCGCTGAAAATGATGAGCCCGAAATTAACTATGACTATAGGGACAAGTAGAAAGGATAATAGAGTTAACCATATGAATTCAAGTTATTTTATGGAAGAAAGAACAGTAGGCTATGACAGCAGTAGGCTACATGATCAACCTATATGGCTTGTTTGCTCAGAAGGGGGTGTAGTAAAGGAGCAAATCACCAAACAACATGATAGCTGACCCATGCAGAAAAAAACATGTAAACAATACAGTAGTTCAATATGCCTCTTGGAATTGTGGGATACATTTCAAATGCTTTATTTCTTCCTTCCTGTTTTTGTTAACTTATCAACCTATCCTTGTGGAATAGTGGAATATTAGCCTATAATAAAAACTACAGGATAGAAAGCTGAAATGTTGCCTTATTTATCCAATTTCAACCACCACTAAAAAAGTGGGCCGGTCTTGGGCCTGAAACTCCCGGGCTGAAAAGTGGCCCCACTCCGGCCCTGTGGACAGACGAGGAGGTCGAGATGTTATTGCAAACAACCCTGGATTACAAGGCCACAAAGGCACAAGAGGGAGTGGACTGGGAGTCCTGTCAGTCAAAATATGTGGATATATGGACCGAATTTCTACGTCAGTATCCTGTACCTGGAGGGACGGCATATCCACATGAGAAGGAGGCTATCTGCAGATAGCATCAAAACTAAAAGGAGTGCGGGCAAAGTATAGGCAGGCTGTCGATACTCAGCGGCGGAGTGGCCATGGGAGAGTGATCTCTCTTTATTTTGATTTATGCAATTGTGACCCCTAGGGGGGTCTTTAAACCAGTTACAGTTTGTAACCAACAATCTGAGTTTTAGATGTGTACAAGCAGGCTATCCCAATAAAGGGAAATAAATGGAGAGAGGGACTGGAGTATTATAAAAGTAAAAAAACAGTTTATTTTATTATCCACGTAGATGCATACATTAAAACAGACACTAGGCCTCTGGGCAGCAAACCTCACAGGGACAACAATATGCAAAATTAAGGTGTTTGGATAAGTAACACTCAAAGATTTCAGCAAGTTTCAATCAGCAAACACAGAATATATATAGGGCATGTCACAGGTCACACACACAGCAATTCATTTACTATACACAGCAATTAATTTACTATACACAGCAATCCGTGACCACACAACAAGATTGTTACCCCTCCCGAATATTGCATTAACCCAATGGCCTAGAATACAACATACAACAGACAAACATGAAACGTACAGCAACACATACAAGAGGCTGATGGGCAGCACGGTGGGCCTCCCTCCCACACACACACTCGCTCTCTCTCACACACACACACACACAACTGAATACTAAAACAGGGCACAGGAAAAACAGTGGCCAAGGTGGCATACGACGGTCCTCCTGTATGAACGCAGGCCGCGGCGTCTAGTCAGGAGCTTGTTAAGTTGTAAGTTCGTAGCGATCACTTTAAGCCGTCTGGTATACATGCATACCCAGGCCAAAACTCTCAGCACAACAAACAGCACTCAGCAAGTTAGCGATCACACTCTAAACAGGTGAATTTTCATTGAAACACGCAGACACAATTTGTAGCCGGCGAGGGCTTGTGGAGACAAGGAGCTGGACGCAACCACGGCACTAACCGCATAAACACCAGGCCAAGATTATGATCAACCAAAAGTCCAAAGAACCAAGAGTCTGGGTGGCGAGACACACTAATGAGGCACCGGCAGTTTGCTGGATTTAAAGGTGTAGCGCCAAGCGGCCACCCCCTGATTCAAATTAAGGCATCCAATCGAGGCCCAAATCCCACTGCCTACGTCCTACCCGCTACATTCACCCCCCCCTTAAATGTCACCGTCCCGGTGACAGGGCAAGGGTCAAACCCAAGGCCTGAAAACAGCACTATGGGAAGAAATGGTTAGAGCACTTTCTGCCGCGGCCACGGGGTATTCCAACAGTTGTGCATGGAAGGTTATGGGGGTTGGGGTGATGGCCTGCATTTGTTCTAGCAGTCCTCCTTGGAGGTGCATCAATTGCCACCAATACTCCTAAGTCATCACCTTCATCTATACTGCCATCAACATCATCCACTATAGCAGCGGTTCCCAAACTTTTCCCCCCGCGTACCACCGCCTACATTCCGACTCGGCTCGCGTACCCCCACCATCCGACACATAAACACATAAAAACGTAACGAATTCTATAACCCCCCCCCCCCCCCCCCGGTTTTAGGTGTGTGCATTTGGTCAGTTAAAAAGTTACATCCACATACAATATCTTATAATAGGCCTACAACAACGCCTGTAAATGATATCCTTTAATTTCATGTTTCCATATCATTATGACCTGATTCGAAATTGTGTATTTATTCATGAATTAATCACAAAAGATTTAAAATGTTAATTTTACACCTGTCCGCCATAGCCCTTTTCATCTCGCGTACCCCCTAGAAGCAGCTCGCGTACCACCGGGGGTACGCGTACCACAGTTTGGGAATCCCTGCACTATAGGGTCTGGCATGCTTACATTAAGCATTTCACCCCCAGGTACAAGATGGGGCATACCTGGGTCAGATGGGAGGGGGCGCAGTTCTTTTCGGTTGATATTCTTCTCGGGACCTGACTGATCCCTGGGCCTAATTGTATAAAGTGTACCAACCTCATCAAGGCACCTCACAACCTCATACACCACATTTTCCCAATGATCACTAATCTTGTGCCGTCCATGCGGGTGGCTGCGACGATACACTAGTGTGCCAGGGGGCAGGAGTGGCAAAGGAACCAAATGATTCTTTGCTCGTTGTTGAGCGGCTGCCTCCAAATGAGCTCGGGCCTGACTATAAATGGCAGAGAGATGTTCCTGGTGTTCTTGAACCCACTCGGCAGTAGTAGAAGCTGATGGAATGTCGATTGTGCCCAACAATGAATCAAGTGGAAGGGTGGGCTTACGCCCAAACATCAGTTCATACGGAGAAAACCCCGTAGACTGATGGGCTGTGGTGTTATAAGCAAACAGAACCTGTGGCAAATGGTAAGGCCACCGTCTCTTCTTGTCAGGGAATAGTGTACGAAGCAAGTCATGCAATGTGCGATTAAATCGCTCACATTGTCCGTTGCCCTCTGGATGGTATGGGCTAGTGCGGGATTTACGAATTCCGTACACTCTGCACAATTGTTGAAACAGCTCACCTTCAAAATTGCGCCCTTGATCAGTATGGATACGTAGTGGGACACCATAAGTGTAAAACCACTGCTCTGTCAAGACTCGAGCTACCGTTGATGACTTCTGGTCTGCCGTTGGATATGCCTGCGCAACCAAAAGATTCTCTTTCCCATCACTAGATTTGTCCAATATGGAAAAGTCAACAGCTAAAATTTCTAGGGGCCTTGATGCCAACAGACTACCCATAAAGGTCCTCAGTTTTGGCTGAGTTGACTTGGCCACCACACAGCGCCGACATTCACGGCACCACCGGTCGACATCCTTCTGCATAAAAGGCCAATAACATCGCTGGCGGACAAGACTAGTCGTTCGCTCTACCCCTTGGTGGCCATGATCATAATGTAAGGCTTTGAGCACTTCGGTCTGTAGAGCCTGAGGCAGCAATAGCTGCAAGACCTCTTTAATGCTGCCAGGGACATGTGTTTTCCTGTATAGGACACCTTCGTGGACTACTAGGTCTGCCCATTGACGGGCAAGCTCCACAACAGCTGGGGACTCATTGGACCTCTCTGGGGCTGTAGGAGGACTGCCCCTCTTCCAATATACAAGGAAGGCCTTCAAAACAGGGTCCTCAGCCTGCAAGAGTTGGAGGTTTGCCCTAGTTCTTGTAGGGCATGCATCTATGGCCTGTATTTCAACAGAAGGGGACATGACCACACTCTTAATTTCAGCTGGCACAGAGATCCCCGAGGCCACCCCATCCATAGAGACTGGGACTGGTGGTGCGGGCAAGCGGGATATCGCATCCGCATTCTTGTTACATGCACCAGGGCAGTACTCTATGGTGAAATCAAAAAGAGCTAGTTGCGCAGCCCAACGTTGCTCTACGGCTCCTAACTTAGCTGTCCGTAGATAGCACAGCGGGTTGTTATCAGTCAGAACAGTAAATTTGGTACCCAGCAGATAATCCCGAAACTTGTCTGTTACTGCCCACTTGAGTGCCAACAGTTCAAGTTTCATGGCTGAGTAGTTATCCATATTTCGCTCGGTTGGGCGCAAGCCCCTGCTTGCATAAGCGACTGGACGCCGAGGCCCTCCGTCCTGCTCTTGAGATAAAACTGCGCCAAGCCCAAGTCCGCTAGCATCTACCTCAAGGACAAATGGTTTGCTAAAATCAGCGTAACCCAACACTGGTGCGCTTATCAGTTTGTCCCTCAAAGTGTTGAATGCTTGGTCGCAGCCCCAGTCCCAATGGTCCCGCAAAGTGGCATTACGGCCCGTCCTATTCCTTTTAGGGTGTGGCTGCAGCTTTGCCACCAATTTATGTAGAGGGGCCACATAGTGCGCAAACCCCTGCACAAAACGCCGATAATACGACGCGAACCCAAGAAATGACCGTAGCTCTGCAACTGTAGATGGAGTGCTCCAATCCCTAACTGCGCTGATCTTGTCAGGGTCCGTGGAGACCCCAGAGGCCGAAACAACGTGGCCCAAGAACTTTACTTCAGGTTGAAAAAAATGACACTTCTTTAGTTTGAGCTTGAGATTGTACTCGACTAAATACCACCTCCAAACGTTCCAGATGTTGTTTGAATGTGGATGAAAAAATGACCACATCATCTAAATACAGGAGGAGGGAATGAAAACGTTGGTCCCCAAATATTCTTTCCATCAGTCGCTGAGAAGTCCCGGGTGCGTTGCACAACCCATATGGCATTCTCTGGAACTCAAACAGGCCAAATGGCGTGCAAAAAGCGGTTTTAGCCCGATCCTTCTCAGCAACTGCCACCTGGTTATAGCCGCTCGCAAGGTCGAGAGTGGAGAAAAGTGACGCACCTGTGAGGGCATCCAAAGACTCTTCGATTCTTGGTAATGGGAAGGCGTCTTTCCTCGTCTTTGCATTTAGTTGTCTGTAATCGACACAAAGACGAATAGACCCATCTTTTTTTTTCAACAACTACGATGGGTGAAGAATAAGGACTGCAGCTCCTGGATATGTGCCTTCACTACATCATATCGGGATGGTGGAAGTCGTCTATAGCGCTGCCGTACTGGAGTGTCATCAATCAAAGGAATCTCGTGCTCGATCAAGTCAGTGCAGCCTAAGAGTGCCTCACTACAGCTAAAAGTGTCACTATACTTCTGAAGTAAAGCCTTGGCTTCCCATTGCTCGGACTCAGTTAGATTAGGCCAGGAAAGGTCAGAAAATCCCAATGAAGGGGTTGTAGTAGCCTCCATTGACCGAATGAATGCAACAGGGCCTTGGGTGTCATTTTCTTCCTGAAAGAAGATGGACTTACTAGCAGAACATGCAGTGATCAAGTGCATTTCGCCCAACAGGGTGCGTGGTTTAATCCACTGATCTACATGGCCCACGTTAACAACTGGCACTTGTACTGTACCATTTCCCACGGGGAGCAATGAGGTTGGGATAAGTAAGTCTGGTGGCAACTGCCACTCTGCCCCTGCTGGTTCTAACAGTACAGAGGAAATCAATGGACCAAGCCCCTGCCTACAGGTGGCTGGCACGAACTTTAAAGATCCAGCTGGAACACAGGTGGAGGACCCAGGGGCAGTCAAAACCCTGCCTAAAACACCAGAGGTAGAAAAGTCCTCAAGGCGTTGGCACGCTAATAAGGCATGTTCCCAAACGGCTGGGACTGTTGGCCCAGAAGAGGTAAACAAACTTGCACCGTCTTGGCAAAAGAACTCTTGCAGGCAGGAGGACATTCATCCCGATCAATCCTGGAACAGAGTTTTTCTTTATTCTGAGTCCAGACTCAGGTGGATCCTGGACCACCAAGACGCCTATGGAAGAAAGAACTTTTCCTAAGACTTCTACATCCAATTCTAAGTAACCGCGATATGGGATATCTAGACCGTTGGCCGCTTTTAACTGTAACCAACCACAGGAGCGTAGCTGGTCACACCCCAAGACTCGGAAGTGCCTATTGAAGAAGGACTCAGTGATGGTAGATACCATCGAACCGGTATCTATAAGGCAAGTAACAGTTACACCACCCATCCGAACATCCGCCACTGGACACTCGCCCACCAATGCAGAAGGACAGGACAAAAAAGATGTAAACGAATCTGAGCCCATCAAACCCCCTTCTAGTGCTTGGCTCCTTGCACTAGAGGGTGCTAGTTTCCCTGCTGCTTGCTAGAAGAGTCATCCCTCCCATTCCCAGTGGGTGGCCTGGACCCCACCCCCACACGCTGTGTCTGCCGTGAGTTAACCTGGCAATCCCTAGCCATGTGGCCTACCTGTTCGCAACGCAGACAAATAGGTCGGCCATCCACATCAAACCGAAACCGCCTCTGAGGATTAATCTGCCTATTTGGTAGATTGGATGGCCCAGATGTTTAAGAATAGTATCTAATTGGGCCTGCTGCCTACGTAAACAGTCTTTGAGTTCGGTCAATTCATTGGTTGGTTGTGCTACAACGGCCTGGGCTTCTGCCTGCTGTGCTCCTGCCACTCCTGAGCTAGCGTCACATGAAAAAGCCCTTGCACGGACAGGGCGCGGCCCCTCGCCATCATCGGCCCAGCGAAATGCCTCACGACACAAGTCCAAAAAGGTAGAGTTAGGATTAAGGCGGATGTACTGTTTTAACTCTCTCCGCAGCATTTTGTCTCTAACGTTTTCTGCAAATTGATCACGGAGAACACAGTCCGGATTAGCAATTGCCGTTGTATTTTTACGTTGTATGACTTCCATAAATTACATTAATGAGTGTGAAAATTCACGCAACGTTTCTCCCTCCCGTTGACGACATTGGAAGAATTTTTGTTGGGCATCAATATAAGACTGACTGCAGCCAAAAGTCTCAGTCAGTATACAGAAAATGTTTTCAGGCTCGGCTCTAGCTGCAGCTGGACGGAGTTTAATTTCTAGCTTTGCCTCCCCATCCAGAAGGTCATACACAAAATGCGCCTGCTCACCTTTGGACATATGCCTAACCTGTAAACATCGACGGACTTCCTCAATCCATTCCTCCACTGGAGGAGACTCTGAACCACCAGAGAACCTGGGATATTTGCGTTCTCTAGGAACATACACATACCTTAGTCCAGAAGACCCTGGCTCCTGAGGATTTGGCTCTTGGCGATTTGGCTCTGGTTGACTCTGCTCTCCCTGTTCTACATCCACAGCAGATGCTACATTGCCCTGTCGTAGCCTTTCATTGTCAGCCTGCAACTGTTTAATCTGCTCCATTAGCTGCTGACCCGTTCCTCCAGCTCCTGAGACATTTCAAATCGGACAAAACCAAAATGGACAAAGAAAAGGTTACGTTTCTTTTTTATATATATATACACACACAAACCCACTTGTCCTTGCAGAACTGTTGTCGAGGCTCTGTCCTCAACCACTGTCTTTCCTGTACTCTACCTGCACTCAATACACACACAGACAAAACATTGGAAGAAAAAAAAAAGATATACACCAGTCCCAATCAATCCTGCCCCGACTACGCCAAATGTGACCCCTAGGGGGGTCTTTAAACCAGTTACAGTTTGTAACCAACAATCTGAGTTTTAGATGTGTACAAGCAGGCTATCCCAATAAAGGGAAATAAATGGAGAGAGGGACTGGAGTATTATAAAAGTAAAAAAACAGTTTATTTTATTATCCACGTAGATGCATACATTAAAACAGACACTAGGCCTCTGGACAGCAAACCTCACAGGGACAACAATATGCAAAATTAAGGTGTTTGGATAAGTAACACTCAAAGATTTCAGCAAGTTTCAATCAGCAAACACAGAATATATAGGGCACGTCACAGGTCACACACACAGCAATTAATTTACTATACACAGCAATTAATTTACTATACACAGCAATCCGTGACCACACAACAAGATTGTTACCCCTCCCGAATATTGCATTAACCCAATGGCCTAGAATACAACATACAACAGACAAACATGAAACTTACAGCAACACATACAAGAGGCTGATGGGCAGCACGGTGGGCCTCCCTCCCACACACACGCTCGCTCTCTCTCACACACACACACACACAACTGAATACTAAAACAGGGCACAGGAAAAACAGTGGCCAAGGTGGCATACGACGGTCCTCCTGTATGAACGCAGGCCGCGGCGTCTAGTCAGGAGCTTGTTAAGTTGTAATTTCGTAGCGATCACTTTAAGCCGTCTGGTATACATGCATACCCAGGCAAAAACTCTCAGCACAACAAACAGCACTCAGCAAGTTAGCGATCACACTCTAAACAGGTGAATTTTCATTGAAACACGCAGACACAATTTGTAGCCGGCGAGGGCTTGTGGAGACAAGGAGCTGGACGCAACCACGGCACTAACCGCATAAACACCAGGCCAAGATTATGATCAACCAAGAGTCCAAGGAACCAAGAGTCTGGGTGGCGAGACACACTAATGAGGCACCGGCAGTTTGCTGGATTTAAAGGTGTAGCGCCAAGCGGCCACCACCTGATTCAAATTAAGGCATCCAATCGAGGCCCAAATCCCACTGCCTACGTCCTACCCGCTACACAATGACATATGGGGTGGGTCGCCAGCCACCAGCACAATAGAGGCTAGTGTCGAAACATCTGAAGTAAACAACACCGTGGATAGTGCTAGCGAGTCGAGCATTATATTGTCTGATCCGCCGGAAGAGTCAATAGTCAGCCCCCGGACCTCAGTCCAGTCCAGGAGAGATCTACTTCAGGTATGTTTATAAGACAATACAAAAATACATAGAGTTTATTTGTCACATGAATTTCTCTCTAGGGATAAATAATGTTTATATCTATCTATCTATCTATCTATCTATCTACATACTAGATGTATTACATGTAGTTAAATAGCATTTGGATGTTCAACTTTTTGTGCAGGGTTGATAGAAAGAATGTCCGGAAGTAATTTAATAAATAGCAAAAGAGTGGAGTATAGGTTTCATCACTATCAATACCAAAGATATCATTAGCTAATGACTGCTCTCTGCTCTTCTTAAGGCAAGGCTCGATGGCCATAGAAGTCAAAGGCTCCAGAAGAGACTAAGGGTGGATCCAGTGCAGTGTAAAGAATTACATAATTAGGCTGTATAGAATGCAACATGTTCATTAGCCTAACTTAAACATGCCTAACAAGATCTAGCCAGTATATTTTCATGGACAGCAAGAGTCCGCTTCGTTTGTTGTTTTAAAAAGGCTACGTTGTTTGTTGCTGCTACCCACGTTATCTCCAGTAGTGACTGTTTAACTTACACAGATGCGCACACACACGAATGAGCGCTCACACCACTACCCCCTAATGCTATGCCTCTTTATTTGATAACAATAAATTAAGAAATGTTTCCTATTCTGGGAAATGTTTAGTTTCTTTTTCTTTCGGCCGCGGTTCAATGATACCGTTTAAGGCGAGACACTACAGGTGAATAGGGTAAAAATGTTAAATAATAGACATCACCATGAAACTTCCTCAGTTGATTACTTACACAAGTATGAACAAAAAATGTATTACAAGTTTTTGAAATTCGAATGTTTAATTATGCAAATTAGGCATTATCTCATTAAATATGCGCAAATGTGCATATATTTTCGGTAGATAGATCTGAACATATGATAAAGCCTGGTACAAAATGATTCTTTCATTTTGTTTGCATACAAGATAAAAATAAAATTACAGAGGGATTTCAGGATATCTTCTTTCATTACCTAGGAAATCAGAATATACTGTCCATAGCCTTAAAAAATCGATTTTTGCCTTATATTTTTGATTAAAATGTCACATAAATCAGGCCAGGAATGATTTATTAACAAATCCCTCTGTAAATATCTTCAGAATACTGCTAAGTGTATATCTGGAAAGTTTGGTGTACATAGGTGCTACATAGGCTGAGATGTTTCTACTGGAAAATGATAAAAACTCAATTTGAGAAAACAGCCTGGGAACACAGCCAAGAGATTCCGTTCTCAGCCTAGACTCGCCTTTGAACTTTCGCGATTGGTTGCGGTTACAAAGGAAGTGTCCATATTTGGATAGCACAACGTCATGCAGGAAAAACAGAGCTTTCCAACGGTACTACACATGTTATGTTTTGTATCACGGTCGCGGTAGAGCATGAAACGTTAGAAGACTAACTTTTGGGGAATTTAGGAGAAATATACAGGCGCGAGTAGACAAAATGTAATGAAATAAACACCTAAATGTGTAAATCGGGCTTTGTTGTTGTAGTAGTGTGAAAGAATACATGCTAAGGTAGCAAATTAGCCCAAAATCTCGAAATTGACCAGTGCATGAAAAAACGATGTTTTCACCTGCCGTGTCTCGCCTTAATTGTGCCAGAAATTATCCGCGGACCAGTAATCGCCTCGTCGAGGAGGCCCTAACCCTGCAGATCATAGACAGAGAACGCATAGGCCTACTGTATGCTTTGGGTAAAGAACACTTTCCATGTCCAGTGTACACGGAGAATGACAGTGTCTTGGAGCGGCCGCATCCCCCGCAACTGATTCCGACAGATACCGACACTTCTACTTTTTATGGTGGTGGAGTTGACCGGACATCTGAGGCTTCAGACGTTACTAATTTATCATCATCCATCGCGTCTGGCCTCTAAAAAAACTTTCAAGGCTAGTCTGCCTGGGCCTGGCCATGTTTGAACCGCCTCACTCATTTGTTCGTCGTTTTAAGCCGCGTGCGCTTCCTATTTGAAATGCAGCATAGGCTATGCGTGTTGTTTAATAGCCTTCTTTTTAAATGATAGAGCCTGTTCATTTAAAAACATAGCCAGAGGACGTATAATATAGGCTTACATATTAAGGCTTATTCTCAAATTCAGAATGCGTTAGGGGACGGGATTATTAGCCAATTTCAATCGGACAATTTGACCGGAGAGATCTAATTTTGTCGGACATTTCATTTTTTTTCCGGCCAATGTCCGGTAATTACCGGACAACGGAAACCCTGACCTGGACATGAAAAAGAAGATCGTAGACATCATTGAGCAGGCTGAAAGGAGCAACAGAGAGAGACTGGACACCATTGCAGAGGAAATAAGGATAAGCCATAGCTTTGATTTCCTTGTGAGACACATCACCTCTCAGCCACCACCACCCATCGCCCCCACACATTCATACACACCACCACCACCCATGGCCCCCGCACATACATACACACCACCACCCATGGCCCCTGCACATACATACACACCACTACCCATGGCCCCCGCACATACATACACACCACCACCCATGGCCCCCGCACATACATACACACCACTACCCATGGACCCTGCACATCCATACACACCACAACACATGGGCCCTGCTCATTCATACACTGCTCAGCCCATGGCCCCTGTACCTCCATCCTCCTACAGACGACTACTAGAAGAGGAACACTCCAGTTGTTCCTGGACCAACAACTCTTTAACCAATCACAGCCTTGTGATGTCATCAATGTGAGTCTTCTGCTTCTCCCATAGACCTCTCCAGAATATATCCCGCCTCCTAACTTCCGTATCCATCCAACTTCCGGGCGTGGATTGTCTATGGGAAATAACATGGCGTTTTGAAAGATCGTACCTGTCAAACTCTGTAAGTGACAAAGTAGAAAAAGCTGCTGGGCCGATTGGCCTACACACTTCTGCCATCTAGGTTTCCACTGGATTTTTTTATTTTCGGTGGCGTTTGAGTAGTATAGTCTATAGTATACTATTTAAACGGCACCGACAATCAAAAAATCCAGTGGAAACTATATGGCAGAAGTGTGTAGGCCAATCTGCCCACCGGCTTTTTCAACTTCGCTACCTACAGATGTTTTACCGGTATGATATTTCGAAACGCCATGTTATTCCCCATAGACAATCCACGCCCGGAAGTTGGATGGATACGGAAGTTACGGAGGCGGGACTTATTCTGGAGAGGTCTATGGCCATTTTGAAATTTCCCTCCAGAAACAACCAGTGGATCACCAACTTGTATCTCAATAAAGGTAGGTCCTTGCATATTTTTTGTGTAAAATAGTTGTAAAATAAAGTAATTCCGAGTGGAATCTGAATATATGCACCTTAGAATTTTTTTATTTTCGTTTTAGTTGACTTGGTTCCATATTTGTCCAATGTCAGCTGCCAGGCTAGGAACCATACATTTACTGTAATACATTAGCTTCCTAATAGGTAATTCAGTGGCTATGCATCTTTTAAATAACTTATTTCGAAGGGATACAGTAGTTGAAGTAGCTTTGAAGCTCATTTAGCAATCTTGGTGCCGCTGTTATTATGTTAGAGGCTAGGCTAGGGAACATAAATTTATGCTACCAAATTAGCTTGCTAATAGGTAGGTGCAGCATGCAACTATGAAGTGCCAAGCCGGTGTTATGTTAGTTCACTTGCTAAGGAGCACACTTTTGGACTACTAATGTAGCTTGGTAATAGGCTAAAGCAGTAGCGACATTGCCATGTTGGTCTTGGACCGTCTTTACAATGTTGGTCCAGGACCCACATTGTCATGTTTGTGCAGGACCGTCATTACAATGTTGGTCCAGGACCCACATTGTCATGTTTGTCCAGGACCGTCTTTACAACCCAGGTAAAAAAAAAAACTATTAAAGTGCCCATATTTTGACTATTTTTCAACAAGTTCAAATAGGTCTTTGAGTTCCATAAAACATGTTTCAGAAGTTGTTTGGTGGAAATAGCGTGTAGGAAACGATTGTTACCTACCTCTATTACCCTCTGTTTCAGCCCCTTCCAGAGTGTGCTGTTTTCTGCTGCTCATTACATATTCATGATCTGCAGCTAATTTGGCCACGCCCAAAGCTTCTAGAATCTTTGCCCACGCCCCACTGACTCTTACCACTACTACTACGTTAACTTTCACATGGACATGGCAGCAGTAGTTCAACCATACATGTTCGAACCAGAATCTGATCCTGAAGGAGGGGAGTCTCCTGCACTACCCTAGACTCAGAGAATTCAGCAAGACGCTTCTAAATGGTTAGTGAAACTTTCTATTTTTTTGAAACTTAGATAGTCAGTGTTTAGCCCGTGAAAGCTAAGTTAGGCTAGTCTAGCTATCGATAGCTAACGTTAGTGCCAGGTCAGGCACTATTATGAATTATTATTCATTATTTATTAAACTTAATGAATTTGTATTCACACAGTAGTAAACTATATTGTGCTTCTTGTTCACTAAACGTGAAGTTATGTCTTGTAAACACCCCGCTGCTTCAAGCTTCGCTCGGTTGGCAGATCCTGTAACCTGCTCTAACTTATAATATTTAATAACGTTAACGTTAGTTTTTTCACTGTACTGAGTGTTCCTAAAGTACAGTAGTATTTTTCTGTCATACTTATGAGACTTGCATGTATGCGCTTGATATATTGGTGTATACTGATGTGTTCGCATTGTAAACTTGAGAAAGTCTAGCCTAGCACTACTTACCATTCACCTACTTACGTCAGGCTGAGAAAAAGTACTAGCTAGCTGGAGCACGCTCGTTCAAATGTAATCGTGGGTGCTATTATTGGGTAAAAAATACCAGGTTTATTATTTCTTTAGCTTTATTCATGCATGACTCCTTTTGTATTTGTTTGTTTAGGTGCACATGTGGAAATTGTGCAACAATGCTGTCAGAGCCTGAGAATTTATGCTGCCAGGAGGTACCACAGGTAACATGATCTTTCCTATACTTATGTCAGCAATGTATGATTGCAGACAAGATGCCACTGCAGATACTTACCTTATGTTATGCATAACAGGTTACAAGACGGCTGCAGCAGCTGGATGAAAGGCCTCCATGTATGATAGGCAAACAGGTTCTAAACCTGGACGGTCTAAATGTGTTCTCACTGCAGAATGCATGCAACATTTACAGGGCTGACTACGGTCCTTTACAGTTATGGGGAATAGAGCAGTGAGTTATCTGTAATAACCTACTTACATTCACTGTTCATACAACATAATAAAGCAAATATAGTCTGCCAAAGCCTCTTTCAGATTTTTTTCTTGAACATAGCCAAGTATTTCCTTAGCAAACTGTATATTACACAAATTCACATGAAGCATTTTACACATGCAATAAACATTTATTTACCACTGTCATTGTACATAAAAATACAGTATTGAATGATTCACTGATTCCAAATTAGACATACATTATAAAACCTTTTGACTAGCAATGTTCATTTTTCTCAGTCGTTACAGGTATTAAGCCTACAGAAGTTTTGTGAGCTGGTGCTGGGGCTTCCTTGGTAGAAAGATACGGGTAGTGATCGCCTCATGTGTCGTGACGGGAGTTTCCTGACGCCCATGGAAGATATGTAGGCTTCAAACTCCCGCCCCTTGATTGAATCTTGAGACATAGCTGGCGATGACCTCCTCCTTGTCTGGATGCTCATATTGTGAAGACAGGTCCGGCGGGATGTTTATCTTCAGAATCTTGTCTCCATACGATGATGGGTCAACAAAGACTTTCTCCATGATCATGTCCATCAAATCAACATACCCTGTGCAATACACATACACACAAAAAAGTGAATCACTAGTATAATTTACTACATTATTCAACAACTGTTCATTTTGCACATGAGATTTTGTAGTTTCTCAGGTATTTAAATACGTTTGTTTGGTTTTATTTATTGTGTTGAAAGCACTGTTGCAGTAATTTGTCATGTACAATGTAAATGTTTGTTTTTGTGTAAAAAAAAAAAAAAAACTTACGGAATGTAGCATCTGTCTTCACTGGTCTGGCTCTGCACTCTCCCTTCCTGGATTTTGGAAAGCGCAGTTTGTAAAGAGGATCCCCTGAAGATGTGGTGGCTTGTCCTCGATTAGCATTCTCATTATAATGCAGTGCAGCCAGTCTTGGACAGTAAAAAGAAAATCAGACATGAAGACAATTTCAAGGAATGGGCAAATATTATCAAAGAATAAACAGTTTCATTTACCTGCACAGCATTCCCAGATATGGATAGACCATGTTTTTGGGTGCGAACCGCAGAATGACACTATGGAACGCCTCCAAAGAGGACGTCTGATAGTGGGGACCGAGTTTGGCAATATCCTTCAGGACAGTCTTCTTGGTCAGCTCCTTTTTCTAGATTGTAGAATGCAGGAGTTCCTGCAAGACAAAAAAAATATATATAGTACATATCATATTTTTGGTAATGACCAAGAAGACAGTTGTGTGCCAACACTCTTTCTTTCAGGGGGCTCAGTCTGGCAACCAATATATTTTGTAGCTGGTCTTTCTTCTGTATGTAATGTTTATGATGTACTGGCCTATACAAAAAGAGAAATGACATCAACTTCATCTTACATGTATGCCAACAGCTACATCAAAAAAAAGGATCACTAATAAATACTACACAAGAGAAGAAACTAATTACAAATAATGGTTGGCTTTGAGTGTAAATTGTCCAGTGATGTAGCAATTTCAACCATACACTCGTTCTACCCTGGACAACACTAACATATTCCAGTTCAGAAAACATTTCCAAACGCATTATTTTAGCAAATTCCCCGAAACCGCCGAGGATGTGTACTGCATGACCGATTTTGTCACAGGGTTTGAATGTCGAGACAATGCAGATTGCTAAGCTAGCGGTTAGCGTTGCCTTGTACGGTGGCAAAACACTACCTACTTGGTTAGTTTAGCAAAACACTGCTTGGTTAGTTCGTGTAGAATTGCAAAATAAACACAGGTAAATACGTGCACAATTTGACATCTCCCTTATACATGAATTAGCTGCTAAAAAGATCAGAAACATATGTTTGGATTAGGGGCGAGCTAGGCCTAGCTACTGTATCTTCTGATGTGGTGGGCAAAAATCTACTGTAGCTTGACGACCAAACTTGTAATCTCGCCCACACACACACTTGTTTTAAACTGACTTTTTGTTGCGCAACCAATTACAGCATAGAAATATTTTACAAATGCACAACTTTCGAAAGTTTCGCTGGACAATGGCTTTGCAGGAGAAACCAAGCAGACTTGTAAACTAACTAATGTTAGAAGCTAGCGCAAGCGGTTAGCCGCCTCGGTGTCAATGGCAAAACACTGCTACAACACACACGAGTTTACCCTAATTTACAAATGAAATTGTATAGAACTACTTACATGTTCCTCATCTGCAGGTATTTCGCGCAAAGTTGGAACTGCGCCGTCGTTTAAGATGAGTTTCCCGGCTAATCCTGCCTTGTACTGACAGTAGTTTGAGAAATAGTCAGTCTCGAAATGATTGTTGCCAGTTTCTTGCCAACTGTAGCAGGGATATTGCCATCAAAAATGAACTCAATCCATGCCGCTCTTCTGTCCTCTTCGGCTGGGACACGATGTAGTGTTTTGTGCTCTTTTGTACAGCCAACAACAGAGCATTTCGCATGGGACTTCGACATGGTGTCTAACCCGAACCAGTGCTTCCAAATCGGTAACAAAATGGCTGCTATCCGAGAAGTTTACTGCTGAACCTGGTGGGTGGAGACACTGTACGTATGCTCTGAGGGGGTGGAAATATTCAAATATTTCGGTTTGTGACGTAGAAAACCCGTGGCGATTTTGAACAGCTCACCCAGAGGCTGAAGGTGGGATCAATTCTGAAACCTGTATCTCACTCAAAACAGCATGGATGGTTTTTCTTACAAGTTTGTATGCATGTGGAAGCACCAGAGACACACAATAACACCCCAAATCCCAGAAAAAGTGATTTTTGCATAATATGGGCACTTTAAAAGTATACTTTTTGAAAGTGTACTAAGTACCGTTTGTACTTTTTTCGTCAAATCCAAGTGTAATTAAGTGTATTGAATTATGTATTAAGTGCAACTTAATACCAACTTGACTATACTTTGAGTGTAATTAGTGTGCTAAAATAGAACAACTTTTTTCAAACTTTAAGTGTTCTTAAGTACATTATACAAAAAAATATTTTATGAGCATTCGAAACAGTCGCAGTACAATTTTGTAACATCCCAAGTGTATTGGAAATGTACTTAAAAGGCATTACAATATAACTAATAATAGTGTAGTAGTGTATTTTGAATACACTCTTATCATCCTCATTCCTATTCATTTGGCATGCTTCTGTAATATTTTAAATTAACTTCAAATGTACTTCCTGACTACAATAAGTGCCTTGAAAGTTTGCAGTTATGTTAATAAAAGTATAGTCTTAAGATACTTTAAGCATTATAAAGGCATGCAATTTAAGTATAATATTAGTGTGCTTTAAAATTGTACTATTAGTACTCTCCTACCTATTCTGTTACATGACAAATTACACTTTGATTATGAGAAAAACATTTTATTGACATGAATGAAAACAAAACATAATATTCATCCATAACAAAAGTAAAACATTTTTCTGAAAGTTATGGATCTCTTGAGCATATCTTTTCAAGTTGGATGTGGTAACGCGATAAAACATGCATTTGGCCGTATTATATTATTTCACATGCATAGATTTTTCGAGTGGCTGTTTGGAGCGCTGGTCAGATTCCTCCTCGCTCGCAGCATTTTTTTCCATGCTTGGGGAGCAGTTTCCTCTGAGTGCGCACGTGCAGAGAGAATTTGGCGCACACATTTAATATCTACGTGTGTGAAATAATATATAATATAATACACCCGAATGCATGTTTCATCGCGCAAGTGCTTTTTGCCACTATTGTGTCGCGATACTCTACAGCCTCATTGGTAGACCATCAATTCAAAATGCAGATTTCATGAAAAACAAAAGTTGTTTACCCTCCTAGGTGAGAGAATTTGCCCTCTAAGCTTGAAATTGTTTACTGGACACCCAGCCTACAGCCAACAACGTAACAGTCTAACATGGCTAAATGTGTAATGCATGATAATTTATTGCTTATTTGTTTGCAAAGTCTTCTGGCCCAGAAAGAAAACCATGGTGGATACGGATCATGGCTGAGGAGGAAAGGTACAGCTGGTAGAGTTGTGCAGTGAGTGAACTTCCCTCCCAATACTGAGATGTGGTGGCAAAAGCTGTGGTAGCTAGCTTCCTTACTAGCACACCATCTTCCAGTCCAAGATGCATAAAGTTTTCGGTGGCAACCCGGGGCTGGACAGCAGTCAAATGCATTGACCTTGGTATTAGAGAATTTGTCTCTGTTGTCTGTGAACAGAAAGATGGAAAACATTTTACAAGATAAACAATATTTTACACAGAAATCCATTGGCAATGATGAGATTAATACAGATTATCTGTACCTATTTGACATTTACTTTTTATGGGTCAAATAGGTATTGACACCATCTGTTTGCCATCCTGGTATGGGTAGACCTGGCCAGGTAGTCTTTCCTTAAAGCGTTGTGCACCTTAAAGCGTTGTGCAAGTGCTCCACCAGCCATCATGACCACATTCTACCGAGGCACCATTGAGAGCATCCTCTCCAGCTGTATCGCTGTGTGGGGCGGAAGCTGCACTGAATACAACAGGAAAGCCCTGCAGCGCATAGTGAACACAGCTGGAAGGATTATTGGTGCTTCACTCCCCTCCCTGAAGGACATTTACACCACCCAACTCACCCGCAAGGCGACCAAAATTGTGAGTGATGCAAGTCACCCCGCTCACAATCTGTTTGATCTACTGCCCTCTGGGAAGAGGTACAGAAGCCTGCGCTCCCGCACTACCAGACTCACCAACAGCTTCATACACCAAGCTGTTAGGATGCTGAACTCTCTCCCTCCTCTCCCCCCTCCACCCTCAGCTACATAACATCCTGGACATTGGACCCACAATGGCCGCCTGCACCACTCCACTTGCACACTTGTACACTTTGCAACTTGTTGCTGTTGTCCTGAAAACACAACACTTCTGCTGCTCTTACATAACTTGCACCACTATGCCACTTTATTTCTTACTTAGGTCAAACAGAACTACCTCAGCCTCTTATTGGCCTGACTTTGCACTAGTATTTTATTTTATTGACTGTCTATGCACAATTTCAACCAAATTTTGCTGCTCTTATTTTTTCATTATATGTGCCCTCTTATTTACTTATTTACTTATTTTTTTGTTTACTTGAATGTTATGTTTGTCTGTGGACTTAAAATTGGTAAAATATGTCTTGTCTCCACCGTGGGATAGTGAGAAACGTAATTTCGATCTCTTTGTATGTCTGGAACATGTGAAGAAATTGACAATAAAGCTGACTTTGACTTTGACTTTGACTTTGACCTTGGCACCGATATGAGTGCAACCACCCTGTTTTCTGCATTTGATTACCTTAGATTCCTTTGTTTCCAATACAACCGTATTATCGTTTTCGGGTCAAATGGCATTTTAAATGGGAGTCGTAGGGGCACTAGCCTACTATTTTGATGCATGAATCAAAATCATCATGTATCAAAATAGTTCTGCCCCTACGACTCCCATTCAAAATGGCATTTGACCCAGAAACGACAATACAGTGTAAAAACATAGTTAGGCTACAGATTAAAACTAGGTAAATTACAAACACTACCATGAAATGAACTTGAATGCTCTGTCAAACACAAATAATTAAAAAAAAAAACTAAATCTATCACATAAACCAAGGCATAATATCAATCATATAGCCTAAGCTTCATAGCACTAACTTAGTAGAACACCAGGTTTAATTCCCCCTCTAATATCAATGGTGAAAAAAAACATTCTACTTCATAAAATGCATGTAATTTGTCCTGTAGACTCATTTTAAAAGATGTCTCCACGATTAAAGAAAAAAACAGCTACAATGTCATTAGCATGCCTAATGAATGAGAAGTGTGACTAGCCTAGCACTATCCTCCTTTCTGTGAGTTAACTTAGCCTACACCACACATAATATTAAAGAACATTGGTGAACTTTAGGCAAACGTTGCTTAATAAAGAACACACTTTCCTCCATCATAGTTTGTCTGACGTTAGTGCTAGCCAACGCTTGTCAATAATCCCACAAACACAAAGCAGGCTAATGTAGTTTTCTTCTTGATAGGGATCTGGTCGACGTATATGACGTTAACGTTAGCTAAATTAGCTAACGTGATCTGGCATTGCTAGCTTGTACTAGCAAGGATAAAAATAAACTCTTGAAAGATTGCTAAGCCATCAATTTAACTTCTCCAAAGACTACCGAAGGTCATAAAGAGTAAGCTACATCAGAATCATTTAACAATATGCTTTGGGACTCACCTGATAACGAATAACTTGGCACTTTAGATCCAACTGGCTTCAGTCCTTGTTATCTCATATGACGAGTCCTTCTGGCTCTGTAGGACCAACGTCTCTGGCATGACTAGAATTTATGGTATCTTTAATTTGGACAAACCTGTAACCTTATACGGACCGTAAACGTATGCATTTTCTGGTCTCTACAGTCCATCTGTCTTGCAAATAAAGTTACAAGCATAGACTGTATGAAATAACGTTAATGTTTGCTCACACCACGTTTTGCTCGAAAGCTGCACAGATCCGCCCACTCATTTCAAATTCAAACAGCCATGTTATTGGTCAACTGGACTGCCTATACATTTAACTGTGTTGCCTATAAATGTAACAAAGTGCCACATTCATCCTCTCACAACCTCTACTACATCACAAACGTATAGGCTACTACCTTACTAAGACACAAAATCAACAAAAGAAAAAATATTATTTGATGACCAAAACTGATAGATCAGTATGTCTCTAGGCTAGGTTATTGCACATTGCCATCCATGCGGCTGACATATCAGGCCTAAAAGCTACACACATTAGTATTTTATTAAAGGTGAGATGACTATGAAACTATGCAAACAATGTATTAGGCCTACCAAAAATATATACTTTCCATAAGTACACTATATTACAACTCTAAGTATTAGCAATTTAATACACTTAAACTAAATAAACTTCTTTACCATTTAAAATACACTAACAACAAAGTACACTTTTAAAAACTACATTACAAAAACACTTTGAATATTGCACAATAAGTATATTTAATTTTAGTACACTGAAGTTGAACTTAATACTATGACTATGAAACTATACAAACAATGTATTAGGCCTACCAAAAAATATACTTTCCATAAGTACACTATATTACAACTCTAAGTATTAGCAATTTAATACTCTTAAAACAAATAAACTTCTCTACCATTTAAAATACACTAACAACAAAGTACACTTTTTAAAAGTACATTACAAAAACACTTTGAATATTGCACAATAAGTATATTTAATTTTAGTACACTGAAGTTGAACTTAATAACATCTACTTTGAAGTATACTTTCTAAAAGTACACATTAAACATACTTTACATAAAGTACAAAACGTGTAAGCATACTTGCTTTATACTTCATGTACTTTAATCATATTTCTAACACACTAAAGTATACTACTTTTTTACCTGGGAATGTTGGTCCAGGACCCACATTGTCGTGTTTGTCCAGGACTGTCATTACAATGTTGGTCCAGGACCGGCTTTACAATGTTGGTCCAGGACCCACATTGTCATGTTTGTCCAGCACCGTCTTTACAATGTTGGTCCTGGACCCACATTGTCGTGTTTGTCCAGGACTGTCATTACAATATTGGTCCAGGACCATCTTTACAGTAGGACTTTATCTCTGACCACTTTCAAGCCATGGCCTTTTGAAATTTTAATATAAAAATCCAATGGTGTTGCTTACTTAACCCTGACGCCTTGTTTGCCAGGTTTAAAAAAATTGAGAGGAAAATATTTTTATTTGGTGTGAAACACACACACACAGGCCTACCTGTTTTTATGCTTTTTTGTTTGTTTTTATAATTTTTATTAACATTTATTTTATCATTATTTTATTTATAAGCTAAGGTTGCAAGCACAGGTGTCTAAAAATAGCTAAAAAGACTTTCAGTATTTTCTGTTTGTAGTTTTGTGTTTAAAAATAGCCGTTCTTTTTTTGTATTATTCTTTAACACTGACGTGGCTCTCCAATCAGATGACATTGGCAGAAGTGGCCCCCAGCTCATTTGAGTTTGAGACCCCTGCTGTAAGTACTGTTGTGTATATTGCCTCAAATATTCCCTGAAGTATGTTTGGCAACACTTTACTTGAAGGTATCTACATAAGAGTGACATGACACTGTAATAACTATGGCATGATACTGCCATGAACGTGTCATAAACATTATAAACAAGTCATAAACGTTTATGACGTATGTCATTAAGTGTAATTCGGATTTTGTCATGACAAGTTGACATTGTTTGGGTTGTCTTGATTATGATAACTTGACATTAATCAAAGTGCATTTACCAGAAGTTGTCTTGGTCATGACAAGTTGACATTAAATTTGTTTGAGATGTCTTTGTAATGACAGTTTGACATTAACCAGGATGACATTACCAGAAGATGTATTTGTCATGACAACTTGACATAAACAGAAAATGCACCATGCATTAAGTTGACATAAAGATAGGCCTACATGCTGGAGAGACAGAAGATGCAAGTGTAGGCCTGGCTGGAGTTGACACTGGGTAGAACACTTATAAAGTATATTGCCTATGTCCATCTTGCGAAATATCACACAGCTGCTACATAAGACATAGGCTATGTGTAGCAGCAGGGTATAACATGTAATCTCCATTAATGAAACAAATTCACTGTAGTAACTTACATGGTATACTATACAACTTACGTGATACACATGCAGTTGATACTGAACGTTTTTGATTTGTCATTGTCTCGTATAGTGCAGACCAAGTTGTTAAGCCAGCACCCCACCCTGACCATGACTATGCTGAACCCTCTATATGATGAGTTGATAAGTTAAATGCGAAAAACAATCAATAATGCTTTAAAATGCAGGAATGGGGACTGGTTGGGATGAGGAAGTGGTTGAAGAGGAGCCTGCTTTGATGAGTTTCTGAGGCTCCACTAGCAGGTCTCCAGAGGAAACTGTTTCATAAAACAGGGAACTGGAGGCCTGGCCCCAGAATCCCTCAGGACCTCGCCGAGTCAACTCTACTGTGAGCTGCCAGCATCCTGTCTTCCCTCCCCCTCTGCCATCTTGATCCTCCCCTTTTCTAAATCAGTTCATTCCTCTCATCTTTCTCCATTCAGTGGGCCAACCTATGATGGCTGCCATCTCCATGCAGACAAACCTAACAATAAATTAATTGTGAATTCAATGACTATGCTGTGCAATGACTATGCTGAACCCTCTCAGTCACTGGAAGAGCAGCTAGAAGCAGCATGGAAGGACCCGCCTTACGCAGGATAATACAATCTTCAAGGCATCCCGTTTCAGCTTGAAGCATTTTCAAAACATTTTCAAGTTGTTGACGTTCTACACTGGATTTCGGGTGAATAATAATCAAACATGCAGTCTTTTCTACAGCCTTGTTACTATAGTACTTTCTACAGTATTAGCAATACTTTGACAAAAAAAAACTCATACAGTAATTTATTTTCCTTGTGCATTAACATTGTCCTGATCTCTGTATTGTACAGTAAAAATAAAAGGTGTCAATTTTCTATTTTCTGATTTCTTCTACGCTATACTTCTATATTTTTTATAGGACTACGAGACACTGAGAGCATTGTTCTTGTCCCTTCAGCCAACCGCAAAGGGAGGAGGTTTTACTTTTGGTTAGGGGGACTGATTTGTATCCTAATTTAGACTAATGAGCAAGAGTATGAGGCCAATAAGGTGTGAGGAGTGACTGAGACCTGCTTTACAGGCACAGCTGGTTTGCTATATCCGCTGATCAATTCAACCTGAAAAAAAGATAATATATTTAAAACTTGTTCATGGGTAAGTCTTTATGCAAAGCCTGTTGTTGTCAGACCACACAAAGTGTTAAGTTCGTCTATAGGGAAAAAATATATAGTATGCTGATTTGACATCATTGTAAGCTGGCTCAATTTTAAGCATACTGGGGTATGCCTCTAACCTTGCACATCTAATTATAATAATCATTATGTCTGGTAATGTCATCCTGTTTAATGTCAAGTTATCTTAACTAGATGTACCGCATAGCGGAACAAAATATGATTGCCCCTCAGTCCTGTTCATCCTCTCCCGCTTGTCACGCTTGTCAATTTGTCTCCATCCCCTACTCCAACCCCTACTCTTGCAACTTTTGTGTATGCTTGTATGTGCATGCCTGTGTGTGTGTCTAATTGTGTGGATGTGTGTCTGCATGCATTTGGTGTGTGTATGTCAATTTGTCTACATCTCGTATAGAGCCTGACCAATATGGGATTTTGAAGGCTGATAACCTACCGATTTCGATATTTGAGTTATTCAAAAACTGATAACCGATATATGGGCCGATAGTCATTTTTAATAAAAATTTGAAAAACATGTAAAAATGTTCTCCCATAACATGGTTCTAAGGGGTTGCCGGTTCGAACCCCGACCAGTAGACACGGCTGAAGTGCCCTTGAGCAAGGCACCCAACCCCTCACTGCTCCCCGAGCGCCGCTGTTGTTGCAGACAGCTCACTGCGCCGGGATTAGTGTGTGCTTCACCTCACTGTGTGCTGAGTGTGTTTCACTAATTCATGGATTGGTATAAATGCAGAGACCAAATTTCCCTCATGGGATCAAAAGAGTATATGGTGGTTGACGTTTTAGGCCGAAAAAAAGTTTTTGAAAAATAATTCAGATATTAGGCATGGAAATCACTTAGTCCTGTTGTACTGACCCTTCCATTCCCAAAAATATGTATGGTCTTTTAGCTTTTGCGTTGAAATTCATATTTATTCACTAATTAGTTGTGACTAAACTTTAGTGACTAAAATTGTCATATGGTGTGACATGAAAGTTATTGTGTATAAAATTATAATGGGGTATTTTTTTTAATGTGAGTCAATGTATTATAATCTTCTATCATTACTTCATCAAGATCTAGCATTTCCTTGTGCAAATGTATTACATTTTACAGTATATTTCTTCATCAATACACAGAGTAAGGCATATGTCCTCAATCTTTCAATAAACGTCATATTCATTTTGACATTTTGCTGACCCTATTTTCTATCTGTTCCATTGAGATTTGTATGATTTAGACCCCAACAGCCTTTTTATTTTCATAATTTCTTGATGTCACACCAAATGATATGGAGTCACGCCATATGATAAATAACACCACATAACAATCTGTTAATACAAAAATGTGTATTATATTTATTTCACAAGCAACAAAAGACAGTTTAAGACAGGTATATCATGTAAATGTTCACTTTCAGAAATCACAACTATGTAAAACAGAATGCCACCAAATATTGTATAGCTCTTGGGTTCCCTGAGTTTTTCTCTTCTCAATGATGGGCTTCAATCTGAATGTTTGTAGTTCCCCTTTGAGTTTATTCTCTTTATATCTGTTAAAAGACAAATTCAACAATTTATTCAGATAATTTAAAAACATATCCTGCATTATAATCAGATTAAATTGTTGTAATTACTTATAGTGCTAAAGACAACATTAATATTACTGTTTTCTTTAATACCAGAATTTATTTTCTCACACTACTATTGATATTTAGAATGTCAATTATGTATCTTCTGTATCCAAGGCTGTAGAATGAGTGAGTGAGTGTGTGTGGGGGTGATTTCTGTGTTTTATGTGTCTTTGATTCACAATACATGCAATAGTTGCACATCTTAATTAATAAATGTTAAATCATGTTAAATATGTCAAAATATATATTACACTTAATTATGAGTTAAACATATGTAAGAAAAAACATTATTTATGTAGGAAAATGCAGTTTCTATCATATAGTGTGACAAATAAATCATATGGTGTGACGAGAAAACCCTACACACTACATGATATGGGGTCACACCATATGAGGTTTCATGTACTTAGCATGACATTAAGCAATGTGCTTTTATGCTAACCTCCTAAAACCATGCTAACTGCAATATGACAATATAGTTTTAAAGGTAATATTGACTAAAGGGTAATTTAATTTGGGCATTTTTGTGTAAAATGAGTCACACCAAAAGACAGTGTGCAAAAGGAAACTGAAGCAGGAGTGCCGGATATACTTGATTTTTTTGAAAACATGAAGAGAGAAAACTCACCTTGTAACTTTCAGTGTCATTCTGAGGTGTTGTTCTTCCTCCTGAAAGAAAGAGGACCCCTACTTCCCAAACGTCTCCAAACAATTGCCCGTTTAAAAAAAAGTAATATGGCGTCACACCATATGATATCCATGTCTGGGACAAAGTGTTTTAGTTAAGGGTGGCTTTACAATATTATGCATGAACTTTTAGTCAAGCAGATTCACAAGTAGGCATCTGGGTTATCAATATATGATTGAATAAACAGAAAATGAATTAATTTTCTTGTTTTTATTCAAAATCAAAATTTGTGAAATGTGGGACAGTCACACCATATGAGCTTTTTCTGGTTTGGCTGAAAATTGTGAAAAAATGGAAGATTAATCCCATGAATGCTCTGTATGTTCATATAAAACAGCATTTTCTGAACAATATCACCATATTTTTTGACATATTTTTTAAATAATTTACCTATCTTTGACACATTGGACCAAAAAAAGGCCATGTCATGTCAACCACCAAGTGTGGGGCATTATGTATTTGAATAGGCCTAACTAGATACACAAACATGCCTACATATAGTTGAGGTATGCACAACCCGGCAAAGAAAACATCCAGTCTGCTCCAATAAATGTATGGAGATTTGCCAATAAGTCAGCATGCTGTGCTGACTGAATTGTTTTATAATCCAGTAACCAGCTTGTCTGTGTATATGTGGCAACTTGTGTGTGGTGAACACACGTAAAACGTAATGTAAAACCACGTCTGCACCAATGTGTTTTTTATTCATATAACGCACACAAAATTATGATGTTTACAATCCCAAAGGCAACACATGCATTCAAGCCAAGTCAGATTTAACAAATTTATCACTAACAGTGATAAATAACCACTGATATGTGGTCCGATGGTCTGACCACAAGGAAGACCATTATATAAGAAACAAAACATATCTAAAATGTTAAATTGTTTACAATGTGCTGCACAAGTGATGATGTGGTCTTGTGAAAATCTCTTAACATGCTCTGTGTAGAGCTGGAAGCTCTGAATGAGCTAATGTAGTCCTGTTTCCTACTGTGGCTGTGTCTCAATGTCTCTATAAAACTGCAAGCTGCGGTGGCTCTCCTGCTCTGAGGGACCAAGCCTGACCATGTGTTTCCAGGCAGCCACTGAAATGGAAATGGACCACTTTATCCTAACGGGCTAGTGTGCCGCTCTACCCTCATTTATTTCTGCAAGGCCCAGAAGTGCCTAGTAAAAGTATCTGTGTGTCTGTGTTGTGTGTGAGAGAGAGAGAGATAGAGAGAGAGGGTGTGGGTGTGTGTGCGTGTGGATGAGTCAGTAAGTGTATGTGTGCGTGTAAACCCATTAAATCTTTTGCTCCAGATCCAAGACGATTGGTTCATCTATGTCAAATGACTGCAATTTAACCCAATTGCCTGGATTAAAAATGGTAACTGGACTGTTAGTGCACTTAAACAGGGTGAAAAGGGAAGAGATAAGGACATCCTCCACTCCTTACCTGTATTTTGGCATTTATACAAAAATACAGGAAGGTTACAATAATACAAAGATTACAATAGATGTGTGTAGTTGTGTGTGGATTACAAATCAGTGTGTTTTACTGTTGCCAACACCCATTAGGAAATGTTTACCTCTTTAATATAAATTATTTTTCATTTTCATTTGTCTATTTTGCCTGGATTCCCAACCAGCTCTGTGTAGACTTGAGGGCACTTAACCGAACATTAAACTAAAAAGGACTTCTTGAAAGGCTGATTAAAAATCCATATCTAATTAAAATCATTGAAGCAGGTAATCACTGCAGCCTGGTGGAAGTGAGTTCATAGCTGAAAATGGGATCTGACATCTAAACGTCAAATATCAAGTAACTTTGACTTCAAAAACCTGTGACATTGTGACTATACAGCAAGGGTTATGATGTAGCCATATGGTAGCCATTGGCTTGATCTTGTTCCTGGATATTTCTTTCTTACCAGGATTGTGCCTGCGTAGCCACCTCTAATTCACTTTCAGCACCTTCTGCTCTATTCAGACTTTGACCAATAGCCTAGACTCCCATTAGTCTCAGTGTAACACATTGTTAAAGCACCCAGAGGGGACATGATCACCAGACATAAACCAAACTCTCCGTTAACATCAACCAGGGCTTAAAGGCAACCAAGAAAGCCTCCCATTCGCAAAATGCATTTCTACGGCATGCCCTCTTTATTTTCATAGCAAAACTGATCATGCTGTAATTATGAGTCAGACTGCTGGAATGTTTCAATTTCCCCTGAGCCTGCAGAGACATATCAGTCATAGTTACAGATCCTCAGAATAGTCCCGTGTCCAACGGCAATCAATCAGCCATTCTGCCATCTTAAAGTGCGTCTGCTCTCTGTCTCTCTGTCAATTACGGCTCTCTCTTAGTCTCTTTCCCCTCTCACTCCTGCTCACACTTCCAACTCTTGTCTGGTGATTTCAAGGCATTTATGAACTGAATTTTTTGAAAGAATGACTGAAATTAAGAACCCTGATTGTAATTATTGTCTGATCATAGGCTCTCCTTGTAGTATTGCATACTGAACCTTTGATTTCAGTGAGACAGAAATATCCATGCATTTATGCCTATCATCTGACCAGAATTGTCTGCAAAAGTATGTCCATTGAATTGTTTAAAATAATTCATTCAAGTAAATAAGTTATCCCACAGCCTCTCAAAACATGATTTAGTGTTCATATTGGAATCATCTAAAAGTGACTGTAATGCAATGACATAGGCCTACGTACAGACTGACTAATGACTTTTGAAAAACAAATCATGTGGCATAAGATCAGTGTTCATCTTGAGCTGCCTTGCATGCCCCATACCATTATCTTGCAATATCGATTCTTTCAAAGAATTCTTATTCCAAACAAGTCTTCTGTCTTCTTGAAGGCAGTCCTAAAGCTCAGATGATTAATCCTCAGACTTACCTGGTGAAGACAAGTGTCTGCCTAAGGCACATGATTTGCCTGAATAGAGAAATCCACACAGATAGTGGAAGGCATTGGCAGCAGTGACGTCACAGCAGCCGCTAAACCTCAGTGACCCGAGGGCTGGAGAGGCATTCCAGAGCTTGTGTCATTTTCTGAGTGTTAGGGAAGTCTGCGCCTCTTACGTCAGCTTGAATTGAAATGCGCAGATGCTTCACAATGCTTTCATCATTCCTCTCTTCTGAGTTGGCCTCTGACAAATGCCCCCTTCGGTGTGTCGGATCTATATTCTGCACAAAGTATTCTCATTAAGGGGGAGTATTTCCTTGCTGTGATCCTCATGTGCTGAGGTTTTAAGCCTCTGCCTCTGTAAGACATCATCAGGCAATGTACAGTGTTGATGTTGGAGAAATAAAAGTGAACACTCAACAGAAGAAACTCAACTGAAACTTGAAACTAAACTTTTTTTATTTTTATATCTCATATTCATTTCATAGCATGCAACAGAAATGGATTATTTAGATTAACAATAGATTACTGATTACTGACAATTAAATATCAATCTCAAAGATTATTGCTGCTGGTTGAAAGTTGATTCTATGCTCAATAAGACTCCTTCCTCTGCCTCCTCATTGAACTGAGCACTAACAAGCATTTAACTTATATAATAGTCTATAGGCCTCAGAGCTATCCATTAGCAAAGCAGCAATAATGATGTTTGACTTCAGGTAGGCTATTGCTATTACTGCTTAGCCTACTAAGAAGGATCACCCACTGTCTATATCTTCATGTAAAATACAGTGCAAAAAATATTCACCCCCTTGGATATTTCCATATTATATATATATATATATATATATTTTTTTTTTTTTTTTTTTTTTACTTGCCCTTTTTTACAATAATTTACAGAAATCTCCTCTTTAATTTCAAAATAAAAACAGATTTTTACAAAGTAATGATGCACCTGTGGCCGCAATTAAAGCATGGAGCCTACGTGCACATTGCACTTCTTGATACTGCAATTTTACATCATTTTTCTTTGCAAACTCAAGCTCTGTCAGGTTGGAAGGTGATAAGGTATGAACAGTCCTTTTCAAGTCCAGCCACAGAATTTCAATAGGATTAAAAGGTACACTATGCAAGATATTTTTACCTTTTACGAAGCCAGTTTGATGGTAAATTAACTTATAGACTAATAGACGAATCGTTCACCTAGCATAGCTATACAGCATAGACGTAACGACTCACTACCGAGAAAACCAGACATGCAATTTCAAGAACAGCTGCCCAACAAATGTCACGATAATCATGAAACATTACCTTGTCTGTAGATATAGCTCTTAACCTGCATAGTGTACCTTTAAGGTCTGGGCTTTGACTCGGCCTCTCCAGAACGTTCACCTTGTTGTCTTTAAACCATTTCTGTGTAGTTTTCGCTGTATGCTTCAGTTAATTGTCGTGTTGGAATGTAAATCTTCTCCCAAGTCGTAGTTCTCTTGGATCCTCCAGGATTTTCATGTATTTTGCTGAATTCATTTCACTTTTAAATTTACAAGCCTTCCAGAGCCTGCTGTCAAAAAGTATCCCCACAGCAAGATGTTACCACCACCATGCTTAAAATTAGGGATGGTGCATCTTTGGTGATGTAAAGTGGTGATATGTCCATCAAAAAATAGCATCTAGTCTGTTAGCCAAAAAACTAATTTTTGGTCTCATCAGACCAACAAACCTTCTTCCATTTGACCTTGGAGTCTCCCACATGTCTTGAATGAACTTTAGTCGAGATTTAATAAGAGCTTTGCCACTGGTGAAGAACTCGGGCAAAAGTTGTTGTATGCATAGTTTCTCACATCTCAGCTGCTGAAGCTTTTAACTTCAGAGTTGTCATACTGTAGGTGCTTGGTGGCCTCCCCCACCATTATTCTTCTTGAACGGTTCCTCAGTTTGTGGTGACGGCCTGCTCTAGGAAGATTTGCACATTTGTCATATTCCTTACATTCCAATGATGGATTTCACTGAACTCCAGGGGATGTTCAATGACTTGAATTGAATTTTTTTTGTATCCATCCCCTCACTTATGCCTTTCAATAACCTTTTCTTTTGAGTTGTTTGGAGTGTTCCTTTGTCTTCCTGGTGGAATTATAGCCAGGAATACTGATTGACCAGTGACTTGACCTTCCAGATGCAGGTGTCTTATATTAGCCTACTATAGGCTACTATACACATTCACTGCACTCAGGTGATTTCCATTTCACTAATTGTGAGACTATAAGCACCAATTGGCTTGACTGCTGTTGATTTAGGTCAGTCACTTTAAGGGGGTGAATATGCAATTCGCTTATTTTGCATTAAATATTTTTAATTAATTCATATTACTTTACAGAAATTTGCTTTCACTTTAAACTTTAATTTGCTTTCACTGACATTAAAGAGGGGATTTTTTTCAATTAAATTGTAAAAAAGGCAAAATGGGAAATATCCAAGGGGGTGAATACTTTTTATAGGCACTGTATGACCATGTAGCCTATACCCCATGCATATACAGCACCTTGAAAAAATCTACCCTGACTGAGCTTCAGTGCCTCTCCGTAGAAAAGATATGCACTTGATCAAGCATCCATTAATCTAAGACCTATTTTAGGATAAACAACAACAACAAAAGAAATACTCCTTGAACATACTGGAATTGTTGTTACACAACACAGCCCTGATTACTCACCATAAGGCTGGAGGCAAGAAGGAGATGACCCATGACTCTTTCTTGTTGTTTACATGACTGTGTGGCACATCCTGAATTGCCTGTATGAAGTGAGTCTGATTTTAATTTTGGGAGTGAGGGACAGGAGATTAAGTTTATGTGAAAATCATGTAGTAGGCTATGTCCCCACATAAGACACCAAAGGCCTATGTTCATTCACAACAATTGTTTGATGAATGAAAACTGATGGGACATGAAACACAGAAACGTCAGAGGCACAGGACTTGCTGGATCTCACTGACACCTAGGGGCTTTTGTAGAAATTTCATTTGAATGGTAATCCACATACTCTGTTTAGAAAAAGGATATATACCTAGCCCTAGGACATAAATAAAGACATATGCATACTAATACATTTGTGGCTTCTGTTCTGCATGGTTGATATATCTATGAAGCTGCCATGAAAAAAATATTGTAGACCCTTTCAAGAGAGTTCCATTATCAGCATCATAGCTGGCCCCACAAGACTTCCTTTTTAACATTCTTAACCAAATAGAAAGTTCAAGCATTGTTTTTATTGTTGAAAGGGCCTAGGCTAGAGCTAGACTACCCTAGGGAGTAAAGGGGATTAAGCTTACTTTACGTTTTGAACAAATTCTAATAGATAGATAGATAGATAGATAGATAGACTGAGCCTGTGATTCTCTGTGCATAGTAAGGTAAGGTAAGGTAAGGTGCTCTGTGTGAGTGTGTCATGTCATGGTGATAGTGCAATGGTGATAGTGGTCATGGTGATAGTGCAAATGAGTAAGTCCAACAGTGCAAGAATAAAGTCTATATATCTATATATTTAACTATTTTAAGAAAATGTATAAGTGTGGCCACAGTTCGGCTGTGGCATGGAAGGAGGGGTTATGCATATGTGCTAATGTGCTAATATAGCACGCAAACAGTGAGGCAGAAAGACAGTGGTAAAAAGTGGCTAGTGGACAGACAGTATCCAAACATGGAGGGGGTGAAGAGGCAGACAGACTATGCAAAGAAATCTATCTCTCCTCTTTCCTTAATTATGTCAGCTGAAGACCTGTAATAACAAACAATTTTTTACAATACATCAGGAGTTAACATGAATATGATAAAACCTTGCTCCTCTCAAAGGCTGTCACTTGCATGTTATGTCTAGTTATCTTGCAGTTCCTCTCCATGACAGCAGGCGTTAGCCTACTTCTTCGCTATGCGAACGCCAGCTGTTAGTGCTAACGTTAGTGTTTGCAGTCAGTGTCATTCTGGGTAATATTCATGGCGGAACTCTGAGGAAGGCATTAGCCAACCCAACCGTCTGAATTGTAGTGGTGAATGTTTAATACGTAAAGCTAGTTTGTTAATTTAGGTTCTCACCACTATTTTCTGTACTTTGAAGTGTGTGACACCAAATCAAATAGTAGACATGGCAGAAAGCAACGCAGGTGAGTATATAGCTGGCTAACATTTCTGGTTGGCTAACTTAGCTAGCAGCTAGATGGAAACATTGCAGTCTTACATGATTAGCTGGATAGCAGACTTGTAGCTGGCCACAGTCATTGCTTTAACAGTTTTCTTTATTTTGCCGAGTCTGTGTTGGATTGTGAAGTCAGTTTTAGCGGAATATTTCACCACTCTAACCACACAGTATTTAGTTATCAGACTGCAGGACTTAACGTTAGCGTTACCTCAATGGCTGACGCATTAACGTTAGCTTGTCAGCTAACGTTACCTTGATATCTAAAAGGATTGTGGCCTCAATTTAGCTATTTAACAAGTCATCTACTATAAACATCCTGCTGAATAGATATCTGTGCCTATAACTGCCTTATGCAGCTGGTCGAGTAGGGCAGCAACTGGTCTTGTGAGATTTAGATTGTGCCGAGGGAATTGTACCCAGCGTCATGTACCTAGACTACTTTTGGGTTAACGTTACACTAGCCAGTTCTGATGCGATGCCTAGTGGTATTCTGCTGCTTAGCTAGTAAAGGAACTTTTTTGTGTGATTGACACGCCCACCCACACCCAGTCTCATAGTTTATCTATTCTTATTTATTTATTTATTTATTTTTATTTCAGAGCAGAACACTGACACAAAACATGACAACGTTTCCTCTCCTGGTATTTCAGATCAAGAAAAAGAAATGGCTTCAAATGCTCATGAAGCATTCACGGTACTGAAATAAGCCCCATATGTTGACTGCTAAGTGTAACTTAAAAATGAGAACTACTTTGGCTACTTGTCACATTTTTACTTTATCATATGTTAGTCTTCCTGACGGTTGTTTTTTCAGTAAATGTACTAGTGCCTCCTGAAAAACATATTTTGTAATGAAGAGTATACTCGTTAAATTAAATTGAACACATATGTCTCCCATATGTAAATTCCAAATGACTAACTGTTGTCACAAAAATCCAGGCTGTTTCTGGTTAAATGACTGGTTGTTTGTTTGCTAGGCTGGAAAATATGATGAGTGCCTGATGCATCTTGAAAGTCTTCAGGATCTGAACAAGGAAGACTATAAGATCTCAATGAATAAGGCCATCGCAGAGTTCTATAGAAGTGGCCAAACCACAACTGGAACCTTGAAGCAGACTTTGACGACACTGAAAAGCCAGGTATAAAGCATTGTGTTCCATATCTTCAGAACTAGATGGGGGGAAATCATGAAAGGTGTTGCAACAATTGTTTTTCTATTTTCTTCTGGAAGGTTCACACAGCTGTGGAAGATATTGATGGTTTAGATGATGTGGAGAACAGCATAATGTACTACAATCAAGCTATCATCCACTACCACATGAGGCAGTACTCTGAAGCTATTGCAATTGGAGAAAAACTCTACCAATTTTTGGAACCCTTTGGTATGGTTCAAGTTTATTCACAGAATTACTTGTAAAATGGGATTATTAGTGTCTTTTTAGTGTGTGTTATGTGCCTACCTTGTGTATCTTTAAAGCAACATTTGTAATCTGTGTTGTTCCTTCTTGCTGTATTCCAGCATAACACCTCTCCCAGTGTAGTGAAGGAATACAGTAAGCTAGTTTGGCATGTTGGCTTGATGATGCGCTTTGTCCTAGAAGAGAAGTTTGCTCAGGCCGTGTGCTTCCTGTTGGTGGACTTGTACCTGCTCACCTTCCAGCCGGAGAAAGCCCTTCACTTGCTCGCCGTGCTGGAGAAGCTCACAGTCCAGGGCAATAGCAAGAACGGCAAAGGAGAGGTGGGACCTTTTCTATTGCCAGCTCTTGTGATTCTTCTTCTATGTAGCATATGATTAACAGTGATAAGAAGTTCAACACTACAACGTTCCAAAACCACACCACAACATTCAACGCTCTGAGAAAATTTGTGTAGTCCTATTAGCAAAAGTGCTTTGAGTAACCATGTTTTTTTGTGGCAATGTACTGGTGAGTTATTATAGTTGTCCTGAGGGAACTATCTGAGATGAGTGGGTAGTGCTATAATAAGCTGAAGCATTGCCTATGTGGTTTGCGTTGTGAGTAGGGATACAAAAACTGGAATGTTGAGCCATTCTCTATGCACGCTGTTAAGGCATTCCTCTACCCTTGTAATAAGCTAGTTGGCCATTACTCTACATCGAGAACTTTTCCTGATGGTTTAACATGAATTATTTGCATGAATCAAACGGTTTTCAATAAGTGTGTGCTACAGCTGTGGTTCAGGTATTATTCTTCAATGAAGCTCTCCTGGTAGAAAGGAAAAGGCACCCAAAAGTATGCCCTATACTATCGGAACATGTGTGCTGGTGCATTTGACCAAATATTGCTACTTTTCTGGTGAAAAGGTGAGCAGAGTATTGATCGTTTACACCGTGGCTGCTTTCTGAGAAGAAAAATCGCATAATAAATCACCATGTGTGTTATTGTAAACTGGGATCAGCTAGCCAGGAGCAGGTGTGCCATCTTGCTCTTCAAAAATAATCTTTCGCCACATTCCCATCCAAAACACTCCATTAGCTGCAGGGGTAGAGAATAGGAATTAAAATTCAATGTTTTTGATGGTAAAACAAATAGCTGGGCTGGTGCATGCATTCAAAGGGTTCATTTGGCATTGTTTCTGTAATCAGAATCATTCTCTGTCCTGTGGTAAAAAATGTGAGAAGGTTCCAAGATCCAGTAAGCCATCTTTGCCTATAGTTACCCAACAGCTTTCTGAGCCACCTCCCATGAGATTGTGTTCACCAACCAATACCATAAGATATGTTCCATGTCCTCTACTTGTACTAAAATGTCTGTGTAATGTGTGTAATCTGTGCCCTGTGCATTTCTTGTGTGCCACACTCAGACTCAGGGTGCCTGTTATGTGCTCACCCACCCTACAGGTGGCATGTCGTCCCACATGCAAGTTCTACATTCACAGGGATGCGGTAACAGAGGCAGCAGACCAGATACAGAATAGGAGCAGAGAGCTTACGGCAGGACAGGTCACTGAGGCAGACTACAGCAGATCACTCTCTCACTTACTCACTGCTGTGTTAGTTTTTCAACCATGAACCATGTGGATCCAGTTTATGTAGCAAGAACAGAGTGCAGCACCTACAAGCTCAGTTTGAGTCTGATTGAGTTAACTTCTCTTCACTCTTTTATTTCATGATTAAGAAGTGCATTTGAATGTTCAGTTAACAAGTGGAGTCTGTCCTTTTAATGCTTTGAATTGTAATGGGCTTAATTGGAACAGTTTGAAGTGTGACCTGCTGCTTCTTGTTTCAGAATGCAAGCACAGGTAAAGACAACACCACTCAGAAAGCTGAGTTCACCGCCATGATTGAGGCAGCCAAATCAAAGATGCATCAGGTGAGGCCCACTTTATTCAGTACTCAAACTTCTGTCAGTCGCTCAAACATCTGCCGGCCAAACACAGACCTTTAGGTAGATAACAGTAATAAAGCTCCCAGAATGTGCAATGAACAATTTTCTGATGAACACTTGTCTTTCCTCCTGTAGTATAAAGTGCGAGCCTACATTCAAATGAAGTCCCTCAAGGCCTGTAAGAGGGAAATCAAGTCTGTCATGAACACAGCAGGCAATGTGAGTACTTGAAGTGACTTCTTTCTCTGAGCCTCGTAACCTGTGTGAGTTCCTCTCTGACTTAAAGACCCTGTAAGCCACAGAGATTTGTTTAGAAATACGTTGTGTCTAGGTTAAAAAACTATTCCAGCGCCCCACAGGGATACAGGTTCAAACTCAACCCTTGGTCATCTCTCTCTCCCACTTGATTCCTGTCTCTCTTCATTGTCCCATCTAAATAACTGCAGTCATTGTACCTGCCCACAGCATGTGAGAGCAGAATATACCAGTCATTTGTTTCATGATTTTGAAACCTAATTATATATATTAAGCAATATTTTCAACCAAACTAACCAAAGTAATTGAAGTGAAATTAACATGGAAAAAGGTTAGCCCTGCCATGTTCATGACCTAACTAGCTTCTGAATTCTCTCTTGACCTCCAGTCTGCCCCCTCCCTGTTCTTGAAAAGCAACTTTGAATATCTAAGAGGAAACTACCGGAAAGCCATCAAGCTCCTTAATTCGTCGAATATTGCAGAGCACCCTGGTCCCCTGAAAACAGGTATTCATTTAATTTGGCTCTCAAGAGCTGAATCTGAGTATTTTTCACGCTTGTTGACGCCGAGTGTTTTGCGCTGAGTGACCGGCCTCCTTTGTCCCCCAGGAGAGTGTGTGCGCTGCATGTTCTGGAACAACCTGGGCTGCATCCACTTTGCTATGGGGAAGCACAATCTGGGCATCTTCTACTTCAAGAAAGCCCTGCAGGAGAACGACCACACCTGCGCCCAGCTGGGCGATGGCAGCAATGGACAGAGTGAGTGACCTGCACATCTGTAAAGGGGAACAAACTGCTTACTAAACTATGAGTAATGACTTCTTTTGTAAAGAATATGGGTTTGTGATTGTGTGTAACTGAAATGCCTGTGAGGCTGTATTGGGCTGTTTGCAAGCATCTGCATATCACTTATGTGACGTTCTCGCTTTAACAGGTTTGTTGTAGCGTGATTTCATGATATGCTGCAAACGGCAATGTTGTGTTTTGGACATTGTCAAGGTTTTGCTGTGATATATCAGTGCTTTAGTGCGCATAACTGCATTGTGCACATCTTTGCTATGCAATATTTTCTTGGCTCAAGGGCAGGAGATGTAGCCTGACGAGCCAGACCCACATTAAAATGTAGGGTCTGGGCACTCACCGTTCGCAGTGCTCAGTCTGAGGGGCGGGATAATCGGTTGTCTTTCAAATTCCCTCTGCACGCAATAGGACAGCACTATGAGTCCCAAGCGTTTTCCCACCAGCGGAGCTGGCTAGTTCAAACTTTTGCCAACTTAAAAAAAGCTTAACTCATGTCACACTGTTCGCCAACAGCAACATCCATTTTCTTTGTTTTCAAGTAGCAGAGAATTCAAGCCAAACCGTTGCAACTCTGCCATCAATCATTATGTTAAGCCTGCCTAACGACTCTATACACGATTTGATTGGCCTGATAGAAGTTTAATTTTTCGAGCTCACAAGCCAACGGAGAGTTGCTAGACTAGCCCTGGCAGCAAATGTAATGTAACGCTAGGGTGGGTCTAGATTTCTAGGCTACAGGAGATGTGGAACGGTCTGGAATGTTTTGGTGCAATTATGGAGGTCCTTCAAAGCAGCTGGTGCAAAGCATCTGGCTGTCCTTCAGCTGTGCACTAAGCTTAATGTACCTGTTAGGGATGTGTCTTATTTGAGCTGCAAACTGCTTTGTCCATTTGAAATAAGAGAATAATTGCTTAATGCCAATGTGTAGACTGCACAAAGGACTAGAAGGGATGGTGAATAGTAAAACCCCCAAACGGGAGCTGACTTGCACCCTGTGTTCTTTTCTCTACACCCTGTGTTCTCCTCTCTGCACCCTGTGTTCTCCTCTCTCCTCTCTGCCCTCTGTGTTCTCCTCTCTGCCCTCTGTGTTCTCCTCTCTGCACCCTGTGTTCTCCTCTCTGCACCCTGTGTTCTTTTCTCTGCACCCTGTGTTCTCCTCTCTGCACCCTGTGTTCTCCTCTGTGTTCTGCTCTCTGCACCCTGTGTTCTCCTCTCTACACCCTGTGTTCTCCTCTCTGCACCCTGTGTTCTTTTCTCTGCACCCTGTGTTCTCCTCTGTGTTCTGCTCTCTGCACCCTGTGTTCTCCTCTCTACACCCTGTGTTCTTTTCTCTGCACCCTGTGTTCTCCTCTCTGCCCTCTGTGTTCTCCTCTCTGCACCCTGTGTTCTCCTCTCTCCTCTCTGCACCCTGTGTTCTCCTCTCTGCAGGTAAGAAGTTCACAGGCATCCCCATGTGTGCCCTCCTAGCTAACAAGCGCCACGAGCTGCTCTACAACTGTGGCATTCAGCTGCTGCACCTGGGCCGGCCGCTGGCTGCCTTTGAGTGCCTGATGGAGGCGGTGCAAGTGTACCATGCCAACCCACGCCTTTGGCTGCGCCTGGCAGAGTGCTGCATTGCTGCCAACAAAGGGGTACGTAGCGCTGTTACATATGCATCCTCCGCCAAGGACGGCAAGTTAGCAGCGTGTTCAGGGAAAAAATATTAGAATGCGCATGCAAGACAGTGCACAACAAATCAAGGCTGTGTAGTGTCTGTGGTGACTGAAAGTCTTCTTGTCTAAGTCTGGTCTATAAAGACTGAGAGATACATAAAAATTATTGCCTGTGTTGTACAAAAGACAGATATGTGCCCACAGGTCAGGTTGGAATAACGGAAACACTACTTTGTCTTTGGCCTTTCTAAAACCGCCACAGTGCCTAGCAGTATTCCATTTCAGATTCAAGTTTCATACTCTACCCTGGTTCATAGTCCACCTCTGCAGCCAGAAAGGCTGCATTGTGACTCCACACTGCTGTGGTGGTAATGCTATCCCTCCTGTTTGGTTTTCTCAGAGCTCTGAACAGGAGAACAAGGGCCTGCCCAGCAAGAAGGGGATTGTCCAGTCCATTGTGGGCCAGGGCTACCACCGTAAGATAGTACTGGCCTCCCAGTCCACACAGAACACAGTCTACAGGTTCGTAAAGAGAACCCCTCCACCAGTGGGGTGTACTACGAATCTCGATTAGTGGGTTAGCGAGGTATGTTACGCTCAAAGCCAGGGTATGCTGTGACACGAAAGTTGATCTGTTTTAGTGTCGCTATATCACCATGGTATCTTATGCTGTCAACCAAACCTGGTCGGGAGGAGGTTATGTGCTAAGTTATAGCTCAAATCGTGTAATCTACCACCCACTGACCAATCAATTTTCTTAAAAACAAAGTTATCTCACGTGTAGGATTCTGTCATATATCTTACAGGTGGAGGTCCGCCTCTACTAACATTTTGGATCTCGAATGCGCTTTAATAGTGCTGTGCGTGCAAATATCCCACTATGGATGTGCATACCATACAACAATTGATGACAGTTGATTTATTTGATGTTATAGGTTAAACACAAAAAATGACCGCAGTGTAGATTAAGCTATCGCTCATGAATGTGGAAGTAATTGTTTTTAAATATAGGCGGTCTTGTGCATCTCCACGTTTCACGATTGGCCAACGTCATCCCAACACTGAGAACGAGCACAGATCTGAGCTGAAAGCCTAGTGTGACAAATATACCACATAACTGCTATCGTAGTATCACTTAACGTATACCCCTGAGTCAAGGCTTTGTCAAGCCTCGATATGTCTACATAGCCTAGATATGTCTAACGTGCTTCGTAGTATACCCCACTGGTCCACCTGACAGTGGCTGTTTTTGAATTGTAGTGGGCTGTTGTCTCAGTGTCTGCTAGTTCCATCATCCATCATTGACATTGACCAGCAGATGGCGTCAGAGTAACTTCTGTGAAACATGAGCTTGTATTACCTATTTGGAATTGGTGCTTTAAACCATCCTGTGTGTGTGTGTGTGTGTGTGTGGCATGTGTGTGTGTGCATGCTTTTGTCTTATTTTTGTGTGTGCATTCAGTGAGGGTCAGTCAGCAGCCATCCCTGTGGCCAGTATGGAGTTTGCAGCCATCTGTCTACGCAACGCTCTCCTGCTGCTGCCAGAGACCCAGCTGCCCGAGGCCAGAGAGCAGCCGCCCAGTACAGAGAGCAGCGCCGAGGGCACTGATGCAGCAAGGTACACACACATACACACACACACACACACAAAGAGCAGCCGTAAGGGCACTGATGCAGCAAGGTACACACACACACACACACACACACACACACACACACACACACACACACACACACACACACACACACACACAAAGAGCAGCCGGGGCAGTGAGCCATTGAGATGCCCCACACAGGGCAGATTACAGGAGCCACCCAATGAGATTAAGACACACACCCACAGAGTACTAGCAATAGCTGTGACAGCTCTGATTTGGCAATGTGCAAGTAAACGATTACGATAATCAGTGCTCATCACACATCCTTATACATAGCCCCCCCCCCCCCCCCCCCCCCACACACACACACACACACACACACACACTCTCACTCAGCATTGACTATTTACTACAGTAGTTATGACACTACAAGATACAAATAAATGTAACTTTTATTTGACTCTGTTTGTATGATATTAGACTTGTATGTTCTGTATTGTAGTTCTCTGTTGCTATTGTGTAATGGAACTGGTGTGTACCTGACCCCTGCAGTGGGAAGGGCCAAGACGGAGAGAAGTTCATCCCCGCTGCGCCGTCCTCGCCTCTGAGGAAACAAGAGGTGGAGAACCTGAGGTAGGAGCTCAAGTGTGCCGCCCGCTGCATATTTAACCATGTTGATGCACTCCCATTTGTCCATGCTCACACTCTCTAACACCACACGTATGTGCGTGCGTGCGTGCGTGCAGGCGTGCGTGCGTGCGTGTAAGTGTGCATTTTTAGCTCTCTGTCTTACCTGCCCTCTACACTGCTAGGCTGGTAAACAGACACGGAGTCTTCCAGTTACTCATGTGCTCAGTGTCCGCCTCACCCACTCCGTGTAAATGTTTGACGTGTGCATGGTGCTAGTTTTACCAGAATAGGCCTAAGCAAATCCACTGAGCTCTAACATTGTATTTACACTACCAGCCAGGTCCCACAGCCTGAATCAGAGTGTATATAATTAAATATGGAGACTTGATTTATGGCATGGCATGTGTGTGTGTTCACTTATACGACACATTCATTAATTCAGTTATGATTTTATCATAGCAACACATATTTGGGTTCAAGCCCAAGTGATCCCCTAGAGCTGTTGTACAACTTCTTTTTCTAATATTCGTATTATAATATGTTTCCACTGTGTAAGCTGTTGGCCACTGGCCTAGTGGAATGTGTCCCTTACTGTGCCCACTGGCATTTAGAGAACATTCAGGAGCACAAGTCTGCAGTATTCTGTGTCTTTTACAAGTTGTTGTGTACAGCTTGCTTGTCTTCACTACTTTGCATGTAAGCATGTACCTGCAAGAGTATGTATGTCCAGGCTTGAGCTCAGACACTTCCTAACGTGACTATTAAACGGCTTCACCTCCTCCAGAGCCTCTGACCCTCTTCTGGTGGTTGCACACACAGCCTCCGCTCAGCTCTCTGTAGCCCGTCTTGTTCCTGTCACCTACCTCCTCCTGTTTTTCGTCTGCAGCTGATTAGAAAAAGGCCTCTCCCTCTTTTCCTCTCTCTCTCTTACTCCCCCTCCCTCTCCCTCTCTTCCTCTCCCTCCCTTTCTCTCTCCCCTCTTTCATATGTGAACAACAGCAGGCTGACCTTGTGGTGACACCCTCCAGCGCTCCATACCTTGACAAGTTTATGAGCGCGCCAGCCACTTTCTCCAGTTTCTCTTCCCAGAAATCTCTCCCCGCATCACTCCTATTTCAACCAGCCAGCCACTTTAGAAACGCTGCCAGCCAGCATTCGAAATGTCTCCTAGTCTCTCACTCGCTCTTTCTCTGTCTCTTTTTCTTTTTCTCTCTCTCTCTCTGTCTCTCTCTCTGTCTCTCTCTCTCTCTCTCTCTCTCTCTCTCTCTCTCTCTCTCTCTGTCTCTCTCTAATGAGTCCTCTCTGGCCACAGCCACACCTGAGAATGCTCTGGTCCGTCGGGGGGGGGGGGGGGGGGGGGGGGGGGCCCCCTGTGGTGTGAGCGCTGGAGGCCGTACAGGAGCGTTGTCGGGAAATGGAGGCTGTCACTGCCCGGGCTGCTGAGTCACAGAAAAGCCCACATGTTATTAGCCGCCCGTTCACACACCCTACGAGCCCAGCAGGACTCGTAAAAGCCGGGGGCCTTGCTGGGCTCTTAACATCCTGCCTGTTTGTGTTCCTTCAGTTTGGACGAGGCTCTCAGTTTTACAGTCTCAGACATCTCTCATGTGTTTAATATGTAAGCTGTGCTCAGTTTTGGAAGAGATATCTAATAAGATTAATATTGTGTGTGTGTGTGTGTGTGTGTAGGTGTTCTATCCTAGCGTGCAGTGCTTATGTGGCACTGGCGTTGGGGGATAACCTGATGGCTCTCAGCCACTCGGAGAAGCTCCTGTATCAGCCCAAGCTGTGTGGCTCCCTAAAGTAAGTCCCACCCCCCACCCCTTTCCTCTTTTATCCGACTCTCTGCTTAGATCTTGTTTCCTTCTCCCTCTCTCTCTCTCTTCTGTCTCTTCACTCTCACTCTTCTTTGTCTCCCCTCTGTCTCTTTTACTCCCTCTCTTCTCTCTCTCTTCTCTCTCTCTCTCTCTCTCTCTCTCTTCTCTCTCACTCTTCTCTTGTCCTCCGTCACATGGCTCTCTTTCATGGAGCTTTTATGGACACAGACTCTGGCCATGATTCCCGGTCTGCTGTTTTTCTTTCAAACATTCCGGCTCTTTAGCTGTCGATCTTGATTGATAGGTGGGCGGGCCCTAAGCTGACTGCACCTTTAAATGACACCACATGATTGATTGGGTGGCGTCAGTTGCCCAGCCCCCAGCAGCGGTTGTCCTCCACAGATCAACCCCAGGGCCCCTCCCATATGCACTTCCTCCCTATCTTAACAAAGAGCCAGAGTTCAGCTGTGGAGCCTGCATTGTTCCACCTTTACTCTCTAAGCATGTGCTGGGATACCACTGTAACACCCAGTGACTCCTAACACAACGGGCCCAGTTTTGTGCCATTGATGTTCACAGTACTGTATCATAGCGATGTACTTGGGATATACTCATTCATTACTCAGTCATTTTGTCAGGTCACACTGTGTGACTGGTCAATGAATGAGTACTGTGAGGTGATCTTAAGGAGATTCTCTTTCAGAACCTTTTTTATTCTCTGTGGCATTTTCAATTCTGGAATATTCTGTGCCATCAGCATGACCGATCAGTTCTATTTTGTGGGTGCTGTCTGTGGCCGCAGGTTTTTAGGGCACTTGTATGCAGCGGAAGCGCTCATCTCGCTGGACCGCATCTCGGACGCCATCGCCCACCTCAACCCGGAGAATGTGACTGATGTGTCACTAGGAGTGTCACCCAGCGAGCAGGACCAGGGTGCGTCCTCCCTCTCTTGCCTGCGCATGCTCTCAAAGTGTCTACAACCCAAACGCCATCTCATTCACCCAACATGCAGACACCGCTACACACGCATTTACTGTTCACCTCTCCTAACCACACACGCACACACACGCACACACACGCACACACAGGCACACACAGGCACACACAGGCACACACATGCGCACACACACGCACACACACACATGCGCACACACACACTGTGTGCTAGGGGTGGGCAATATGGACAAAAAATAATATCTCTATTTTTTTGTGATTTTGACGATAACGATAATTAGTCGATATCCTTTAAAAAAAAATGTAAAAGTCTGAATTACTTTACAGCTCATTATGAATAGCATCAATACAATAATAACCAATAACCTAACCTGTGACTTTTTAACCAAATCAACCAATGCATTGTCACTCTGACACATTTCCAATTTTGCCCCCACTTGTGTGTGTGGCAATGACATGGTCTAGCCAGCTACATTAGAAAAGATGACTAGGCCTAACAGTTTCCCAAGAGAAAGTCTGAAGCTGAAGTTCCTTTCAAAAACCTTTATTTAGGATTCACTGTAAAACTAAGCAGACCAACAGAGTACATCTCAGTTATTTCCTTCGATGTTTTGTTTAAGAGAAATCATATAGGCTAGCATTCCAAGTTACAGAATAGAAACTAATGCGTTAGCTTAAGGCTAATGTATATGAGAAATCCCATAGAGATGCTAACGGTTAGCATAATCGATACACGTAGATATTTAGAGCGAACTTCAGTCCATTTACAAAAGGGTTACATGAGAAGAGTTCTTTGTTTATAACTGACTATTAAAATACACAAAGGCAAATGTTTTCTCTCCATATAATACCATGTAGGAAAAAATGTGACTGTCTCATCAATGCTACATGAACAGAAGTAGCTGCACAAAATCCCAAGTAGGCTATGTCTTGATCATAGCCTTGATCATGTTGGTTGACATTAGGCCTGCATGTGACAACGTAGACCCACTAGCGATCATGTGCTCTGCTGCAACGGGGCTTCTCTTGCATACACCTCCTGGATTTAGTGAATGTATGGGGTTTCAATGCGTGATTTCGAGAGGTTTTATTCCCCATAAGTAATTTAAATACTTAATAATGTAAATTTGCACATCTTTAAAACAACAATCACGATATTATCGCAGACGATATATATCGCCCACCCCTACTGTGTGCTTGCTGAATTTAACCCATTGCTTGGCCATGGGCCAGTTTCCATGTGTCCAGTAGTTTAAATTCAGTCTGATTAGACAGTAAGCACAGGAAGTACACACTGTCACCATGTACTTAATGATTATGTAAGAGGAGCCCAGGGCCACCCACCTGTGCTGTAATAGATACAGAGGAATCAGGTGAGCTCAGGTGATCCACTGGCTCTAGCACAGGAAACCGACCCATTCAGCAACTATTCCATTGAGCTGCGTTCTCTTCCACACAAATGCTACTGAGTGGATGGCCAAGATTAAGGGGAGGGGCCTAGGCACAGCTTTAAGAGTCAGTGTTGCACGTCCTCTCGTTTGGCGCGTCTGTGAGACGGTTAAGTAAAGCATTAGTGCACATGGACATGGTAATCCCTCAAGGGCTGGAACTCATGTCTTACTCATCAGTGTTTCCCACAGAATTGAATTCTATTTGTGATGAATGCAACAGTTTTTAACAAATTAACGCAGCGTGGTTATGATGCAGATTTAAGCACGGTTTAGCCAGTCAACTGCAGGATTTTTTGTTTTCTTTAAACGTGCATGTAGGTTTGTTGAGAGACAAGGAAAGGCTGCGCAAAGGTGCACATAGCTCTTCAAAGAACGAATTCCATCCAATTTAAACAGTACAACATAGAAAATCATTGTTTGGTGGTCAGTGTTGATATTGTGGTGGGCCGCCACAAATAAGTCAATGTATGGGAAACACTGCTCATGTATGGCTCTGGCCACCACGTGAGCAAGCGTAATGCTCACACACTAGCCTATTTTCACTGCTGCAAGAAAAGGCTACGCTGACGTATAACAAGACAGAAAAACTGCTAAATCAGTAGGATTTATTATGAGGGATGTGTAAGATCTATATATGAAGGGCTCAGATGTCATTTGCAGCACTAAATACTAACTCTTTGACACATTGTGCAGAGTAACATGAGAAGCATGGTGTGTGTGTGTGTGTGTGTGTGTGTGTGTGTGTGTGTGTGTGTGTGTGTGTGTGTGTGTGTGTGTGTGTGTGTGTGTGTGTGTGTGTGTGTGTGTGTGTGTGTGTGTGTGTGTGTGTGTGTGTGTGTGTGTGTGTGTGTGTGTGTGTGTGTGTGTGTGTGTGTGTGTGTGTTCTCCCACAGGCACTGATAAAGGAGACCTGGAGCCAGTGGAGTCTTGTGAGTACAAGTCTTCTACGCCATCTTCACAACAGCAGCCAAAACATATATTCAAACATGAGAGTGCCATTATTACCATCAGCATTTAGATACATCAACATGTTTTATAGCAGTTTAAAGCAATGTTTTTTTAGCTGCTTTGTATGTGTGTATGTACTGTACAGATACTTGACAGTTTATTGAAATTTGATTATTCTGACATGGCTTATTAACCATGACTCACACAGCTTTCTCTGTAGTAATGAGCAAATAGAATTTGCCTATTAGTCCTATTTGAGCCTATCAGAGCCTTTGTTGCTCCTATGGAAAGAAATTAATTAGACTACAGGCCCTTAAGTCTGCTGCAATAAAAAAAAAAAGTGTGTGTGTGTGCAGCAGGGAAGCAGACTCCTCTGTGTTACCCCAGCACTGTAACCTCAGCACGCGCCATGATGCTCTTCAACCTGGGCAGTGCCTACTGCCTGAGGAGCGAGTATGAGAAGGCCCGCAAGTGCCTGCACCAGGTACACTCCTGTTCTACTCCACACACTTTTCGCATTCTCACTTCAGTCTTTGCTCCGCGGAACTTGCAGATGATGTTTGTTGGTTGAATGCTCAGCAGCCAGACAGATGTACCATTCCCTTCTGAATTTGTCTGTGCCCTGCAAACATGGCTTGATGGTCGGGTGCAGTGGGTAGGCTGCAGTGTAAAGTGCGTTTCAGTGGTTAACTTTTGAGTAGAGACATGAAGCTCAGGCTGCTCTGCTTCCCTAGGCTGCATCCATGGTGAACACAAAGGAGATTCCTCCAGAAGCCATTCTCCTGGGTGTCTACTTGGAGCTACAGAATGGTATGTCTGAAGATGACTAGTGGATGCACACATGCACATGTATGCCTTTAGGAAGCAGTACTTACACACACATCTACATTTCTGTCCTTAATCAAACATTAAGGCAATTCTCTGGCAAACTGTTACAGGCAATACACAGCTAGCCCTCCAGATCATCAAGCGCAATCAGCTCCTGCCATCACTCAAGAGCACGTCATCGCCAGACCTACGCAAGAAGCCGCCACCGTACCAGCCTGCTGCCCCCTTACAGCCCATCCAGCTGCCCTCCAGTTTCACGCAGGTCCAGCGCAAGTGACGCTCCTCCACCCCACCCAACGCACAACTGCTCCAACTGACCTCAAAGTCCCCTCCCCCACCCCCCATGAAGGACCACATCCGACGTCTTGAAGAGAACTACAAGCAGCAGGGCCCGTTGCCCTTGAGCAGAATGGCTGGTGGGGGGCCTTGTATACAGTATCTAGTTTGGGGTATCAAGGATATGGATGGCCATTGTGGGAAGGAAAGAGTGCCCCCTGCCCCACCCCACCCCAACCCAACCCAACCCAACCCAACCCAACCCGGCAGCCTCCATCAGAACTGGACTGCAGAGCTTTCGCTGGCCATGTTAACTGTTCAACCCTTCTGTGGGGGATTTAGATGGGTCGTATAACAATAAAACATTTCCCCCACCTAGTGCGTGTAGGGTCTCAGTCCATTCTACTGTGGAGGTTCTTGTTCTGAAACCCAACACATAGTGGGACCTCATTTGATTGCAAATTTTCAAGTCTTAACTAAAGCTCATTTAATAACTAGAACAAATCTATTTGTGACTTCATGAAGACAAGACAATGAAGTGTAAACATTGTTACTTTAACACCATGGGCAAGACAATGGAGTGTAAATATTGCATATATATGCCACATTGTATATATACATATGCAATATATACACACATACACGTTGTATATATACATATTGCCATATTAATGGCAACTAGTTTTAATATCTTCAAATTAATTTGATGCAAGGACATCATTATCACTAGTCATCAATGGGTAGCAAAGAAATTATCATTACAGCCAACTATATCCTGAAAAAAAGAAATTGACATGCTTTATCAGCATGGTGGAGTTTAGTGGGTGGTTATTTCTGGTACAGGTTTCTATACACCTTTCAGATGGCTAGCTTCCCAGTGTTCAAATAATAATCCTTGCTGCTGCTGCTTTAAATGGCTTGGTCTGGACTCTGGAGAAAGACATTTGTGAACCCGTTTCAAACATGCACATTCAAATATCTAGCCAGACTTTTTTTAGAAAAACAAATCGACACACAAATGTGTAAGACATTTGTTTTGTAAACAAAATTAAGTTATTTTTTGACACTGAGTTGTGTGTACACTTCTCCTGTGAAAACACTTCACCATCGCTTTAACAGGAAGATTTTGTAGTGTTCCTCTGTTTATTGTCAGGTTTACATAGAGACTGCAGTGATTCAGATGGTCAGTTTTGCCAGTCTCCCAACTCAAACAAACACAGGAGGCTGTTTTTAGGCTCAGCGCAGTGTGGAATGCCGTGGTGTCGAGCGGCCCTGAACCTTCTCTGCCCCAGCTCGCTCATGTGTGGTCCCTCCTCTCTCCCCCCTGAGGGTGGTCCTAGCACCTTTTCCCAGGCCAGCATCTCTTTTCTCATGCTAAATCCCCCCGTTCCTCCCCCCTCCTCCCATTGTTAGTCTTTCAGTGCTCACGTGGGTTGTCACCCATCTCCTCTACAAACTAATTGGTCATCTCCCAGCAAAGACCAGCAGGCAAATGTGTCGTACATGTCCTTAGTACCTAAAAGTAGAATTGGATTAGTTTCTTGTAGAAGCACGTACCGGATACTTTTCTCTTCCTTTTAGTGCTCCAGCAACTATTAAGACAATTTCTCAAGTAAAGGAAATACTTAATGATTGGTTGGCAGTGCTCTTGAGGCCGAAACAAACAGTGCTTCCCATTGCAACTCTCCATAAAATTCATGAAATATACACAAAATCATAAAATGTATCATATCATTTTGCAAACACAATAATTGAAGCATTTTAACACAGAATTGACTAACTACTACTTCAGTGGTTCCACATCTTAGTGGGCCAACATGAAAAGCACACAACTGAAAGCGCTCCTCCAGTCTGGTGCTGGCCTGGCCTGGCCTGGCCTCTGACCTCCACCTTTGATCCTAACCTTTGGTATGCGGACACACACTGGTTTCTTAAGGGCATTGTTTTGTCCAGGAATGTTGGAATCAGTGGAATCTGAAAATCTTCTGACATCTGTAGAAATCCCTTTTTTCCAGTCCTTAGCACAAATCAAACTAATCAATAAATACAAACTACTCAAATGTCAGGATCCAAGAGGTACAACTTTATTCTAAGTGTAAACAACAGTACATAAAATCAAAAACTGCATAGGAAATGTTTAAAGTCCACCAAGACCAGAGACCGAGACTGCAGGCCACATAGTATTTTAGTCTCTCATCGGATTTTTTTTTGAAAACACTGACATTACACCAACCAGTTGAGAAAGCAGGGGTGAGGGGAGAGGAGTGGAGTCAGGAGAGACGGGAGAGGAGAGAGAGGGGCTCTTGGAGGACCTCTACCATAAACCATCCGTCCTTCTCCACACATCTACCCTTTGACCCCGGAGCCTGAAACAGCAGTCAAAACCACAATCACACACAACAGAAAATGGCAGTGGGATTCTTAGTCCAATTGTGATGGCAGGACCAAAGGAGAAAACATTTTAGGGAGTGACATGCTCACTGCATTGCTTGAGGAGGTGGTTCATATAGATGATGCATTTTAAGGATTTTTAAGGCATTTCTGACTTATTTGAAGGCAAACCAAGACTTGAGAACTTTTCTTTCTTTGGTCGGGTTGATTGGCTGCTGATAACAGAAATTGTGCCAATTAGTTTCCTGAGAAATTGAGGGATTTCTTTGAGAGAATGGGGAAAGGAGGGGAAAGAATATCCCACCATCATTTCTCTGTGGCTTTGAGAAGCTGACAAAGGTGAACTTCTACAAAATGGTCAAATCTTATGTGTCGCTTAATCTTTTCTTTAAACAGTTCAATGGAAATAAAACATGAGGGGATCCTTTGAAATTTCACAAAACAGCAAATTTCTTTTTTTTCTTTTTTTAAACAGATGGATCAAGACAAATGTACTTCCACACACATACACACACAAATCAGATACTAAAAGTACTAACAGCGGATTCACTATAAAATGGCGGGAAACAAACATTGGATTTGGATTTTTAATCTCTAGAAAGCTACCTGAGTTGTTCTTACATGTGTATACATCAGAAGACAATACAATCATTAAAATGGGTCTTGGACCATGCACTTCTGAGAAGATGTGTGCGTGAGTGTGTGTGTTAGTCAGAAACGGGCTAAAATAGTTTGTAATGGGGAAAGAAACCCATAAAGGAAAAACATCAGAGACCCAATTAGTATATCTATGTTGTAATATGCAGGGGGCTGATACTCATCAGCATTGATGGAGATAAATGTTCAAATGAACCTGATGCTATCATAGGCTGAGGCCTCCTCAAATTCTGTTGAATATTCAGCTGACAGTTACATGTCTTAACAGCAGAAGGTTCTATGGCTACAAGATGTTCTATCATCAAGAGGCCCATGGGCAGCTGAGGGAGCATGTGTTCAGTGACTGCACAGAACTGTGGGTCGTTGCGTCTCACACTGCACTGATGTTAACATTTTGGTTCTTCAAAGCTCTTGCACTGACTGGTGAACTAGGTTACAGACACATCTCCGCACACTGCGTTCCTGATGATTGTTCGGTAAAACATGACGTGAACGTACACCGTACACCAGAAAAGAGCTCGGCGAAAGAGGTACTTCAAAGGCCAACGTTTCCATTTCCATGCAAACCATGGAAATCCATTTTAGCAAACTATTTGGCAGTTTTAAGTATAATCCAGTTGGGAACAAAGCATGATTTTGAAGCTGTAGACTACTGCATGTGTGATAAGGCATCATGGACAAAAGACCTTTTCACTAGTGTCTTGCACAATGAGGTACCCTTCTTGGGCTCTGTAAAGCTATTCATGAGAGAGAAATACAATCGTATAGGTCAAAGCCATCCACCACAATCTACCATACAAACTTTTTGGTACATCATAAAAGTGTCATCAAATATTCATTTCTTAATTCTTATTTTCAAATACACTTTTCTACAAGGACTTTTAAAGCATGCAAAAATATAAATATAGGTTTTTTTTTTTTTTTTTGCTCTTAAAGAGTATAGATCTTAGGATCTTTGGGGACGCGTCTCTGCAGCTCTGCGTTCAACTTTGAGCACAGGTAACACTGGGTGAAAAGCTCGACCTCTCACACGCTCGCTACCAGCCACAGGCCAACTGCAGCCGCTTTCTTATCCCACACACTTCACATTCACACTTTTCATCCTTAAGCTCCTTTTGGTTTTTAGTACTTTTCTCAGTGGTCTACTAGATTTCTCCAGCTATGGCTCTACAAAAGCAAGTCTGTTGTCTGTGACGCGGAGCTAAAGGAGAAGGGATTTCTTTACGCGGGCATGAATGGCGTCGAGAAGCTATCCTCAGTTCACCAAGGAACCTTGCAAACATCTGCTGGAGTTAAGCCTGAGGAAACATTAAAATGCAGTAACTAGGGTGTGGTGAACTCCAGTGTCACACACTTGAAGAGACATACAGAATCATCGGAAGAGGCCGTCTTACAGACAAAACCTCACTTCCACTGAGGTAAAACAACACAGACTGCAGGAAGACTGAGGTAATGATCAGAGGATAACAGGTCTTCAGTAACACTGAGGCAAAAAGATGATCTGTGAGGTCAGACATCAACAGCAGCTGAGTATCATCGCACTAGCACAACTCATTTGACCAGAGGTTTGGCACGGGCTAAAGTATGGTCACTGTTTTGGCAAGATGTTTAATTCAGTGCTGATCATCACGCTTGTGTTGTAGAAAGGCACACCATGACACTTCTAGCAGAAACACAATTTGAATAAGTGTTGTGATAAAAATGAGGGAGGAAGCACTGTAGTCTGCATGGATTAAGTTAATGTGAATTGTAGTGATATAAAGATACGTTGGGGTTTGTTTTGTTTTAAACCTATGTGTAACCCCCTGTGTCTTAACCTTCTCACATACTCTGAACTACTGTATATGCAACTAAATACTGAAGATGATCATAGAAGTAATTCCACTCAACAATGACTTGCCAAGCAGTAACATATCATTAGTTGAGCAAACTGAGACAAGGAATGGACAAGGTCCTTTAACTTCATAGAAATGGAAGCTATTTCTCTTAAATGCTAGTAGGCTGGTAATTTACAATGGGAGATTCCAATGCTGTTCAATTCTGACAAAGCCAGTTCCAATGGCTGATGGACACAAAACAAAGAAAGTCTTCAAGTCTTCACCTTGTCTATGATGACTATCACAATGCAGACTGCCAACTTCAGAGCCTCAGATGTTTGTTCCTTTCACGTTACACTGAGGGGTGACATTTCTGCTTTCTGAGAAAGTGTGACACTTGCACTGTGCTTCAGGCTACGCTCCAAGCACTTAGTGAACAAGTAGCTCAGTGGATCCAAGTGATTTCCCTTGTGCCCTCACTGAGAATCTGTGGTCCAAACCATGTCACATGTATCCCACAAGATGAATGGGAATTAAACGTATCTTCTCCTCAGACAATGTATGTGCTTTTGTTGGAAATATGGATACCATTACGTTTTAGGTGGCAATGAACAACTTGATTTTAGTCAAGACGACATAAGGAGTGAACAAGATGGCTTTGTCTTGCAAGTGGTTCCACTCCAGGCCCCCTAAACTATTACCTCAGGGGCGGAGGCAGTCTGAGGTGCATTCTGCTGACTGCATTCTACTGATGCCTCAACATGACCTGCTGACCCCACACAAGAGAGATCACAGAAGAACTAGCCCATGAAACAAGACAAATGGAACTGTTTCTCTAAGAGCTGAAGCCTCACCACCACCAAGTAGATCCTGCCTGGACTCGGCTCTAGCTTTTCAATTGTAGTCTGAAAACTCAATTTTGCCCAGACAATGGCGAACTAAAACTCAACTAAGAAATCCGACAAAGTTTGGATTAAATCCTATATTTCCCCCCAGCACCAATGTGCCCATTCCAACAAACATCACCTTATCGTCTTTCACCTCAAGTTGTGCAGTCATAATAATACATTTAAGATACTAATTCTGTAGGACAAATAAATCAAATAGAGGATAGGTAAATTCATTAGAAATCGGCATCAGTTACAATCTATCTAAATATTATGCCCTCTGTCGAAGATTTCTCCCAAAAAAAATAATTTGGAAAACAAAATGCAATTTTCACTAAAGCAATTCTCTCTTTTTTTAGAAAACATTAAATAGGGAGTTTGGACATTTTTTGGTTCCTTGCAGCATTCTTGCAGTAAATCTTGATTAACATTATACTTTTTATATGCCATTTAAGTTGACAGATTTGAGATTAATGCTCTCGACTATATACAGCCAGTCAAGTAAGTGTGACTTTACTTTACTTTGCATCATAAAATCCTTTTGAAATAGAAAACACTTGGGAGAGGCAGCTGGACCCGTAGAGGTATTGTGTAGTCTTGAGGTAAAATGTTTTGCAGAGGTATGAGGCAGATGACTGACAGAACTACAAACAAAACATGAAAACACAGTAGATCTCTAAATATGGCTGCATGCTTTGGCTAAAACATGCCACCTTGGTAAATTTGAACATTGTTTTCAGAAACATTCAGGGTATTTCAATTGCTTTATGTGCACAGTTAACAACTGGGAAAATTTGTGCGAGCTGTGCAAATGCAAATCAAACATTGCTTCATTTTTGTAGTTTTCTCTCGCTAAAAAAAAAAGCACTGAGGTAGATGTTTCTTTATAAAACTTCATGGACTAAGTCTCTGCACACAAAAAACAATGTGAGTACATTCATACATAAGCTAGATGAGGTAGGTATGATGCAGAGAGTAAAATATTTCAAGAATGAAAGAAATTCCCTGAGAAAAAAAATCAGACAGAAAAAAGATTTGAAACACACATCAAGAGCAAAAATGGCATCCCATTTGAGCAGCCAAACCTGATGGAGAGAGGAAGGACTGCTTGTTAGATCTGTTGATCTGTCAGCAACGCTGAGCAAACGGCATCAATAAGCTCTGACAAACTAAAAAGGCATTTATCAACTGAATTGTGGTAGAACATGAGATTCCACTCTACTATTGACATTTGTTTTCCATTCTTGTGAAGTTTGCTCCTGATGGGTGTGTACCAAAAATCTTCTTTTCTATGCTTCTTCACTACACTTCCTTTGCAATGAGCAAAGACAGCATTGCTTAGAACATGAGGATTCGGTTGTTACCAAAGTCCACGGCGACAATCATTCCGTCAGGGGTAACAGCTATACCCGATGGGCGATCCATCTGCCCAAAGCCATTGCCCTGAGTGCCGAACTTGCATAAGAAATTGCCGTTGGCCTCGAACACCTGAATGCGATGGTTGCGGGAGTCAGCCACGATGATGCGGTCCTCCTGGTCCACAGCGACACCCTGCGGACGGAGGAACTGCCCGTTGCCCGTTCCCTCCGAGCCCAGGAAGCGTGCAGACTGGCAGTCAGGCCGAATGACTAGCAGTCGGTGATTGTTGAAGTCAGTGACCACCAGGTGACCTTCCTGGTTGAAGGCCACACCGCGGGGCGAGTCAAAATGCTTCCAAAGGGCCCCCTCAAAGCCGTACTTGTTAAGGAACGTGCCATCAGGGCCGAAGAGCTGGACACGGTGGTTGCGTGTGTCGGACACCAGGATTTTGCCCTCTGGGTTCACGGCCACATCCCAGGGGTAGTTGAACTGCCCGTTCTTTGTGCCCTTTTCACCAAACTTGAGTAAAAACTGGCCCTCGAAAGTGAAGATCTGGATGCGGTGATTGTCCTTGTCTGCAACGATGATTCTGCGCTGGCTGTCGCAGGCCACGCCCGCCGGCCTGTCGAACTGGCCCGGCCGTGAGCCCAGGGTGCCGAACTTGTGGTGGAACGTGCCGCACGGCTTGAAGATCTGCACGCGGTTGTTGCTCCGGTCTGCCACCACCACGAACCCTTCCTTGTCCACGCAGATGCCCCAGGGACGGCACAGCTGCCCGTCCCCGTCGCCCTCGCCCCCAAAGGAGACCATGGGCAGCCCGACACCCCCGTAGCTGCGGCCCGACTTGACCAGCACCTTAAAGGGGCTGCCCTCGATGTGCTGGTTGCAGATAAGCACCGAGAGCAGGTGCTCGCCCTCGCTCTTGGGCAGGTAGCTGACAGTGTAGGTGCCGTCTTGATGGTCGGAGACGTCTGCGCTGGACAGGGCCCCGTCTGGCCCCATGAGCACGGCTGAGACGCCGTCTCCTCCGGACAGCCGGGGCTCGCCGTCGTGGTCATAGCCCACCACAGTGAAGGAGGCCACCTTGCCCTGCAGGCCGCGCTTCAGGCCCTCGCCGTGGGCTTTGGAGGCCGAGGCGTACGCGCCGCTGCTGATCAGGCCCAGGGACTTGATGGCGATGAAGAGGGCCTGGTCAGGTGGCGTGAAGACGATGCGGTCGTCTTCCTGCGGCTGCAGCAGGCAGCGGAGGGCCTTCAGCTCCTCGATCTGTGCCAGCATGTGCTCCCGCGCCAGCAGCACGTCCAGGCTCCCTCCCTCCTCCAGCACTTGCTGCACGGTGGCGATGGTGGTGTCCAGCTTGGTCAGATTCTGATGGAGCTTCTCCACCTGGAGGTACAGGGACTTGGCCTTCACCTGCCGGATCTTCTCAACCTGTACAAAATACAGACAGCACCCCAAACGTCACCTTTCCTTTTCTGAGAAAATGACTTTCTTTCTGAAACCAAAGAAACAGGTGCCATCAAAAATAGTAGTCTTAGAAACTCTCCTGGGCTCTATTAGCAAGAACTAAAATGTCTTTGCCTTCCCATTTTTGCTACACAGACAGGACACTAAAAGAAAAGGTTGAGAAAGGGCTGGTCAGTAGACTTTGAAGAACTCTGATGAAAGTGGGCTAGTTAGACAAACATAATTTACTGCAACTTTAAATGCTGGTGAACTACTCTGAAGTTACAAGTTTAGTTTGCATAAAAAGAACTACAGAGGTATTTGAAGGCTGTGTGGTTTTCAAAGGCTTTTTGTGGGTTCCTAACCCATAGAGGCTACCATTGTGCATATCTGCTTGCCACATAATGTAGAGCCTTCAGCATACATGTCAGTATAGAGGTTGGTGTTAACAGATAGGTCCTATATTCATTTTACACTGAGAAATAGGATACATGCTCTAAAAATCACACAACACGCTTCCCTCAAGGTTGCCTTTTGTGCTGGGAGCAAACTTTTTTAATGGCTGAAAAGCCTACCAGTTGAGGTTTGATATGGTTGTAAGTCTGTGACTTTACAGAAAACTATGCAGTTGCCCTCGGAGATCCTGGCCAAAAGGAAAGGCTTGCTTGTGTGTTTGTGTGTGTAACGTGCTACATATGGGGGGAAAGGGCCATTGTCCACTTACCTTCCACAGGAGCTCACACTCCCGCTCCTCCAGGGCCTTCTTGTGGCGCAGGGTGATGGTCTTCACCTCCGTCTGCACCACCTTGGCCTTCAGCTCCACCTGCTCGGAGATCGCCTTGGCCTTCTCAATGCTCAACTGCAACAACAAACCCATTCATATTATGTAGAGGAAAAAAAGAGATACGCACCTCTACTCAAATATTGTGTTTACAATGGCCACTGCTATATTAACAGGAGATACTGTCTATAATTAAACATTAACCATAATAAAATATTTGTAGTCAGACATTACAATGAATCTCACTATGATGTTCTACAATTAATTAGTAATCCATGTCTGAAAAGGACTTTGTCTGTCTCTGCACCTATCATCATATCACTGGGCCTGCTGTCCATCTGACTGTCTTACAGGCTATAGTAGCCCTTCTACACATCTTTAGAACATTATTTCCTGTTATTCTATTGTTCTTAAAGTATATTATTTTTCTTGTTTGTAAATCAATTATATTATGTTTACATTCTTTATAGTCATATTTAATATGTATCAACAATCAAGTTATTGCACTGTTCAAATCCCTGCACTGTTCACTTTTGCACTACCACCATTGCACCTTATCACAGTTTATCTATCTATCTATCTATCTATCTATCTATCTATCTATCCATCCATCCATCCATCGGACTTGTACTAACCATAACTATAGCTTTACCATTATGGTCAAAAAGCTCAAGGTTTCATTTTTTTCAATAGTACACTGACCATTTTAGAACACACAGGATCTGCAAAGGATGGCCTAGAAGCTATACAATTTACAACAACGAAAAACACTGATTGGAAAAGCTGTCTTGCTGTCATTCAGTATCTAAATATAGACGCCACCTAAATGGCATTTTTCCCTGTTCATTATCAGAGGAGCTGATGGCTTTCCTGATCTGTGGGGGTGTGTGAATGAACCCACACAAGCATGAGGAGCTCTATTGTGACGCCACAGTGAGCGGTAAAAGAGCCCAAGCTGTGGGGTCGAGACCCCTGACCCCAGTAAAACAGCCTGTGGATCCCACAGAGCCGAGGAAGGATCAACGTGCCCAACAGATGCTCTTTAAAAACTCTCATTCTTACGTTAAACTTCTGGAATTCTCCTTTAGGGGTTTTAAGGACACAACTCGGAAAAGTACAGGTTACTCAATTACACTACACTGTGATCATACCACTACTGCGGTGACAACAAAGGCAAAGGCTGTTTTTATGGCTTTGTGTGATATTAAGTGCTTGGTTTTATACTCTGATGTAGAAATATAGTGTTATGCCTGTCAGTTGATATGTACAATTTCTATGGCTTTACTAGTAAACCTCACAAAGAAGCTCAGGGACACCTTGTTTGCAACTTGAACCGGACTTCAATTGATAGCTTGGTCCAACCATGAACAAGCATATTAGACCAATCCTATCAATTTAACACACATCAGAACTATAATAGCTTCTACTACAAAAATCAAGTAAATAACTCAACCACCAGGAGTACTAACCTGTCAATCAACATTTCAGCACCCATCAATTGTCACTCCTCAGCCAACAGAGAGCTGAAGCTATATAAATAAAGGTGACTTGACGAACTAATTCCCTGCAAATAAGATTACTTGGGCCGAACACAGCCTGCATGTTGTCAGCTTCTCCTGTGCTAATGCCGCCTGGGTTCCCTGCAGCAGAGCTCCTGCCTGGCCAGCTGGGGATCTCCAGCCCTGCATGCTCTCCCATCATCATCATCATCTCAGCATACACCGCCGCGCCAACATGATACGATTAACTCATATCACTGCAACCGGACATCCAGTGACCTTTGCCCTGACCTCACCCAAACGGAACTTAAAGTGGAGGCCAGAAGACAAGGAAGCTTGTCACAAACCTTGGCCATGCTCTACCAACAAGGGACAAACAAACAAACACACAAACAAACAAAAACAAACCAACAAACAGGTTTTTGGTGCTGCCCTAGCAGAAGAGGTAAAAAAGGGCATCAGTGGACTTGATGGAGGAGAAGCCCATGTATGGCCACCATGTGAGAGCTTGCTCCACAACATGGTGCCATGAGGACTCCCACGAGAGAATGGCATCAAAACGACAACTGAAAAGGGCAATTTTGTTTGGGACGTTTGCAAGGCGGGGGAGGAGGGATTGCATAATTTATTGACATTCAGGCATCAGGGGGCAGGCTCTCCCTCTCTCCCAGGAATTCATCCTCAATAGTGGGACCCCCACACCCCCACCGTCATCTGCCTCTGCAGCCCTTTCACTCTCCAGCACAGCTGGGGCAGAGGGATTAAACAGCAGCCGCCCCCACCCATCCTCCACCCATCCTCCACCCACCCCACCATTCCCCTGCAGACCCCTGCGGAGGCAGAAGCCTGATGGAAACATTTCCTCTGTGTTGTGCTAATGACTCGTGAGCCAGCTGAATGCGAGCCACAAGGCCACAAAGTAGAGGTTGGGGGTGGTGTTTGTGTGTGTGTGTGTGTGTGTGTGTGTGGGGGGGGGGTCACAAAGTAAAAAGGACAAATGGAAGGATATTCATACATCACTGTACGGCAAACCTTCCAATCTCTGCAGTGGGCTCAGTCAGGCACGGGTCTACCTGTTCTGATGTTTAGATACATGGATAGTAGATAATGTAGGAAATGGCCATGTCTTTTGTTTACGATGCAGACTCCAGACTCAGGGGGCTTCCCCGAGTCACTAGCTACCGGCCTAAAAGCCTATAAAGTCAACTCATTTCACTGGGGCGAGGCCAGTGGACATAAAGCTGTAACGGATATGTTTTTGTCCCATTGTTTATGTTCAGTGCTGTATGAAGATGTCCCACAACAGATTCACCTCTGCCCTGACAAAGGCCATGCCATTATGACTGAACAGTAGTGAGGCATAAAAGCTCTGTTTCTGATCAAGCTAATAAAGCAGAAATCTGCTTTTTTATAGAGGCACTAAGGATAAAATCAAAGCATGTTAGCTATTCATAAACAATAATTGACCAATGATGACCAGACGTACCTGCACAGCCTTGCGTCCCTGTTGGGCGTCAGCAAGCAGCTGGATGGTGAGGGCACGGCAGTCCTGCACAGCGTCCTGCAGGTAGGTGAAGCTGTGTCCGGCGTGCCGCCCGGCACTGCACTCCCGGCAGATGGGCACCGAGCAGCTGTCACAGAAGAAGCGCAGCACCTAGAGACATAGACAGAAACAGAGAGAGAGAGAGAGAGAGAGAGAGAGAGAGAGAGAGAGAGAGAGAGAGAGAGAGAGAGAGAGAGAGAGAGAGAGAGAGAGAGAGAGAGAGAGAGAGAGAGAGAGAGAGAGAGAGAGAGCGAGCGAGCAGGAGAGGGTTAGCATAGGGGCTGGAGATAAAGCTACTGGGACTTCTCCATTAAGGTGCAGACAGCAGAGATGTCTGATCTTCATCACCACATGGGCCTAATCCGCTCTTCACGAGTATTCTGGGAATGATGAGTGGAGGCAGTGTCACTGTGGCTCTCACATGACAGAGGGGCTCAAGGCCCATAGAGACATCCTGGTCACTAAATGATGTGAAGCTGTGTGCGAGCTCATAAATAATTACATTGGTCAGTTGCTAAGAATCTAAATGTTTACAATAATGATCCATGCGGACATGTGTTTATTCATCACTGCTTTTGTGTGCTGCAGCTCGTGTGCTGGGGCACCTATCTGGAGCCCTATAGACTGCACTATATGTCGGTAGCCATGGTAACAGGCAAGGCACAGCTAAAAGTGGTGGGAGAGTGCTTAGCAGAATCTACCCTGCAGACTCTTTCCTGGTACATTCACATCTTATGTGCCAATTGAATGCCATTCTGTCCACACCTGTTCCATCATAAGCAATTGAACGGTCATGAACTGTCCATACTTCAAAAACTCACAACCCTCCTAAATGTAACCCAATTAACAGACTTTAACTTAAGGCTTAATTAGGACACCCACAGATTAGCATCCTATACAGTGCTTCAGCTAATTCAGCCATGAATTGCACTGACAGCACTGTATCCATCCATCAGAGTTCCCTCAAAAGCCCTTTTCTATTGGAGAAACACAAACAAGGCCCAATTTCTGCTTCCTGGACTGACACATTGATGAATGGTTATACTAACAATCTAAAATACTGTCATTTCCTACTCAAAAAAAATAAAATAAAAATAATAATCCAAAACACTGTTTACATAACTTAACTGTTACTAACCTACAACAAATCACCTCTGGACCAGTGATTGTTGTACCCTCCACACACCCCCATGCTATAGGGCCAGCCTACCTCATGAGCTTTACCAAACACCAGATCAAACACCAATTCTATCTATGCCGTCTCCAAGCGCCGCGAGCAGCTGCGTGGAAACTTAGAAAGGCAACTGCACTCGGGTTACCTGCTCATAAAGCTGCCAGGCGCTCTCTGTGTGGGCCACATCCTAGAACTGGGATAGTACAGTACAAGCTCAACAAGGAAGTCTTCTTCAAAACATGCAGCGTGATCGCTCAGACATTCATATCAAGCAGTTATGCAGTTACGACCGCTTAAAAACTGATCAAATAAACATCGGCAGATCAAGATTTATACAACACGCCTTTTGTCAGCTGTGTATGAGTACTTCAAATCCTATGATGTAGAAGACAGCTCTATATTTAAACTTTTGCTGTGTTCCAATTTGCAATGATGCTCTCATTTTGTCTTGAGTTATAAATGCTGCGCACCCCTTTGCTTCACATTGGTCATCTTTGTCACATCTTTGTCACATTGGTCATCATCTTTTTACATGTATTATTTATGTTTTTCAGTTGAAAATGTCAATTTAATTCACTGTTTTTTAGTTTAGAAAATAGATCATTAAGAAATAATAATCGTGATCTCATCATAATTATTTTGGTAAATATTATTTGCCATACCAAGCAGACCACCAAACTGAAAATACTTGTCTCACATTAGCTATGCGAGCACAGTCTATAGCTATTATTCCACAAAAGCTATGGGTGAAGGTTTCACTGTCCAACTGTGAACACCCAGTTGCATTTCATGACCAATCAACGCCAGCTAGCCTAGGTATGCTTTCCTGGAACTGGGATAACAATTGGCACATGAGCCGCAATGACATAACTCAAGGGTTCCTTATGCATTCAAGGATACAGTTTGTGGAAAGGCTTTCCTGACAAACAACACTAATGATAGAAAACAAGGCCATAAACATGTCAGTCTTGGGAAATGCTCTGCAAAACAGGAGAGATGGCACGAAGGGAGTGTGCACTTCAAGGCTAGGCGTCCCGTGCATATGAAGAGCGACCCTCTTTACTCTGTAAATCTACAGCGGGACATTTGGCCATACAAGCTCCTTTTACTTTCTAGCTGACTGGCTCCGTCCAGTAAAGGCATCTCTCTGATGGTGTGCATAAATCTTTAATGAGACGCGTCTTGTTTCCTGGCGGAGCACTCGGTCTCTTCTTCAGGAAGGGGGCAGTTGTGGTTCTCGTGGACACTAGTCGTTCCTTAAATGCCAGAACAGGTGTGGAAGGATAAGATTTCCTTCTACTGAAATGTTGGGGTTATATACACCTCGGCCTGCATAAGCTACAGATCTACTCTCCAGCAAGAAAAGATATTGGGAGACACTCTTTCAAATATGAAACCTAGAAATGTATTAGGTAAAGACAACATAGGAGAGATATATGGTTAGGGTTATGGTGTTTAGCAGATAAACTGATAAATACTGATAAATATCACACTTGCTAACTTGGAAATGAGGTCCTATGTCCAAAATCCTGAACCACCCCTTTGACTCTGCTAGCTAACTTAATGGCTAGATACTTAAAGCTACATGAGGTTATTTTAGAAAAATAATTAATTGTATTTAGCAATTTAGTCTGTGATACTATAGCTCATATACTTCATGCAAGAATAATGTCGTCATGGATTTGTTATTTTGGCTTATATTCAGCTAGCAACTTATCAGTTCTAACGTTATTTGACAATACTGTACAAGATATGTAGTTTAAGATAACACTAACTTCTATCTTCGTACGAAGATTCAGAGATCATCAGGTGATTCAACGCTAGGGGTTTCCCGGCTGCCGTGAGCACAACTCTGTCTTTCGTTAACTAACCGACAAATGCATAGGCAGAGTTTCTGGTATGTCCCTCCTTGGCTAATGTATTAAAAGATGGAGGCTGAAAACTGGCTGCTGCTATACAGAAGACTCTCCCGCCTGTATTTTAAATGGCAAATCCTACCCTAACGAGAATACTACAATAGATTTTTGCTAAGAATCAACTGAAGAAATTACAATGTAGCTTTAATATCAACTTGTACAGACTCTCCTCACAAGATGGCGGCGACCTGAAGAGCAAGGTAATGCACTGACTGCACCAACAGTCATTTTCTATACACTTTCATCAAGATTCGTCTGGTCTTCAAGCTATCATTTTGCTCCTATTCCCACACATCATACATACATACATACATACATCATACGATTAGGCCTACATTGCCAATGAATAACTGGGTTTCAGTGTGAGTGGGAATTTGAGAAAGGTAGAGGACAAAGGACACTAGCAGCAGGAGAGTGTGAGATTTGTCCTTTAACCTTCTCCAGGAAATCACATTGTCTGAAAAAACAATCACAGGAATCACTTTCACCACATTAGACTGAGGAAGAAGAAGCTACCCATGTCAGTGGAAGAGTTCAGGTAATTTTAATTTTGAATATTACAAAAGTGTGCCTTTATTTATTAAGGGATGCTTTGTTGGCAGTATTTTCCACCTATATGACAAAATCCACATTCTCAAGCACAATTTGCATAATCAGTATGGATGCACAGATTAGACGTTGAACTGTATCTGATGTGGAATTATGATGTGGAATTATTGTGCAATTATATTCTAAAAATATAGCTGCAAGCAGCAATGAGATAATAATAATAATAATATAATAAGCTTTATTTGTATAGCACCTTTCATACACAGAATGCAGCTCAAAGTGCTTTACATTTGAAGCATATAACACAATAATCATTATCAATCACTTTTCTTCATTGCTAGGGGCTGTTTATGATCCACTCAGCAACATATCAAAAATATAGAAAATGACATGTCATAAGACTGGCAGCCTTTACCCTCTTACCCCCCACAAGCACGCCATATGGCAACTGTGGCAAGGAAAAACTCCCATATTCCAGGAAGAAACCTTGAGCAGAACCTGACTTAATAGGGGGAGCCCATCTGCTTCTGGCTGGCTCCGCCCTCTAATAGCAGCAGATGTAGAATAATCTGAAAAAGTAGTCTACAGGATAAGATGAGTTAACTAAAAGCTTTCCTGTACAGAGGCAAGGTGTTCCATAGTTTGGGGGCATAATGGATAAAAGCAGCTTCTCCACTTTGTTTGTGGAGCACTGGGTACGATTAAAAGATTAGAATTGGATGATCTAAGTTTCCTTTGTGGTTGATAAGATATTAAAAGCTCAGAGATATATGAAGGTGCTATGCCATTCAGAGCTTTGTAAGTAATTAACATAACCTTAAAATCAATTCTATAGGAAATAGGGAGGCAGTGCAGTTCAGCCAACACAGGGGTGATGTGTTCTCTCTTCTTAGTCTTAGTTCAAAGTCTAGCCGCAGAGTTCTGTATGAGTGCCAATTTCTTTAGATGTTTTTTGGGAAGACCGGTGAAAAGTGCATTGCAGTAGTCTAACCTGCTAGTGATAAAGGCGTGAATGAGGGGGCCAAGCAGTTGAGCAGGAGTTGGGATTGGACTGGACTGGACTTGACTGTGTTGGGTTAGATTGGATTGGACTTGATTGGATTGGATTGTACTGGACTGGATTCGAAGGTCACCGAATTTATTGTGTGTCCTCAAGACCACATACTAAGTTGGGTTTAAATCGGTGAAAGTGTTGATAATTATAGCACCCCTAGTGGTCAAAGCACACCAAATTAATTGTGGGTCCTTAGGATGTGTTCACGAATCAATGTACCAAGTTTGGTGTCGATACGAAAAAGTTTTCCTAATTATAGTGCCCCTAGTGGTTAAAGTACACCAAATGAATTGTGTGTCCTCAGGATCGGGTCCTGAGGCCATATACCAAGTTTGGTTTCGATATGTAAAGGCGTTGCTGAGATATGAGCTAATTTCCTGTATCTCTAGCGCCACCCTAGTGGACGAAGGTCACCAAATATATTGTGTGTCCTCAGGATAGAATCCCAAGTCCATATACCAAGTTTGGTTTCTATATGTGAAAGCATTGCTGAGATATGACCCTACTTCCTGTGATTATAGCGCCACACAGTGGTCAAAATGTACCACATTTCTTGAGCCTCCTCCTTATTGGGTCCTGAGCACATGTGGTAAGTTTAGTCTTGATACGAGAAAACATTGCTGAGATATCACTTCACTTCCTGTTTGGCGGCTTTGCCGACCATTTTAATTGGCTGTTACGGGCGAACGGTTTTAGATTTGAAGACAAAAAGGGATAACTTGAAAATCTGACAAACTTTGTGACCTGTGAAAAACCTTTATGTGTTTTTGATTAAATCCAATATGGTGGCCGAATCAATTACGATGACATCACAATTTGGCTTGGGTCAGCCTATAGACCTCCAACAGTATTAACAGACCCCACTAGTAAATTTTTCCTAATTGCAGCGCCCCCTAGAGGTGAAAGGTCACCAACGTTTTTGAACATCCTCCTGATGGGGTCCTGAGTCGACGTACTAAGTTTAGTTATGATACATGAAATGGTTGGAGATATGAGCTCACTTCGTGTTTGGCGGCTTTGCCACAAATTTCGATTGGCTGTTACGGGAGATCAGTTTTAGTTCCGAAGACGAAAAGGGATAACTTTTGTGCAGCTTGGTCTGAAGATCATATGTACTAAGTTTCGTGAAAATCGGTCAAACTATGTGACCTGTGAAAACTTTTTAGTGTTTTTGATGAAATCCAAAATGGCGGAAAATCCATCATGGCGGAAATTGACGTCATAGGGTGCGTTGAACTCGGCTTGGTCCAAGGATTCTAACAATACCTCATTTTTGACAATCGGGTGCGTGAACGCACGTCTAACTTTGGCCTATTGGTGGCGCTAGAGCGCTCAAGGTGCCGGTATGAAACTTGGTGAAATTAATCATGAGACTGTCCTCAATCAGTGTGCCAAATTTCACAACTTTTCACCAGACGGTTCTATGGGCTGCCATTGACTTCAATGACGGAAGCGTAATGATAATAGTAAGAAAACATAGAAACACAATGGGTGCCTTCGCAGCTTCGCTGCTTGGCCCCTAATTATCATAATTCTTCTGTAAGAAAAATTACTCTTTAAAACTCATACAATGTCCTAATAGGATCCGAGCGAGCTACTGTCTTGTATGTCTGGTTACACTGATTGCATTAAATATGTCCTTTTATTGTGACATCTCATTCAAAATAGCAGAGCAATGCAAGCGACAGAAAGAAAATAGAAACGGGGCGTCTGATAAAAGTTTGTCCGACAAAATGCTTGCATTGCTTGCAGTCAGGACACCCCAATTGAAAACAATGTAATTAAATGGATTTTATCACTAATGTCCGATCGTATCGCATCCTGTGAGGACAAGCACTTAGCCTCAGACATTTCGAGATTTCCTTAGTACATGGTTTTCGGTTTCCCTGAGAGAAAAGACAGATGTTTTGGCTATTGGGAATAGGAATAAGTGCTTTTCCAAACTATAGTGCCTACATAACTGATCGTTTATGAATGGAAAGTAAAGACTAATTTAAAAATATAAAAACATAATATATTACACATTAAGGCTATAGCTTATATATCTAAGCAACAATACAAGCTTTAAACAAACCAATATAGAAATACAGGACAACTGGTTGTGTCTGCTTTTGATTTGTGCTATTTCATTATTGTCTTTTAGGTCAACTCCACCAGGTATGTGAACGAGTGCCAGACATTCCCTCAGCTTTCACAAATGTCCAGATCAACCACACTGAAAATCTGTCAGACGTGTGTAAGAATTCCCACGTCAACTGATGCAACTGCCATAAAGAGTTGACTGGGGAAATCAACACAACCTAAGAATGCCCTTAGCACACTGATCCTGTTTCTGAGAAGTCACACACGCCCATGAGCTTTCCTCTTTGGAGTAGAAAACATTAACCCCCACCCACCCCACACCCACCCACAACACACATCACTTGAGTACCCGAGCAGCCACTGTGGGAGGTGTCTGCCTCTCAGGTGACCTCATTGGCTGCTGTGGAAAAGCCAAACCAAATCAGCTGGGGCCCTGGTGCTCTCAGCACGCCTCCGTGTCTGTGTGTGTGTGTGTGTGTGTGTGTGTGTGTGTGTGCGCGTGTGCTAATGCAGTGTGAATGAGACAGTGCAGGCGCACACATCTAGTGGTGGCTGGCTCGCTCAGGCAACATGGACAAACACGTACCTAGCCCAAGGACTTTAGAGGGAGAATGTGGGCACTTTAGTGAGAGAATGTGTGCCAAATGCATCACAGGTTTCACAGCTCAACCACCACCACAGCATTACGTGCAAAGGGGCAGGGCCTGAAAACAAAGACGCTTCCTCTCTGTTTAAAACCTTACAGGTGATGATGGCAATCACAGAAAAACTCAAGTTGGCCTCCAAACGCACAGGCAGAGGCCAGGGGAGACGCATTGCTTTGAAGGAGTGCAGGAGAACGTATGTAAAATCATGTCCATGTGTGTTCTCAGGAGGGACGAGAGTGAGCATGTGTGTGTTTGGTGGGGGGTTCAGAGGCGCACTGGTCTCCATTTGTTTAAACCTCTTCAGCTCTGACCCACACGCTACACCCTGCACTCATCTATAAGCAGCCAGTGACAGGAAGGAAACGCGGGACAGACAGGAGGCCCTCATCATAACACCCCTCTAACCTTGACCAACACTGACATCAGCACAACAGTGATAAATAATGGGGTTTAAAACTCTGATGAATAAAGAGGTGAAGCAGACAGTAGCTTTTTGGTGTAAACCATGTTATACGTAGAAATCCAGTACGTTCTCCTCCACCTTTCCAAACAACATAACCCCATTCATCTTTGGCAATACGAGTCCCTGCTTTTGTGCCGTGTTTGCAGACGAGCAGTGGAGGTAAAACGCTCAGACCCCAGCTTGCCAATGAGCATATGGTAAAACTATGTCTGGGACTGCAGACACAGAGGCCAAGTAGAGTGCTGCAGTGAGAGTGTTTTAGCCAGCTAAGTAACTGTTAGTTTCCACAGTACATCTGTGAGCCAGAAAGATCTCTGTGGCTGCTCCACCTTCCCGACTTCATTTAACAACATTAAATGTTCAGACATATGTTCCACTAGCAGTGTGTCCTGCTTTATGAAGTGGCCCAGAACTTTTGGCAGGACACTTTTTAATGCACCCTGTGAAGCCTGCACTGATTCACTTATATAATCTTAAATAGGGGAAATACACCATCTACCCTGGTCCTAATAAAACTGTTAAAAAGAAAAGAGAGAAGGAGGGGGGGGGGTTAACTGAAAATATTCTATCAGATTTGAAAAGCTTGAAATAAGAGAGGGCTATCCCTTTTCAGCCACATGTGGACAAGAAGCCTTTTATAGTTCATTATTCAACGTCAAAACCCTCAGAGAGGGAGAGACAGAAAGAATCGAAATGTCTGTGCTTCTAATAATATTGCACGAAAACGGGCAAATAATCTGTTTTTAGTCAGGCCTTCAATCTGCTGACCATTCCACATTCCACCATGAAGCAATCCCTGCAAAGAAGGAAACCCTTTCCAGAGGAAAAACCCTCGGCCTGTCTCAACTGCTCCAGATGGCTCTTGTCTCAGTGCTGTGTGTTGGGTTTGTTTTAAGTGTGCCCCACCAGATTCTATATCAAAGCTCTAAGAGGACGGCACATGAAAATGGTTAAAAACATAGAGAGGCACCGGGGGAAACAGAAAGGGCTGAAAGATGGCCACAAAACATACAATGGAAAACAGCTTCATTCTTTTCTTGCATCACAGCAGAAACTGGAAAGGAAGTCAGCATCAAGAACAGAGCTGAACGATTTGGGGAAAATATCTAATTGCAATTTTTCTGATTGTGATTGTGATTTTTTTATTGCGATATAATTTGAGTAAAACTTCAGTTCAGTATTTACTGCACTACAGAAAATACATTCAAAACATGTGATGAAGCATCACTTAAGAGAACATTAAAATAATGTTACGTTCAATGATGTTGATAATTATAATGTTTGTGACACTGATACCGCCATTGTTGTTGTTGTTGTGCTGACTTTGCAGAGAGTCTGGCCTAGATCCATAGGCAAACTTTTATTTCCGGGTGGGAGGGCACAGTTTAAGGTTTAAAATCATTGGAGTTCCTTTGAACCGCTTTGAACCAATCACTAACAACCGGCGTTTCGTCATAGAGAGAAGTTTCTCTGCATCACGCCCATAACAAGCAAGCATGCATCTTATCAGCAAACAGTCACACGTTTCATCTGAGTAACTCGCCAAAATGCATCATATATGGTGTTTTGTGAATGTACCCAAGTCAAACTTTCATTTAAATGCATAAGTACGTCCAAAGCGCCACTTTTAAGCTTGTATGCGTTGTCGTTTTCGGGTGAAATGACCTTTTGAATGGGAATCCTACAGGTACATTACTTTTCGCGTCAAAATCGCTATTTTTCAAACACTAAGAAGGCTCGACACAACATGAAACTTTGATCTAAGTATCATCAGTGTCTCTACACATGAACTCGAGCATTGAGAACATTGTTGGTGTACACAGAGTTTACTGCCATCGCTGCCATCTTGCAAGGAGTGAGTTGTCCAAAATCTTTCTTTTTTGTAAATTATGTGTACACGAACAATGTTCTCAATGCTTGAGTTCATGTGGAGACACTGATGATGCTTCGATCAAAGTTTCATGTTATGTCGAGCCTTCTTAGTGTTTGAAAAAAAGCGATTTTGACGCGACCATGTAGCCTACTAAACTAAAGTTTGACTTGGGTACGTTCGTATTTCAAGTGACAAAATTAGGGTATGACAAAGCTGACGATATTAACATCATACTCGACTGTGACACTTCTGTTAATAGGCTAAACTAGAAAGAGCTAAAACAACTCACACCAACCGTATTTGCGCCCTTTATTCACATTTGTTTAAAGATTTCATAAGCCCTTTTCGCTCCCTACGTTGATGTATTCCAAGCGGTCTGCTTCGGGAGCGGGGATGTAGTAATTGAAACACCATGCCTGTGTAACGTAATCGCTCTCAGGAACGCCCTCTGTTCGCTGGTTGGGTCGGCTGCCCAACAACCGAAGTAAACAAGGGCGAATTAACCTATTCCAGACGGAGTACTGTAGGGAAAAGAAATCGAGCGGAAGTTTGTTGCCAGGCAGAGGCCAGGCTAAATGTTGCTGGGAAAACAGAGATGAATGCAGTAAACTAATGAAGTAACTCTGTAATGCCTCTCTAGCCCATGGAAAAGCAAGGTTTTTCTAAGAATTTCCACAAACTCCGAAACAAGAAAGAGGAAAGAGGGAATCAATTGTCAATGGGTCATTCTATGAAACGGGTGCCATTTGCGTCCACTAGGGCTGGTAACCGCATTACCACAATACCGCGGTCACGTCTGAGCTCGTCATCACCGCAAAAAAAAAAAAAAAAACATTGACCTGCACATGTGTGTATAATATAGTGTGTAATGTCGTGACGTGATGTGTAATGTGATGAACCATCTTATGACATTGATTCAAGGTTTTCGAAATGAAACTTAGGCCAAAACTTATCATCAAAAGATGAAGCAGTTTCTATAAGTTCTGCACATTTTCTCTTTTCTCATTTCTCATTATTAGGGTGAACAGACTCAGTAAAAGCAGAGATTTTCTAACGAGAGACTTTCTAACAGCATTCAAAGAATCCTCCATAGAAATGTATATGGTTAGTTTGTAATGCCAATTGGCAGTTGTCTATACCCCTCCCCGCCCCAACCGCATTGTTATCCTTTTAAGCCTTTTTTTAAGCAATTTGGGGAGGGGTTATATAATTCAATTCAGATTTCGTATGATGTACTTTTTATGTCAATGTGGCCTCTCTTACGTATCCCTCCCCATTCACTTGAATAGGAAAATAGCTGCCCAAAGAGCCTTACCAAGATGGCCGCCGAGAGGGGGGACCCACCTATAAGGACTTTGGTAAAAGTACTTTAAAATTCCTGGGCAGGTGTATCTCTGTAGATCATCTCCATCACACTTCAAGTAACATGAGCCCTCTATAGCACTCTGTAGCTTAGACAGAATTTAACTGATTACTGCATCTGTATGGGACACGGGCTTTGAATATAGCATTATGCAACATCAAATCTTCGGTCTTCTGTTACATTTCTTCTTCAAGCAGTACTAATTCATATGCACATGCAGAATAATTTCGAAAAAGCAAGTTTTACATGGCATTGAAACAAGATAATTGCCTCATACTTGCATGTACAGCAATTCCTGTTTAAGGCCAATCAGTGGGCCAAACAAGGTCAGTCTTTTAATAGTATTTCTTGAGGCCAGCACCAGCACATGGCAGTCATTCACATGGCCCTTCCCCTACAGCCTGAGGGCAGACCAGTCACAGTGACTGAGTGCTCAGATTCTCATGCAGTTCTGTTGGTCAATTGAGACCTACATGGTAGCTCAATTGTGCCGTTACAACAGTGGGTAAATAACGCTGAATTACTTACTTAAACCCCCATCTTCAAAGTTGAAACGCCACTATTGCTGTGGAGTTTGATCAGATACAAATTCCTCCACAAAATTGGAAAATAAACACAAAAGGCCAGAATCAACTGACCTTAAAAACACCTACAGTAGGTCTGCTGTTGTTACCTCATCTCATCATTGATCACTTGCTGCTATGTTTTGGCAATTACAAAAAAAAAAAAAAACACACATCTTGGTCTAATAAATGATACTGGGAAGAAAGATGGCGAGATGGCTAGAAGGAATTTAAATAAGGAAACTGACAGGAATTGCCACAGTGCTCCATCAAATGTAACACATATGGCTGTCCAGCCATTTTCAATTAAATTAAAACAAATATAAGCCACTGCATTCCAACCTGTACAAAAGCATCTTAACAGGAAAATAAATGGAAGATCTAGGTTAGCTGACATTAAAAATTAAAAAGGTTTTACTTTACAGGGCTAATCTATGCACTACTTGATGAAAAGAATGAAAATCAAATTGAAACTCTAATCTGTTAGTGGTCATAAGTTTACAAAAAAACTGCTCCTAGTAATCACTACGAAACTAACCCCCTTAATTTCACCCCTTTTAAATGCGCTATTTTTTACCTCAAAACCCTTCTATAATTAAGCAGTTTTTAAGTAGAAATGTGCATAGATTAAGGTCGATTAAGGAGAAAAGTCTACTGAATTTACCTCTTACTTTTTCGATTTCCCCTTAATTCAAGGATTCCTTAAAGGGAACCCCTGACTTGACAACTTAAATGTAGGGGGGGTCACACCTTAAATTTAAGGGCAACTTTATATAAATTAAGTGGTTTTGGTATGTTTTCATGGGTAAAATAAGGTACGTTTGAGTACATTACATTTCGTAGTGAATAGTGTAAGATATCGATTTTTTTCCCCGCCTTCTCTCAAGTCTTATTCTCCATGTAATCATTTAGAAACTAAATCTGCGTGGAAAATAATGCTGTACCACTGCTAGCCACCTTGCAGTTTTTTGTTTTTTTTTGCTCTACAAAATGGTATTGATGATTTATTATTATTATTATTATTATTATTATTATTATTATTATTATTATTATTATTATTATGGAATTATTTGTTTTCTATCTCCGCGTCAACCTGTTATGTCCCATGGGCTTCTAAAGAGAAGTGGTCATACAATGGAAACAGTTGGCATCACCTTGACTCACAATAGGCATTTAAACTTTAGTCAATTCTCCCCCATCTGCCATTTTGTGAACTCAAGATTACCAAAAAGGAGGACAAGAAGAGACTGAAAGAACAGACAAGCTTTGCTTCAACTCTCTCTTAGCCCTGTATGTTTACATAAACTTCTGCTTGGAGAAATGGCTCATTTCAACACAAGACTTTTTGCTGGGAATATAACCTCTATTGTTTGACCTCTCACATTAAGGATTTCCTCTCCCCCTTTTACAACCGCCGCCCCCCCCCCCATCCTCCCTGCCCTAAGCCAATCAGGGTGGAGTCCATGGCGCTACCACTCGCTACAGCAACACAAACAAGGCCACAAACACAGCCATTTGCTTGTAGCAACTAAACCATTGCAAGCAAGTACACAGGGACAATGAAAGGACACAAAGAGAATGCCCAGGTCCATCAGTTGAGGTCACTTATGCAACAGCTACAAAGTGCAGTGCACACTAGACTTTTACAGCTTCTGAAGGCATACAAGAAGACAAACAGACTATAAAGGTGAAATCTTTGAGTCCTGGTAGAGAATGGAAACAACCCTGAACGACAGAAAGATTCCTCTGCTTCCAGCTCTCCTCCTAGAGGACTGCTGAGAGCTGATGTCATAGCATTCCGTCGGAACGGGAGGCTTCCTGTGTTGGCTATACTGGGGCCCCTCTCTACACCCCCCTTCCCCCTCCATACTTGGGTGTGAGTGAAAGAGTGAGACAGCAAGAGGTAAAGGAGGAGGGGGGGGGGGCTATTCTGCATCACCCAAGTAAGGTCCAGAGGACACACCCACCAATGCCCTGACAATATTAAACAAATAAACACTGTTTAAAACACTGTTAAAAACATGCTGACCTATGGTCATCCTCAACCTATTCTATGCATAAAAGCAAACCTTTTCTCATGAGCTTCATATTTACCCCTCTAAAAGCGCACCTCCACTGAGCCCCTACACCACTGGCTAGTGGATAGGATTTGGAAGAAATGCAACGACTCTGTGAGTGTGACCACTGTGTCACAGACCACTGTGTAAGCTTACTTTAGAATGCATGGAAACTCAAAGGATCATAGAATATTAAAAGCAGTGGAAAGAATGGGGAAGTGAGCAGAGGGTCTGAAATCGACTCTTGTATCATAACTGACGAATGACCAAAGGCTGGTGTATTTCTGTCACGGCCAGTTGTTTCTCTAGTGGAATCTCTCAGCGCCTGCCCCCACATGGATGGGGGGCTGTGGAGGGGGCGTGAAATGAGGGCTTGTCAACATTGAAAGCGATTCTCCAGCGTCACCGTCACTACGATGACATGCTCTGCATTCCTCACAAAGAATCATATGACCTACTGTTGAACACACACATTCCAACACACAAATAGAAGCACGTCTAACAGGAGGTAAACACCACATAATGAGTGTGCAACAGCAAGAGAGGAGAGAAGTGCACAATCGCACACACACTGGCACATCGAGCTATCTATAAAACCATACAACTAAGGCAGTGAAACAAACTGAACCCATTAGGGAACACAGAATACATTGTTGGCATCACATTTCAGTCAGTATTCCCATACCAATACATCCGGTCGCAATATTTAATGTAAAAGTACCACAGTACACAAGGAGTTTCAAACTTGCTTTGAATCCTTCCCCCTTTGAAACCCTTCAACACTTCGACCCTTCACTCTCTCCAACATGTCATAACAGTAGGCTAGTGGATGTGGCAATTGATGTGGGATCTCAAACAAGGAACATAAATTCACAATTCTTGGCCATATTATGGTATGACTGCCTGCAACTAATTTTCAGTCAAAAACATCAGCTCCTATGATGGACAAACATTGCTGAAAGACTACACGGTCCTCCCATCCCTCCAGCTAATGAGGATGGGGGCTTGGCCAATCAGAGCGTGAGGAAGTCAAGCACGTGTGGTAAAACGGACACGCTCCTCAGGATCGGGGGTTGCAGCGCTCAAAAACATTAATGGAGTCATTTGAACAAATCACTCCATGGCTTAGATGCCTGTACAATCGAAGTGTAAATTATATATTTTATACAGCCGATCATGATATGTGGACTATAGGCCTACCTCTCAGTATGACTGCTCTTACTCGCAAACTATACTCACAGTGGCTTCAAAGTTCTATATTACAGCAATGAGTAATTCACAAAGTAATTTGACCTGCAATAACAGGGTAATACGCAAAACATTCAAAGAATGAAAGCTTTCCCAAGACTCCATACCATAGCTGCTGCAAAAGACCATCAAAATGACAGCTCTGTAAAATGAATTATGTATAACGCTTGTCATTCACATCAACTGAGATAAAAAGGCAAAGCGATCTTGCACACAAACACAAGAAATGCACAGGCTAACTAAATGTAGTAATATATATTTACATCATTCTAGCATTTAATAGGCCTACTTTTGCAAAGCTTTGTGCGTAATTTAGGGTGCCTTATGTTGTTTACAACATAGCCTACCAGATGCTGGTATTAGCTGCAAGATGTAAAATGCAACTGAACAAACTAAACATTAATTGCCTTCGCAGAGGCAATTAGGACAACTCACCGCGTTATCGTGCTGTTGACAGAAATCCATTCGCTCCTGAAAGACGGGCAGAAACGAGTAGGTCGAATGGAACGACTGGGAGAGGCTCACCGGAGTGTTGGAGTTGTTGGTCCGGCCTCCAATGTGCAAGCTCTCCAGTAACCTTTCAATAAAATGGTCTTTGGTTAAACGGACCCGCTGGTGCGCCCGGACACAGTTGTCGCAGAGGTACTCTTGGCAGTCCAAGCAGTGTGAGGTAGCGGGATTGCCCTCATCGCAGGAACTGCACTGAGGTTCGGTGAACTGATGTGGTCGAAGAAGGCTACTGTGTGAGTTGATTCTGCAGTTAGTCTTGTTTTGCTCCTCGGACGCAACTACAACATCAAGCAAGTTGTTGAAGAGAAAATTTGAGGATGGCAAGGCGTCTACCCCGGATTCGGACATGGAAACCTTTTGGTCACAAGTTGGGCACCTAAGTTTCAGTGGGTCGCCGGGGTTCCGCTGGCCCTCTAAGCACTGCCTACAGAATGCATGTAGACAGGGGAGTACGTGGAGCCTTCTGGAAGATGAGGTAGATGAACTTGAGGTCTGAGATGAGGACGATGAGGTAGAGGAGTTGGAGGAGATCGGAGCAGAAGACCCGCACAGCTCCTTGCACAGGGGGCATGTTTGCAGGTCGGTGTCTGGGAATGAAGCCATTTACAAGTGGGCCAAAAATAATACTTTGAAAAACGTAAAATGTGTGGCAGATTGGCATAGAATGCGTTTGCTTTAAGATATGTAGATTTTCTGGGGATTAAATGTGGACCAACTGCACGCACTGACGTTGCGCTTGCTCCACAAATTCTCTGGACCGAAAAAATATATCTAGCTGCTCAATAAAACGTGTAGCCTTCTTGGGAATTAGGCAGCTAAATGGATATGAATTCGGAAGTATAAATTAAATCGCAATCAGATTAAGTCAATACAGCTGTGTTCACAGATGTAAGAATTAGGCAAACCTCTTAAATGCCATGGTAGTCTTATAATCGATGACAGCATGGAATTTCCCTCATAGCTCATTTCAATGCTCCGATCTACACAGTGCAGTTTAACCATTTACAAACAAGCGGTCCTCATTTTTCGAGCCTTAGCCTATAATCCTGAGATGAGGAGCATTAACATTGTTGCGAAACATGAAATCCGCTGCGAGGTCCCTGCTCCGATCCTCCCCCACCGCCGCATGACGAAAGGGGCCACACGTTCGATGCGTTGTCAATTACTTGCTTTTCCTTCAACACAAAGGTGTGTTTTCTCTCCACGTGCCAGTCTCTTGCCTTCTAGTCTACCATCTGGGCATTTCTGAGCGTATGCGTGTCAAGGGAACTGATGAAGTCGTCCCAGTTGGAATGGAATATTTCAGCAAAGTACGTCCCATGTAGCTAGTTAGCTTGTTGGTTAGCGCTCATGAGATCCAGTTACAGATTTGGATGTGTCGCCTACTGAATCGAATAGTCCACTGTTCCTTCTCTTAACTCCGTTTCTCTACTCAGTTGAATTGTAGCAGCAAGTATGCGTCCAACATACGAATGGTTACAATTACTAACCCAGGAGTTTCCGTTCGAAAATACAGTGATAAAACACTGGCTTCCCTCAAAAATCCAACGACGTGTGCAGACTATCCGCCTTGCAGCTCCGGGCTATCCGACGGGAACATGTCGGTTGTGCCCTAAACGCACACGCACATTGTGTTTGCGTTCAAATCGGTGAACAGTGCGCACTACACTGGCCGCAGAGACGCGAGTTGTCGAATCTGATCTGAAAATGCCTTCAATTCCGAAAGGCTCACGAACACTTCCGCTTGATCACACGGTGGGGCAAGGCTTAAGTGGGGAGGGGGTTGGGCATCGACCGATAGGTTATAGGACTCTACAATGAACATACAGCTAGTAGGCCTAGGCTAGGAATGTTGTAGCCTACTATTTCACTGACCTTATGTGATTTGGTATCATTGATGTGTGGTTATAAGATATTTTTAGTCATTTTATAAATGTAATTAATTTAATTAAATATATTATTTATTTATTTATTTTATAATGTATATTATAAAGATTATTTATCATATCCAAGTTAATTTATTTAATCAAATACTTCAAGGTAATAGGCATGACATAGAATGCCTTGGCCTAATATAATAAGAGTGATCAAACCACTTTTTAAACATTTTGAATTTACTTCTCATGGTTGACTCACTCGCCCATGTGTCATTTTTTTGCCAGAGCCTAAAATTGCAGGGTAGTCATTTAGCCTAGGCCTATACCAAGGCAATCACTGATACTGAGCCTTCTTTTTAACAACAGCCAGATCCACTGGGCATGTTGGTGACTGACGAAGGTGCATACACTAAAGTGTTGCTCTGTAAATAACCTGCAGTTCCACACAGACTTTTACTGGCTCTCAGGATGGGGCCCTATCAAGGCTCAGAGGGGCAGGATGGAGCCCCCACTGTGGGCTGGGGCTCCAGATGTGAGCGGCCCAATAAAGCGGTGCGACGCCAGGACCAGTGATGGAGCTGGGGGAGACACCTTTTGACCCCCATTATCCAGCCAGGCTTTAGGAGCAGCAGGGCCCGGCCACTCCTGCCCACAGCCACTGACCACTCCAAGGACATTCCATTGATCTCTTTGAGAAGTACACACACACACACACACACACACACACACACACACAAGCACAACAGAGGGAGGGGGTTGGGTCCAGCACAGGCTACAGAAGAAAAAAAAAGGAAGGGTCAGGTCACATGCTTGAAATGACCGTAGGTTACGTGGACAAAATGGCAGAGGGTATTGCAGCGCGGTGTGTGTGGTGGGGCAGGGCAGTGATTCAGTATGGTCCCTGAGAGAGCATCGTGTCCAGTGGCCATCTGCTTGCTGAATATTCCTCAAAGGTCCAGCCCACATTCATTTTAACACAGCTTTGCCTTTTTAATTTGCCAAACATATGGCAAATAATGACTAAATGCACATGAAAATATATAAAGGAAATATAAATAAATGAGGGGTGTAAAGGTACACGTATTTGTACCAAACTGTTTAGGTACAGGACGTTAGGTTCAATACAGATGTGTACCGAATGTAGTCCGAGTTCCCACGCTAGACCGAGGTACACACCAAACTGTGATTTTTGTGTACTGTGTTACACCCCTAAAATAACAAGACAAACAAGATATCCACTGATTGGTTCATCACAGTTCAGACAATACAAAAATAATCCCTGGTCCCTTTTGTATTATTTTTTATGTGCCAGTCAAACAGTCAGATACTTTGGCTAATCAACTTTTTGATCATTTCTTTACAAGGATTTGGAATCCCACATGTAGTTAAGCCATTAAGGTAACTTAATGTTAGTATGCATAATGAAAGGACTTCTGGTAAAGATGGTTTAATAGGTAACCATGGTTCAGTGGTGCATGATTGTAGAACAATCCCTGAAAGAAGGAAGATGGTGCTCTTGTGACTAGTTGAACAGCATCTGACCATATACCCAGATGCACTGCTCATTGGAACATGTATGAGTATGAATACAGATTTGAGGGTAACCTGCCATGGTCACACAGAGGAACAGACCCCATTTGAACTAAAAAAAATCAAATTGAGTTAAAAGATTATCTGAGACCTGAAGATCTATAACATGGAAACAGTCACTGAGTCATGGACATGGTCTTGTGAATGTTTCTTTTTATAAGGTCTGACAAGTTGCCTCTGGAGGTTTATAAAGATGTTCAAACAAATTGATGTATGTACTGATTTCCTTATGCAACTGATTACCGTGGCTAATGCTGCCTTGCACTGCACAGTGTGCTTCTGTGTTCATAGGATTTGTGAGGCAGTATTATGCAAAGCAAATGAATGTCCTCAAGACTCATTGGGATTAACTAACATGTTTTGGTGTCCTGCCTTGAGAGGCTCTGCTGTAAACCCCAGCACCATACACTGGAGCACAAGGAAAAGACAGGTGAACTAATTAAAAGACCTGAGGACTGATGTGTGGTTCAGAAATGGGCTATCATTACAGGCCATAATGGCATTTACAACAATTATTTCATGAAAAAAGCAGAGTCAGTACCAGTGGATTAAAACTAATGTGAATCTAAGCTAAATAGAAGCTGTTTTTAGAATTCTGCAAATGTAAAGGTGCCATGGAATGCTGCAGGAATCAAGTTGTCTTGAACACAGCACTCTTCCATTCACTTGTTTTAATGTGGAAATGTATTTTTAATGTAAATGCAGTTGTAAAAAGAAAAAGAAAATATATAACTAGAATTTACAACATAGTAGTCTACAGTGTGTTTTCCCCAACTTAAAATGTTGTTTGAGAACTTGAGTAAGATTTCCCCCTTTTCCCTCCTTGTGTACATTTCTAGATGTGCAAGGGCATCTACTGCTCCACCCCTCATCAGGTCACCCCGCAGCTTTTCATTTGGATTCAGATCAAGGCTCTGGCTGAGCCATTGCAAACCATTGACCTTTTGCATGTAACACGGTTTTGGAGATTAGATGTATGTTGGATATTCTTTTCATGAGAAAAGGCTTCTATCTTGTCACCTTACCCCATAGCCCAGGCATAAAGAATATGGGGATTATTCTCACTCCCACAGAGCAAGTAGCATCTCCTGCAGCTCTCATAGCAGCCCTCCTGGTCCGTTCTTTTTTGGAGAGACACCCTTTTGTCGTCATAATGTCAATGTTTTCATATATTCAATATTTTAAATATTGACATATCGTCAATATTTTCTCCACTTGCTGACAAAGTTGTTCAAGATGTCCCATTATCTAATGGCAATTCCTTTCATGCTTTTGTTTATTTTCGCAGTAGGATGCCATCAAGAAGGTGACAGGAAAAGTGTTTATTTGGGATCAGTGTTTATTGAGACAATCAAAATGACTGGAGTTTTAAACTTGCCATTCTAGCTGGGGGTGTAGACATTTTACTACAGTTTGTCTTTCCTAACAAATGTATTTAGTCATAATAAATAAATATTGAGAAAACAAATGGGCTCCAATTATTATCAGTGAGTAACTATTTTTAAGAAAGACCAGATGTGTGGCTTACTCTGGTGTCATAAATACATTCATGTGGATTCAACATGAGAACTATCCTTATGTAGATACATTTGTAGTTGTCCCTCTGATTTATCTCTATTTGAGCAATCTAATGACAGTGTGTGTGGCGGGGGATAATCCTTGCTTTTGTTCTTGTGTGTGTGTGTGTGTGTGTGTGAGGGGGCGGTGAGCCTCCAGTGGCTCCCAATAAAAAGAGCATGAACACAGTGGGCTCCCTGCCTGTCTGAGAAACTGAGCCATTGTGAATGCTCCAGTAGACCATGCAGGCACAACTCTCTGGAGTAGGGGGGACACCTACTGTAACCATGCTATAGAATTACAGAGTAGGAATTGTACTGGCCACTTGCAAATGGAATCCTCTTCCTTAGCAACTCTATAGGTTGACATCAAACACGGTTTTCCTGCATAGTTGGGTGGATCTTATTTCAACTGCAAACCTATTCAGGAGCAGACCTGAAGAAAGAAGTGCTTACACTAACCATTCGTTACACCCACCTGCAAATGGACAGATTGTTCACACTAGGTATTAGAACTTCATTTGACATGTTAAATAAAGAGCTTTATTTTTCTGTCAACGTCCGTTTTTGCTGTGACTTTAATGTGCATTTCTGGGGCATTCAACTCTCAAGGCATCATTCTATTTCCATCATACAGACAAAATAGACTACGGAGCATTTCTGAGTGTTTTCACAACAACAAAGTAGCAGTTGGTGTGCAGGTCTAACTAAAATAGACCCAGACATACAGTATTGTCACTTGTCAGTTCATCAGAAGATCATTATAATATTCAAACAACAGTTCAGTCAGTGAATTATGATATTAATGTAAGTTAGCTACATGTTAAGGCGTGTACTTTAAATTTAACAGCAGTAGTCATTGCTGCTGTGCTGAACTTGGGAAAGGTAGGTGTTGCTGGTGGTGGGGAGGCTGGGAGCTGGATGGACGCCAGGAGGGGTTACTGAGAGGGGAGCGTGTCCCTCAGGGCTGCCCAGCCACTGAACGCCGCTCAGTGCAGTTCAGACAGCCACAGCCCTCTCACTCTCTCAGTGCAGTGCATACAGCCACAGCACTCTCACTCTCTCAGTGCAGTGCATACAGCCACAGCACTCTCACTCTCTCAGCCCTCTCACTCTCTCAGTGCAGTTCAGACAGCCACAGCCCTCTCACTCTCTCAGTGGCAAACAGCTGCAATCTCAAGCTTCCTTGAGTAAATCAGTCAGAAACCAGACTGCCACGAGGTGAGAGGGCCAAAGCCCCGCAGCAAACCACAGCCTTTTTTTCAAGGGTTTTCACACTGTCAGCTACAGTGCACCACTGTCCCTTAAGCTCTCTGGACTCCAATTAGGTACAAATTAAAAGCAATATTTCCTTGTGAAAATAACATCATCCTACTTTAGCCTGGTGGCTCCACTGTGCAGCGCGCTGCTGTTGTGAGCGGGGGCCATTGAAGTGCACTGCTAGCGGCACGCTCAGGTGTAAATCAGAGCGGGACGGCAGCGCACGTGCAGATTTAGTGCCCCTGCCTGTGGCGGTGCACTCCGCTGAGGGCCGCACTAATGATGGGTAGGGGGGCAGAGTGCTGCCAGCCACCACTCTTAGTGGTCACCCCCACGGTGCGGGGCAGGAAAGATTAACTCAGCTCAAAGGGAACCTCACAGCCAGACCATTAATCCTCCTTTAAAAGGCCCTGAATTACCTTAATGCTGGGGTCTCAGCCCACTCCTGCAAAAGAACAGTCACGTCCTTACTTTGCACGCTGCTGGCACCACACTCCCCACTGGCACTCTTGTATGGGGGAAGAGCCCTCACACTTTCTCCTTCCTACACAGGACAGAAGCACCCAGGGCTGGATTTGAAGAGGGCAGTGGACGAGACTGGGATTAAGTGGTGCAGGACAGAACATATCTTTTAGGTCTGCAATGAATTAGACAGCGAGATTTAGTGAGCTGTGGCGAAGGGGGAAAAATCTATTTCAGCTGGCCAGTTCCCCACACAGCTCCAGTCTACATGAAAGCATGAATTCCAGGAAATCAAAATCATGTTCTTTTTCATAATTTTATGTGAGTCATAAATTATACTTTAATGCTTCAACATTTGAGAAGGCAAACCCAGAACAAAGGATATCAGGAATTTAGGACACACTGATGGCGAGAAGGATACATTAAATTATTATGACCGCTGCTTTAGCAAAACTAAAAAAAAATTTTCCCCCCCGTCATCTACTTCCTGAATTTTTGGTCAACGATACCCGGGACACCGAACCACCGGGGCACATGAAATTTGGTGGGTATGTAGCCCCACTAGACTTTTACGGAAAAATCCCCGGGGGCCACTCCCCCCCCCTGCGCTGGGCCCCCCGAAACCCAAAAAATGCAGTTTTTCCTAAATAACTACCTGAACCGTGGCACCAAGGATGAAGACATTTTTATGGTATGTTGGTCTCAAGGGCCCACATCAACCTAGCCCATAATCACTCATTTGTGATTTGCACCCACCCGGTAAAAAATTAAAATGCAATATCATTCTGCTTTAATCGCCCCTCTCTTCAGTTAAGATGTTCACAACTGCACCAAATGTTATGTGTATGATTAACCTGACATTCTCTGGGGGTATGCCAAGTTTCGTAGAATTTCATCCATGGGGGGGTCTAAAAAAAATAAGTTATGTGTACATTTAGTGACTGTACACTCATTGGCCTGTAGATGGTGGTGCACACATATACACACGCACACACACACACAGGCACGCACATACCATCAGTATCGGCAATTACAACGGCCGATACATAATTACTAGGGCTGTCAATCGATTAAAAAAAATAATCTAATTAATTACATACTCTGTGATTAATTAATGTAAATTAATCGCATATATAATCTTTGCTGTGAAAGTATTTTAAATATTTAAATTCAAATGAATCATTGAATAATCAGCATTACTGACATTAAAGTTCAAAAACTCTTTCATTATTATTTTCACTGTTCAAATAATGGCCATAATAATCTATGATATGACCTAATATGCTGAGGAAATAAATTCAACAGTGCTTTGGGAAGAAGTTTTTTTTTTTCACATACAAGGCATTTCAGGCCACATATATAACCTAGGGGACACAATGAAAATAAATTAACACTCCCCTCAATGTCAACACTTATGTCTTTGCATTGATGTGCGACTATAGAGTTGATGTGCGACTATAGAGTTGATGAACTCCGGTGATATGCAAATTCCTTGCTGCAGAAATTGCAGAGGACTTTATTTTCAACACTTTATTTTTATCAACACCATCAGGCCATTTTTTAAAAGTAAATGTTCCAATCAATGATCCAGGCAGCACGTTTTCTTCTCTCCCCTTCATTTTACAGTCTAATTTTTACTGACTAGAACAGCTCGGGGTCAAAGGTCATACGGAATTGATTAATCTGCACTAATTTTTTTAATCAGTTATTTTTTCTCAAATTAATTAATCGAAATTAATCAGTTATTTTGACAGCTCTAATAATTACAAATTCAGTAGGATTAAAGGAAAACCAAATATTCATCATAATAATTTGGCTGCATTTCGAGTATTGCTTGGTTTTTACTGCAGGTAAAGGGATCAGATTCCAAAAATAATTCCGTGGAAATGCATGGATTCCAGTTGCTGCTACTGGAAGAAACTGTAATCCATGCATTTCCACAGAATTATTTTTGGAATCTGATCCCTTATCATACCTGTTCATTCTTACTTGTCGCTAGACTTATCGTGACTAAATTCAAGATGGCTGCAAACGCTAAACTTCGTGAAGATACTGTCTGTATAAATCGTCTTGTAAGTAAACTACCAGTGCTTTTTCAAAGTTCTCAATGTCTCGTTTTAAATGTCAGGGCCCTCGGAAGTCTACCAATGAAGTGTGGAGATACATTGAGCCTCGTAAATGGTGTAAAACAGTGATTTATTTGCATGGCTATGCCGATGCCGAGGCACCACCATTGACCGCCTTGTTGGTAGCATCGGCTAACTAGCGCCAGATTTCGGAGTGCAGGGGACAAGCCGAGATGGGCTATGAGACATACGTTCACACTCGGTATCATGTTTCAAAACACTTTAGGTCAAAATCACACCGGAATTCTCCTTTAACATTGTTGGTAACTGTCAGGGAATTTAACCCCAACATATAGATACAAGAACCACAACACGTAGTATGGCTTTGCCCACAAACTCTGGTACCAAGAGGAGAGCCTGCTAATGTAAGGAAAAATTCCTCACACCATCAGTCTCTGACTCTGCAGCCCAAAAGCTGTGTCTTTTATTGTACAGATGAGATGCACACATAAAATAGGAAGCAAGACATAGCGACTTCATTGTGACATACTCTTATCTCACCCACACACAGACAGGGTGCAGTTCCTGTCTGTCTGGGTGCACACTTAACTTGTACTCTCTGTTCTTAGAACTCAGGACAACAACATTTAACTTGAACTCTCTGTTCTTAGAACTCAGCACAACAATATTTCTGCTTACACAAATGGTTATACAATGATAATAATAATTTTCTTACAGTAACGTAAACGTTTCTTCAGTTAGGAGCAGTAGCCTACTGTTTTTTTTTATGTTGCATTCATTTTCATTGGCAAAAGCTAGCCTAATATGCATGAGAACCTATAGTGACATCCTAGGCCCTACGGTTCTCAAGATATTCACAGAAAACTGTGTCTGCCCTACCCTCCTTTCGGGGGGTCCAGTCCAGCGGGGGGGCTACAGATCAAAACGAAAAGCAATGGTTCCATGCTATCCATGTGGGGTTACATGCCCACCAAGTTTCGTGTACCCCGGTCTTACAGTGTCCCGGGAATCCTTGACGGAAATTTGGACATGCGAAAAAAAAAAAAAAGGGGAAAAAAATCTGACTAAACCTATATAATAACGGACAGTAGCTCTTCAACTTGGCCCGTTAAAATGTGTATGAACAGTCTAGCAACACATTTCATGAAGCCCCTTTTGGACATGTCAGTTATTTGCACCACTGGGTAAAACGGCATTTTGTTTTAGACTACTGGTATTTAATTGAACTAGATCAGTGTTTTTCAACCTTTTTTGTGCCACGGCACACTTTTGACACTTAAAATGTCCCACGGCACTAACATCCTGTGTGAAGAAAAAATAAACATACCATAGCCTAAAATTTCAAATAATACACAGATATGGCCTTATTATGGCTTCTATGCAAGACCTGCTCAATAAAACAAGCGCCCTCTGTTTAATTTGTAGGTGACTATATCTAATTTAATTGTTGTTATGAACGGGATATGTGATGATTCTGTGAATACTGGATATGGGGCCCCCGTTGTACAATGCCTGCATACCACAAACAGTGCAATCATACAATCAATGAGAGCATGTGGTTATAAATTCTTTGATGCAACAGTTGCTTTTCTGGACCAGTGAGTGACATTTGGGTAATTTTCTGCGGCACACCTGATGATCTCTCACGGCACACTAGTGTGCCCCGGCACAGTGGTTGAAAAACACTGAACTAGATGACTAAACTTATGCATATGTAGAAGAAGAAACATTCACAAAAATCCATGACATGACCTCTCTTCTTGATAGCTGTTGAAAACGGCATGGAACTGACAGGGATTGTTTTTTTTAATAATAAATAAATAAATACATTATGCTGCTACCTTCTGCTTTTCCCAAATACAATGTAGCCTACAGGTGTACCTTTCATCAGTCCAGTTGCAATGGATGGACTGTGATGAACTGCCCTACTTGTGATTGTTTATATATTTTAAAGGTTTTATAACAATGCTACAAATTTTTTGGCAAGTGCTACAAATCTATTCACCTTTGCAGCACTTGCAAAACAAAAAAAGTGTCGTAACGTTATAAGCAATGCAGTGAACTGAATAGGCGCATTATGTAGCCTCATAACAAGACTTCTCAAATTCAGAAAATTGCATTAAACTAAAATCGGACGAAATTCGAAGTGTAAATATACAAACTTTATGTTGAAAGTGTAACCGCGATGTCCATTGGAATGCATTGAAATGAATGAAGTGCAGATCATGTAGCCCCCAACGTGACGTCATCACCGAATTGCGTAAAAAAAAAAACACTAATACTTAGTAAAACGACAAAAACTGCCATTTAACACCATTTGGAGACATTTTTAAAAATGATATACATATATTGAGTGCTTTACGTACCCATTAATCAACAGTGGTGGTTAACCTGCAACACAGGCTTTAAGTGTTCATTCAAGTCCCAGTCCCAGTCTGATCACGCACTGTGCAGCAGGCTGCTGTTCTGAGCCGGGCCAATTTAAGAGTGCAGCATGTCCAGGTTAGCCTAGAAATCTAGACGCGCCCCTAGCGGCTGCCAGGGCTAGTCTAGCAACTCTCTGTTGACTTGTGAGCTCTAGAAATCGAAACTATAGAGTCGTTTGTTGGGCTTAACATAATGATTGATGGCAGAGTTGCAACGGTTTGGCTTGAATTCCCTGCTACTTGAAAACAAATATCCTATTGCATCCTATTGCGTGCAGAGGGAATTTGAAAGACAACTGATTATCCCGACCCTCTGACTGAGCACTGCGAACGGTGAGTGCCCAGACCCTACATTATAATGTGGGTCTGGCTCGCCAGGCTATGTCCAGGTGTTAATCAGAGCAGAGTCCTGCACGGGTCCATTTTTTTAGACCCGCCCCCGCCCGCACCCGAGAAGTTCAGATCCGACCTGTCACCTGTGGTGATATTAAAATTAAATCCGCACCCGCCCGGACCCGTTAATATTTTGCCCGTTACCCGACCCGTGCCAGCGATAATCACACCCAAGCTAAAATCATTCAAATGAATGTGCTTTATTTTTTTTCTCGCACAATTGAAGCACGTAAAGGGCGACCTTTTTTTTTTTTTACATTTTGCGTCAGGGATAAACCTTACAACAACGACACATAGCCCAAACCTTGCTGCATCAGAACATTATTCTACATAAAATGGACCTGTTATGAAACAAAGAGAACAAGAAAAAAACAACCTGAGCCTGCCACTAGCCAACTTTACCTTGACTTCATCCATTGTAGCCTACTCTTGCGCTCCAACTACGAGACGGTTATATTGTTTAATGTTTTCACACATGGATGCATCAAACAAATAATTCAAAAGTCGCAGTACTGATGTGATGGGTCAAGTGTCGTATCGTTGACTAAAACACATATTTTAGTCAGGTAGAACCCCAGGATAGGTGTGACATAAGGTACTAATGCAATTTTTTTGCATAAATTGATAGTTTAGGGGGTGTAGACTCAGAATCTGACGGGTGCCACTTCAGCACCCTTGAGCATTTTTTTTAAATGACCACGCCCCCTTTTTTGACCATAAAAATAACTAGATGCTCATTACTGTATAAACCCATCATGTATGGTATCAAATGAAAGTTCTTCTCAAACAGAAATCAATTATGTCAATAAAACAAGCTAAAAAGTATTTCAAGTCCCTCCAGAGAACATAATAACTCTAAAGCCTGGTAAGGTCACACCGCTGAAATGGTAGGCTGAGCAACAAATTGTATCAACCCTCAACAATTAGTCAAATAGACAAAATTATAAGGAACAAAGTAGAACTTTCTCACATATTCTGAAAGCAACTATATAGCCTACAGAACATGTTGCCAGGCTGGCCTTGTACACATCACAAACATCAAATGTCTCCAAAAAACATTCATTCTATCAGACATTTCTCCCTCGCGGTCATCAGTATCCTCCACTGAAAGTGTAGCCATCTTCAAATTTTTATTTGCACACTGTTCACCACCTTTGCCATGGCAGTAGGTGGTGCATGGTAGTCCATCTGACTGACAGCAGCAAGAGGCCCTGGAGCATGCTGGCCTTGCATCCACAAGCAACAAGCTGTACTGTTTTGGGTGCAATGTCAGTGTTGCCATGAACAGGCACAGGAGGTGTTTTTTTTTTTTGTCAGCTGCTCTCCACAGAAAGGCTTTTGATGTGTTCCACTGCATATTCTCTTGTTGGAAGAAGAGTCTTTATTTTAGGATGGTCTCTTTTCTTGGTGAATAGCATTTATCTCAAGTTACTGATGTGTTCCACTGCATATTCTCTTGTTGGAAGAAGAGTCTTTATTAGTGGGTTTGCTCCAGCAAGACCACAGCATGGCTTTGCCATGCTGTGGGCTTGCGGAGCAAGCCCACTATTGTTCTTCTTAAGTTTTCTTATTATTATTATTATATCTTCCTATTCACCCACTTTTTGGCCGAACTACTGCTCCTAGACCGTTTGAGCTATCGACGCGGTTCGAACTCCAAAAATTCAGGCCCGAACCGGTGTAACTTGCTTGTTGATTTCGTGTTGCTGGCCCTTGTCGTTTTCGCGGTATTCACGTTTTTCTGCGTTTTTTGGGCCCATTGAAATGAATGGCGGAATGTTCAGAATTCAAATTTCGATTGTGACATCACAGCTCTAATTGCTTAAGCTTGCACCTGGAAGAGTTCTAAGCCACCTGGCAGAGCTCTAATGGGCTGGGCTGGGCTGTCTGTGTATATGAAGGTGTGTGCATGTAACTTTTGACCCGTATGTCCGATTTTCATAAATGAGGTACCGTTGGAATCCTTGGACGAGGCCGAGTTCCATGCCCCTGATCAAACCCACTCTTGCAGTTCCTCGGAACCGCAATTCTAGTTTTAGGATGGTCTCTTTTCTTGGTGAATAGCATTTATCTCAGGTTACTGAGGCTTTCAAAAGTCTTTCCATAGCAGAGGCAAGAAAGGAAATCCATTCCTGCCTTCATGCTCATCAGCTTCTACAGTACATCTGTAAAATTCTTACAATCAAGATTCCTCTTGCGCATCAAATTGATTGCTGAGTTTTTTCCTTTGCCATATGGATATGACACACTGTCACAACCAAACAATACATGAACAGCCAACAAATCATAACATTTGTCTCCTAATTTGTCAGCCATAGCATTAATGTCAATTACTCTGGGCATCCATGGCCTACTGGTTAGGGAATCGGACTTGTGACTGAAGGGTGGCCAGTTCGATCCCCCACTGGTAGGAAAAATGAAGGTAGGGGGAGTGACTTAACAGCGCTCTCCCACATCCATATCCATGGATGAGGTGCCCTTGAGCGCCAGATCAAGGGCTGCCCACTGCTCCGGGTGTGTATGTGTACTCCTAGTATGCTCACTGCTCTAGGGTGTGTGTGTTTGAATGGGTGTTCACTGTTTGTGTGGGTATGCTGTACACTCCCCCACTCCCCCCTTGTACACTACCCCCAAATGGGTAAAATGCAGAGCACAAATTCCTTGTATCCGTGTCCCACATTTATTGGATTAGGGTTAAGGTTAGGCCTGAGGTGTGGGTTAGGGTAAGGGGACATAGGGCTGTGGGAACATAGGCATGCTCCCGTACTGGTATATGTAAGTATACTTGGGTAGCCGTGGCCTACTGGTTAGGGCTTCCGGCTTGAAACCAAAGGGTTGTCAGTTCGATCCCTGACCAGTAGGATGTGGTTGAAGAGCACTGCTCTCTCATGCCCACAACCATGGTTGAAGTGCCCTTGAGCAAGGCACCTGACCCCTCACTGCTCCCCGAGCGCCACTGTAGCAAGTGAACACTAGTTTGTGCTTCACCTCATGTGTGCTCATTGTGTGCTTCACCTCACTGTGTGTTCACTAATTCATGGATGAGACCAAATTCCTTGTATATGCAAGTATACTTGGGCTATAAAACTGATTTACATAAATTATATTTGTTGTTGTAATTCCAAATGATATGTCTCATTCCTTGCTGGAATATATGGAATACTGGAAGAAATCATTTTCTTGATTCTGTCCTCTCCTCCTGTAATCAACTTTGCAGTTTACTCTGTAATTAAGGGGGCAAATTCAAGGACTGTTATAGTTATGTAATGTGCTGATTAACTGGCAAGTACCTCATAACTCAGACTAGTTTGTATCAATCCTGGACTGTGGTGTCTGTTTTTAAAACATTAAAAAATGTTAGGATGAAAAATATTGTTGTCTTTAATTCTGGGGGAAAATCCAAGGACAGTTATAATTATTGTGCTTACTACCTGGGAAGTACCTCACAACATTGCTGTCTGAAATTCAGCGACTGATTCAAGGGAAATTAAAGCTAAGGTGCTAACTAACCCGCAAGTTGGTGAACTAGGGTACATCAGACTTGCTATAATATTCATATTAAAATTAATTACTATTGAATGATTGTATTCCTGTATGTATTAAGCTACATGGCAGTTCAATAATTTATTTCATTTAATACCAAACATGACACGATTTAGAGGTATAAGCTATTATGCCGCAAAAAGGAACCTAATTTGACCTTAAAGGTCACTTTGCAAAAGGTATTTTGTTCTCTGGAGGGACCTAAACTATTTTTTCTACTTTTTTATGGTCTAAGCTGATTTCTGTATGAAAAGAGCTTTAATTTGATACCATACATGATGGGTTTATATGTTAATGTCTATTTAGATGATTTTATATGATTAAAAAAGGGGTGTGGCAGCTGATGCCATTTTAAAGAAAATGCTCAAGGGTGCCGGAGCGGCACCCGTCAGATTCTGAAAGGACACCCCCTTACCTATCAATTTATGCAAAAAAATTGCATTAGTACCTTATGTCACACTTAAACCCAAATTCCACAAAGTTCTACCTGACTATTTGCGATGTGGTAATGGTAATTTAGATATACAAATATTTCACATATTTTTCAATGATGTTTTATTTATATAGACCCTTTCAAGAGAGTTCCATTATCAGCATCATAGTTGGCCCCACAAGACTTCCTTTTTAACATTCCATATGTTATCTTAATGCAGAGGAAGTAGATTGGGGCCCAAATAGAACGTTCAAGCATTGTTTTTGTTTTTATTGTTGAAAGGGTCCATACTGTTTTGGTTCTCATCGTATCCGCCCGCAAGTTCTTTTCCCGCCCGCATACCCGCCCGTACATTTTAGGGACATCATAATTTACCCGTTTTAGCAACTTTTTCAGAGCGCATCATATTTACTGGGAAAGGGTTCTCAAGAACATTCGTTTGTCCTTTCCCCATCGTCATGGTTTCCATCACAATTGACGTTACATGTATGACATGTACGTCACATAGACTATAGTTTGTTAACTACCACAGTCACGAGTTGGGTCGCGATAGTCTGTCATTTTTAAAAAGTGGGTCCCCAGAAAAAAAGTTTGAGAAACACTGGACTATGGTGTTATGTCTACTGTATGGTAGTTGTGAACAAGATATCCTTCAGGACATCACAGTAAGTCAATGGGCACATTCAAAAATGCAGATGGAAAATCCTAGCAAACAATCTCAAAGGCACATGACTTGAGAAAAACAGATGAGCAAGACCTGGAAGCTGATCAAATCTTGATGCCCTGGAATTAGAGCTCCCCCTACTGGACCAAATGCCATGACTGACTTCGGAATACTTTCGAGACTTCAAAACAGAGGTTAAATTCAACTAAGGTAATTTATAAAAGGTGAAACGTGGGAGGACATCGCTAAAATAAATTTAACATGGTCACGGCAGGAAACACCCATCTCTCCCACAGAGCTAAGAGCTGCTAGTTAAGACACAACATTGACCTAGTTTCACTTGCAGCAGCTTTGCACAAATTATGGTTGTTACAGCACATTATTATTTTTTACAGATTGTACACTCACAATAATCTTTTACAGCATCATTCTACAGTTCCCATAATGTGTACAGTATATAAATCAGTCACTTATAGCACTGCAGCATATACTAGCCTTCAATCTGTGTTTTACTTTCAAAACAAAAACTAATCTCCCCATTGGGGATTGACCTACAGACGCCAAGTTGAGCGCGCACACATACAATTCACTCAACAAATTCAATTTGATGCTAAAAAAATGTTAAGTGAATATCTGTATGTAAGCGCTAACTTTCTCTGTTGATATTTTAACTGTACAACTGAACCCAGCTGGTGTAGATGTGCATATCTCCAGCCATGTCTCAGACAGTATAAAGTGCTTCCATTTGAAGTGTGTGTGTGTGAATGAGTGTCTCTGTGTGTGTGTGAAATGTTCTAGTATGTGTCCCTTGAGCATAGTGTTCAGCCCTTCCAGTCCCAGGGTATGCAGAGGTCCCCGTCCTGCATGACGGAGTAGAAGTGGGAGATGCGCAGCTGCAGGCCCTGCATGAGAGGGGAGCGGTCCTCCAGCAGCCGCCGGCAACAGGGGATCATCTGCCTGGACGACACACTGGGCTCTTTAGAGAGGCCCGCCAGAGACAGGTCCTTCACACAGGTGTCCACCACGTCCTCCTCTTCAGCCTCCAGCCTGAACAGAGGACAATACAATACAAGACACAGACACAGACACACACAAATGCCCAGAGTATGAAATACTAATTCACAGCTAAAAGAGACTGTAAATGTAACAAATAAAATATAACTCCAAGTGTTACCAGGGTTCAAGAAAAATGGAAGACATGCCCATAGGTGGGAATAGGTTGAAGCTCACTGAGTAAATAGGACGCACACCAAATTCCACATTTCCACATGAAGCAGTTTTTGCTTTTTTGACATGGTGTGTAGATAATGTATACCAATTTTCATGACAGTTGTATGTAGAACTCTAATGAGATCGTTTAGTTTTACTTTTGAGTTTTTTGAAAAGGGCGGGAACATTTTGGGGTGGAAAAGGAAAAACGAATGGGCAGGGAGATGTTTACAAGGAATGAAGCAGGAAAATATTGTGTGCAATCTCCTGCAGTTCCTGAAATATGAGCTAGCAGGTAATGGCAGGTATTGTCAGCTGAATAGGCACAAAGATAATAATGAGGAAGAATCAGAACAAAACAAAAAGGGATCCAGTGACTTTTCTGTGATATTTTTTTTTTCTCAAAACATGTAACATTGCTATTGGTGGAACTAGTCTGATCCTCATTGCCCCATAAATTTCACCTATCGGATGAGAAAAGCAAAGTGTGGCCCAGTGCTGAAGGAGGTGTGTACTGTGAGGAGTGAAATAGGAGAAGAGTGTGGCCCAGTGCTGAAGGAGGTGTGTACTGTGGAGAGGAGTGTGGCCCAGTTCTGAAGGAGGTGTGTAGTGTGGAGAGGAGTGTGGCCCAGTTCTGAAGGAGGTGTGCACTGTGGAGAGGAGTGTGCTGCTGTAAAGTTTGGTGTCCACTCACTGGTCCCGGCGTCTGTGGCGCTGTCGAGCCTCATTGGCCTGCGTCTGGAAGAAGTTACGTAGCTGAACTGGGTCACAGATTGCTGGGATCATGAAGTGACCCATCTCATGCAGGCCAATGCTGGAGCGACCACTAAACAGAAAGGAGAAAACATGGAAATAATATAAAGAGAGAAGACTGGAGAGGTAAATAATACAAGATTTTTCCACACATGAACCAACATCCCTCATTTAGGCACGTTTACATGGACAGATTAGAAACGGAATAACGGCTCAATTGGAATAAAAATGGTCATATAAACACCTCAATCGGAATGAAAATTACTAATCCGTTCCTGTTCCGATTGAACAGCATGTGTACGGTCATTCGGATTGACCGCTGCATCTTCTCAATGAAAAGTAGGCAGCAACGGCTATTCCGATCAAAGATTCTAAAGCGCTTGAGAGCACTTCATTGGAATCCCATTTAAACACACGGCACGTTTTTTTTTTAATCGGAATGACAAAAAAACTGTCCATGTAAACGTGGCTATTGTCACGGTGCCACAAAAAACCTCTTTGAGGTGGTTGGAGTGCGTTCAGACATGTTTTCAAATGGATGTGGTCAGTATTAGCACCATCACTGAAGTAGTAGCGCACACAGTGGTCAGTGGTCACCTCTCCAGAGTCATGGTGAGCCCCTGCAGACTGCGCGGGTGCAGAGTCAGCCTCTGGGGCAGCAGCCTCTTGTGGAAGTGGCTGAGGGTGCTGTAGTGGTCCTCCAGGGGCAGCACCGGGCCCAGACGCTCCACATGGATCACCTGCACACCCCCCAGCAGCAGGCTGATGCGCTCCTTCAGCCACTCCGTCTGCTGGAACAGGCTGCGGTAACTCGGCAGCCGCTCAAAGAGCTGCACAGGCGCACAGACACAAACAACCATGCACACGCACAAGCACACACACACACACACACAGACACACACAAACACACACACACACGCAGACACAAACACAGACACACACACACAAACAGAGACACACATGCACACGCACACACACACACAGACACACGCAGACACACACACACACACAGACATACGCAGACACAAACACAGACACACACACACACACACACACACACAAACAGAGACACACATGCACACGCACACACACACACACACACAGACACACGCAGACACAAACACAGACACACACACACACACACACACACACAAACAGTCGGTGAGTATAAGTACAGTAAAAGCATGACACAGGTCTTTTATGATAGCACACACAATATTATCATGAAACAGTTTTGTGTCCAATCACTCTACAGTGTCTGTCACAGAATAAGCTGGAGCCTCATTATGACAAAAGCCTTACTTTGGTCCAGTGGTGGTGGACATCCATGGTTCCCAGCATGACGTACCCTGAGGCATTCATCCCTGACTGGTCGCTGTACAGTATTGTGTGCCCTGGTAAGTAAACAATAAGAACAATACTCATGTGCTGCCCTGCATATTGGTACCACTGAATCTGAATCTGAAATCGACACAAACATTTTCCAGCCTAGGTCACACCTTCATTTGAATTAATTTCTGGAAGTCTGTCAATACGTTTTGGACACTGTTTCATTATTTGAATGAGCATAATATACAGAGCTCATTGACGTTGCATGGGAGCGGACTCTTTGCCCATGACTGGGCCTTACCCCTGAGCTGGCGCAAGGCCTCGGGGCTCTGCAGGGCGAGGCGGCTCAGGCTCTGGAGCTGACAGCAGCGGTGGGCCATACCCCAGCTCCGCTGCCACCTACACAACAGCACAGACACTCACTTCTCCATTGGGCCCAAAGGACATGTACACAGGAGGACACCTAGTTCCGAATGGTAAACCTAGCACACAGCCCTAGTCACCATATAAGCTGATTAAGAGACAGAGAAAGAGAAAGATACAAATGAGGCACCAATGCCGAGGCCTAATGGAAGCGAGAGATAGAGTACTCAAGAATACACAACACGTAGGTTGGAAATAAACATCAACCACGAGGGAAGGAAGGTGGCTGTGCTGACTGTAGTCATATAATGTCATGTTATTACAGTATAATTACATGCCATTATATGTAGTGTTGTGTAACATTATTATTAGTGTTGGAAGTAGAAACGCAGCTTTGTAATATGTAACTAGAGCACAGGAGCCACAGCCATTTATAAGTTACTGGTGGGAGGTTCTTGTCAGGATACGCGGATAGGACCCAAATGCAAGACTCCACCAGGCGGAATTACGGACAAAAAACAGGGTTTATTTTAGCACGAACTTAACAATTAGACTTACTTACTTACATATAAACATACTGTATGGGCTTTGACAAGACAAACAGAGAGACGATCCGACAGGGAACAAAGAAACAGGAGGGTAGAAATACACAGAGCAATTAACAAGAGAGACAGAGGACTGGACGAAACCAACGAGACAATAACAGGGAACAGGTGAAGAGGCAGAAAAGGAGGGAAAACTAACGAGACAGGAAGCATGACCAAATAAGGAGATGGGGCGGAGACAAGACAGGTGACAGGCAGGTAAACACAAAGCACATGGGAAACAGGCAAGACAAACACAGGACACAAAATGGCCACCAGGGTGGAACAAACTCAGAAGTCCGGGCCAGATCCTGACAGTACCCCCCCCTCAACGGACGCCTCCCGGCGTCCCCAGAAAAGTCGAACCAGGGTGGGCGGAGGGGGCCTGGACGGAGGGACCGGTCCAATAGACCGTAAACACTGGGCAGACTCGGACAGGGCAGACTCGGAGGGCTTGGGCAGGGAACAAGCAGACAAAGACAGGACAGACTCAGACGGGACGACAGACTCAGACGGGACGACAGACTCAGACGGGACGACAGACTCAGACGGGACGACAGACTCAGACGGGACGACAGACTCAGACGGGACGACCGGGGCGACAGACTCGGACGGGGCAGACTCGGAGGGGGCAGACTCGGACAGGGCAGACTCGGACAGGGCAGACTCGGACAGGGCAGACTCGGACAGGGCAGACTCGGAGGGCTTGGGCAGGGAACAAGCAGACAAAGACAGGACAGACTCACACGGGACGACAGACTCAGACGGGACGACAGACTCAGACGGGACGACAGACTCAGACGGGACGACCGGGGCGACAGACTCAGACACAACAGACACAGGGGCAGGGGAAGGGACAGGAACAAAGACAGTGACAGGGACAGTGACTGGGATGGTGACTGGGACGGTAACTGGAATGGTGACTGGGACGGTAACTGGAATGGTGACTAGGATGGTGACTGGGACAGAGACACAGACAGAGACAGAGACGGGGATGGTGACGGGAACAGAGACGGGAACAGAGATGGGAACGGTGACGGGAACGGTAACTGGCACGGTGACGGGGATGGTGACTGGCACAAAGACAGGCACAGTGACTGGGACAGGGACAGACCACTCAGGATAGACAGGAACGAAGGGCTCGGGCAGAGGCGGGGCCGGAAAGTCAGAGGTGGGCGGAACCGACTCGGGCAGAGGCGGGGCCGGAAAGTCAGAGGGAGGCGGATCCGGCTCGGGCAGAAGCGGGGCTAGACAGACAGGCAGAGGCTGGGTTGCCGGCATGGCGTCGGGAGACGCGGCTGCAGGCGTGGCGTCGGGAGACGCGGCTGCAGGCGACTGGGCTGTAGGCGTGGCTGCAGGCGTGGCTGCAGGCGTGGCGTCGGGCGACTGGGCTGCAGGCGTGGCGTCGGGAGACGTGGCTGCAGGCGTGGCGTCGGGCGACTGGGCTGCAGGCGTGGCGTCGGGCGACTGGGCTGCAGGCGTGGCGTCGGGCGACTGGGCTGCAGGCGTGGCGTCGGGCGACTGGGCTGCAGGCGTGGCGTCGGGCGACTGGGCTGCAGGCGTGGCTGCAGGCGTGGCGTCGGGCGACTGGGCTGCAGGCGTGGCGTCGGGAGACGCGGCTGCAGGCGTGGCTGCAGGCGTGGCGTCGGGCGACGGGGCTGCAGGCGTGGCGTCGGGAGACGGGGCTGCAGGCGTGGCTGCAGGCGTGGCGTCGGGCGACTGGGCTGCAGGCGTGGCGTCGGACGACTGGGCTGCAGGCGACTGGGCTGCAGGCGTGGCGTCCGGAGACTGGGCTGCAGGCGCGGCTGCAGGCGTGGCGTCGGGAGACGCGGCTGCAGGCGTGGCGTCGGGAGACGCGGCTGCAGGCGTGGCGTCGGGAGACGCGGCTGCAGGCGTGGCGTCGGGAGACGCGGCTGCAGGTGACTCGGCTGCGGGCACAGGAGCGGACTCGGCTGCGGGCACAGGAGCGGACTCGGCTGCGGGCACAGGAGCGGACTCGGCTGCGGGCACAGGAGCGGACTCGGCTGCGGGCACAGGAGCGGACTCGGCTGCGGGCACAGGAGCGGACTCGGCTGCGGGCACAGGAGCGGACGCCTCTGGGCTGGGCGCAGGAGCAGGCGCCTCTGGGCTGGGCGCAGGAGCAGGCGCCTCTGGGCTGGGCGCAGGAGCAGGCGCCTCTGGGCTGGGCGCAGGAGCAGGCGCCTCTGGGCTGGGCGCAGGAGCAGGCGCCTCTGGGCTGGGCGCAGGAGGCATGGTGTCAGAGGACCGGGTTGGACGACGCTTGGCACGTCTCCTCCTGGAGTTAGCCTGAGGGACCTGAATGAGTTCAGGGGGGAACTGGAACTCGTCAGGCTGAGGCTCTGGACCTGAGGTGACCGGCTGCAGGCGCAGCACGCCCACCCTAAGCCCCTGGCAATGAGCTGGAGGGGCAGGGTCAGGTGGGAGACTAGCAGCCTCACTGGAGGGAGCAAGGAGCGCCTGCAGGCCTCTCCTCAAGCCAGTGGTCTGAGCCAGCAACTTGGCTGCCGCTGGAAGTGCCGCCAGCCAAGATTTGGAGGAGAGATTCTTCTCCATTAGGGTCACGGCTGCCAGCTTTCTCTCCAACGACGTGTTGCCATGTAGGACTGCATTTAAGCTCTCAAACAAGTAGGCCATCTGCTGAGGTTCCTCCCAGGGCGGTTCAGGGTCTGCTGGGTCCATTATTGGTCGGATCGTTCTGTCAGGATACGCGGATAGGACCCAAATGCAAGACTCCACCAGGCGGAATTACGGACAAAAAACAGGGTTTATTTTAGCACGAACTTAACAATTAGACTTACTTACTTACATATAAACATACTGTATGGGCTTTGACAAGACAAACAGAGAGACGATCCGACAGGGAACAAAGAAACAGGAGGGTAGAAATACACAGAGCAATTAACAAGAGAGACAGAGGACTGGACGAAACCAACGAGACAATAACAGGGAACAGGTGAAGAGGCAGAAAAGGAGGGAAAACTAACGAGACAGGAAGCATGACCAAATAAGGAGATGGGGCGGAGACAAGACAGGTGACAGGCAGGTAAACACAAAGCACATGGGAAACAGGCAAGACAAACACAGGACACAAAATGGCCACCAGGGTGGAACAAACTCAGAAGTCCGGGCCAGATCCTGACAGGTTCTCACCTGATGTCTGTGAGGCCCAGGTTTTGACAGAGCTCTGTCTTGAGCCTGTGCAGCTCATCTCTGCGTGGCTGACTGGCCTTTTGCTTGCGACTAGCTTCAGCCTCGTTGTTCCTCAGCCACAAACTGAGGTGGGTACACAAAGAGAGCTACATGCACATGAAGATTGTCTCGCAGTGCTTAAAAGAATCAAAAATCTTCTGATACAAGCAACAGAATGTAGTTAAAGGTGCAGTTCATGATTTGATTTTACAAAAGGTTGTTGAAATCTGAGCTCAATAACCAATCATATTAAACCCCTCTCTTCTGTGCATTTCTGTTGGTTGACTGAGACTGCATATGGCTCAGCCCAAATCATTACAACCAAACCCCCTTATATTTGTTTCCCATTTACAGAGCCACGAGATGTACGAAAGAACGAAAGTGATATGTTGAGCCTAAAGCCCAAGGTGTGTTCAAATTCAGAAAACGGAGGCAAAAGTTTGTAACTATTAGAACATTAGGAACATTCATCTCTGTTTGTAAAATTTGAACCCACTTCAGACTTTATGTAGCCTGACGAGCCAGACCCACATCAAGATGTAGGGTCTGGGAAGATACCATTGGCAGTGCTCAATCCGAGGGGCGGGATAAACAGTTGTCTTTCAAATTTCCTCTGCACGCAATAGGATAGCGATACAACTCATGATACAACTCGAGTCCCATGCATTTTCCCACCAGCGAAGCCGCAGAACCATCGCCAACTCTATACACGATGTGATTGGCCCGATAGAAGTTTCTTTTTTCCAGCTCGCAAGCCAACAGAGTTGCTAGGCTACCCTGGCCGCAAATTACATTTGCTGCCACTAGTGTGCGTCTAGATTTCTAGGCTAGACTTTATGCTCAACATACCACTAATCTCGCTTCTTAGTCCCCCCTGGACTGTGTAGGAACACCTTCTTTTAGAGCCAACACTGAAGACAAACCAAGAGGACTTTAAGAAGCAATTTGCAGAATTTGACAAAAAGTGTATAGGAATAGAATTGCACACTGCAACTTTCGACAGAAGTAAGCAACAGAAATAACTCATGGCCTTCCCTTTGGGACAACCCAGATCAGGCATGCTTGATGCCAACCATATGGCAGTAAGACGCATGACTGACAGCTACATACCTAAGACTGGGCTCTACTTTCTTGGCATGCTGCAGTTCCTCCTCTGGGTCTCTGAAGCCAGTGAAGGTGTAGTAGCTTTTGTCCCATTTGATGGGCCTGTAGAAGGGTGTGGCTCCACTGGGCACAGCACTGGGACTGTGCTGACCACTGGCTTTGAGGCCCTGCATGTGCTCCACGGACAGGCTGCAGGACTGCAGCACGTTCAACACAGTGCTCAAAACATCCTTAGTCTGCAGAGTGAAGCTCACAGAACGAAACCCTGGAAAGTACACACATGCACACACCATGTACACCATCACCAACTGTTATACTTAAAAGACAATATCTAATAGTAATCATATCACCTTACTCATTTCCCATAAACTGAGAGTGCTATTCATTACTAAGCTGACCAAGTTGACTATTCATTACTAAGTTTGAAAAAAAAAAAAAAACACCTGGTAAAAAGCTCAGGTAATAGTCTACCTTTTTTTGGTACCTTTTTGTGTCCGTATCCTTCTAAATCAAACAACATTAAAGTTGTCAGACAACAGTAGTCTACATGAAATTAAATAAGGAGTGCAGTACCTGAGGGAAGGAGCTCTTGCTCCATGTCCGCTTTCGCCTTGGTGTCGCGAACATAAAAAGTTAGTTTTGTTGGTTTAACAGACCGTGCTCCTGGCTTTGTGAGATTTTCTAAGTATCCATTTAGTCTTTTCAATGAGTTTTCATTTACCTCCTGAAATACAAACAAAAGCAAACAATGCATCATGATGTTTCACAGCAATGGCATGCTTACATGTGAATAATACTAGGCTGCCCCATTTTCCCAGTATTCAAACTCACCCTCTCCTTGGGATGCTGGCCAAAGAAGTCTGGGTGCACTGCAAAGTAGAAGGGCCGCAGAGCATTAATAGCCTCTGCCCCAGAGAGACCTCGCTTCTGGATAATATGTGTTGCAGCATATTTATTATCCACCCTTTAACAGAATTCACAGTTTAAATCACATGGAAAAATGAAATCCAAAATAGTAATTCCTAGAGAGGTAAGTCAGCTCCACTGCAAAACATTATAAGTAATCTAAAAAGAAAAGAAAACACTAGCATTATTATGAATTGTTGCGATGTCAAAGAGCAAACAAATACATGAGATTGATAGATATGGCTTAAACAATCTAGACTATCTAAACAAATCTAGTAGTTCTAACGTAAACTCGAGAAAAAAATGTTTTTGCTTGTTTGTTTGTTTAACCTAACTAGTCGCCTACCTTATAGCGCAACGTAGCATGGAGGTCATCGACATTACATTCGCCAGTTTTGATCAGCACAAGTGTCATCCACAGGTGCAAATAAACCGCTATGTTAATACAGGTCCACTGTCAGTGTAGCGACCCCCAGAAGTTGTTTCACTGAGGCTTCAAGGGAAACACACCAAGCAAACTCGCAGAATATTCAAGTCAGAACCAGTCTGAAAATAGGTCACCGTTATATGCCCATGTCACGCACGCATTTTCAAGAACACTAGACCTAGCTTACACTTTGCTAGCAACGTAAACAACACTGACACTACTGTCCTCTAACTCTAACACCTCATTTAACGCCAGAGACGTTTTATGTTGAGGAATGCATCCCGTTACAAAAGGAAAATCATACAGTTCAATAACTTTGGGCTTAGACCCGAATAACAAGATTATCACCCCACATTACATTAATTGCGAGCCAAAAATGCAGTCACTTAGTTGACTAGCTAGCTACACAGTTCTTTCAAATCTGAGTTGTTGGTGGAGGAGGGCTGAAGGTAAACACAACATTAGAAAGGCTATTAACCTCACACCAAAATTCAGATTGTTATTTGACAAGTACAAAAACGGTTACAATATGTACATGTACAGATATTTTCGTATATTAGCTTGATGCAGTAAATACTTTCAATGCAACCAATATTTAAAACGCCTGCTTCTTGATTACGTCTCCACGATATCTAGCGATATGAAGCCAGGCAAGAGCAATCAATAGACTACCCGAGAGACCGGAAGTGATTTTTTTTATTTTAAAAGTTAGCGTTCAAGTGGAGATCTATCGCCATCTGCTGGCTAGTTAAGAAACAAGTAAGTTTCCAACATTTCAAATTACAGTCTGTTCATTTTCAAAATAATTGTTTCATATTTAAGTACATTGATAACACATAAGTCTCCTCTTCTAAAAGTCCAGGCATAATATTTTGCTTTTTCAGTAGCTGGGCCCAAGTTGTGGAACAACCTCCCATTTCACATTAGATCTACACCAACTATTGGTGCTTTTAAAGCCAAGTTAAAAGAACATATGCTATTAATGGCTTTTAAATGAATTGTGGAATGTAATTATAGGCTATATATATGAACATATTATTTTAGTTTTATTTTCCTGTTGTGCTTTTTTGTGTGTCTTTTAAATTGTGATATATAAATAAACTTGACTATGATTTTAAATCAGCCTTAAACAAAAAATATGAATATCGTATGGTGTGACACTAGGCCTAATGTATTTTAAATGGGCAATTGTTTTGAGACCCTTGGGGATGGGGAGTCCTTCATTCAGGAAGTATGAAGACATCCCTGAAAGATGTTGAAATCTGGTTATCAGGTGAGTTATCTCTCATATATAGCCTATATTTTTCTCAATAAATCAAGTATTCTCAGCGCTCCCACATCACCCTTTTTCATTGTTCTTTAGTGTGATGCCTTTTACATAAAAATGCCCAAAATAAATTACTTTTTGTCAATATTACCTTTGGTCTATGTTACCATGTTGCAGTGAGTACCGGTATGTTATTAGAGTGCTAGTATAGAACCATAGATATATAAACTAACAGAACCACATGGCTCATTGTTGTGCTTAGTGCATGAAACCTCATGGTGTGATATTTGTATGACAGGGTTTTCTCATCACACCATATATGATTTATTTGTCACACTATAGAAACTCCTACATAAATGGTTTTTCCATAACTAATAGTTAAGTTTAATGTATATTTTATCATATTTAACATTTTTTTTTAAAAATTATCTCTTTCTCTCTCCGTGATTCGTTGGATTTTGTTGATTTGAAGATCACATGTATTTCTTTGACACATTTGATTTGTATTATCAGGGGAGAACGGAATCTGATGAGGCATTTATGAAATGAGAAAGTTAGCCTTGGATTGTGTCATCTTCAGTGCAAAACTAATTCAATAGGCCTAGCCATTTTGCGCATTCACATAACACTGTCTCATCAAATACACTGACTTATCTATCACTTAGGCTATGAATGGGAGGACACTTTGTAACGCGTTATACCAAGTCCTGTTACAGACTGATGACCAGATTAGCCAGTTGAGAAAAGACACTTGACTAAGTGTAATGCAAGCTTTGGTAATGAGAACCACAATTAAAAGAGCTATAGGCTTTGAGTTGTCTTGACGCAGTCACTCTTCCATTGCCTCTTCTATTTCATGCAGTGCTCACTGTAGGTATTACAAGAGAGCCAGCCCAGCGCTAGCTGGTTACGGAGCCCCTAAGGGGACATGAGCAAAACAAATCTAAAGTTTAGTTTCATGTGCTCACACGAAACCTTCATGTGCGCATGCAAAACTTTCATGTGTGCGCATGAACAGGTTTTGTGTGAGCACCTGAAGGTTTCGCGTGAGCGCATGAAAAGTTTGCTTTGTAGGTTTTACATGGGAGATGCTTTGTAGGTTTTACATGGGAGACCAATGGGTTTTATTAGTCTATAAAGACTTTGTTTGTCAACATTATATTATACAACATCATATAGTAGGCAATCAATTTAAAACAAATTTAAGAGCCATGAAAAATATGGATTCCTGCGCCGACAACGCCATGCGCCAAACCTATTTTGCGCCATTGTGAACATGCTCCTACTACACAGAATGCATCCAGCCCTCACGGTCAGCCCAGGGGCGGAGCCAGAGGGGTGGCTCGGTGTGGCACAGGCTACCCTTAAAATTCGATTGGCCACCCCAGGTGCCACCCCAAAATCCTAGTCTATGGTTGGCCATTATGACGGTCTAAGGCGGGACCTTTCTTGATGCACCTGCAGCCATAGTTTGAAATGTCAGACAGACGTCTGAAAGTGGCAAACACGCTTGCCATTATACATGACTTATTGTTTTTAGCATGTGAGTTTAGGCCTACAGGCTACTGCTTGTGCTAACACGCAAAGATATCTATTTACCTATCGCATCTGCCAGTGCCTATTTATCTAATCACACACAAGTTGCGTCTGTTGAATCACATCATCCTAGACTAATTTTCCTACCTGCTTATTTTACCTAGCCTACCCTGCCAACATTTAATAGGTCATTAAGTGTTAACTGTGGGCCTAAAAGCATTTAATTATAATTATGTCCTAATTAAGATTTGAAAATCGGAGGCTCACAGGCCACTGTGACCTTGGTGCCCCCTTCTTTCAATATTCTTTGCATCCAACTAATAGCGATTTTCATTTAACCTATGGCCTGTCAAAATAATCTTAGCATTCACAGCGCAAATTAATTTAATCTTGTACGCAGTGGAGAAAGTGACTGCGCACGGCAAGAAAGAGCGTCCATTCACCCATTCTTCTCTGTTGAACTACCGTACTCGCGAAGTAGTCTACTCATCACACAGACATTATGTGTATCACATCACACGAAATAGCTTTTTCTCAGCTTTTAAACAATGTTAGCCACTAGTTGCTGTGGTAAACGGTTCGCGAGAAAAGTAACTTTAATTTAATCATATGATTATACAGTTCTGCACCCTTCTCCCTAACCATTCATCTCGGTGGAATGCTTTGCGAACTCTTCCCATATAGCCTACAAACAATACATACAAACCATATATCAGAATAAACAGCGGACCTTACCGAACACAAAGGTGTAAAGCATCCCCCTGTACCATTCCAGAGTAATCCAGTTTTGAATTTGCAGCAAATTTCTACATGTCTCCAACTTTGGGCTTTACATTTCATAGCAGGCCAAATAAAATAGATTAAATATAGCCTAGATATTTGTAAATATTAAGATCAGATGATTTACAGTTCTATGTAATAGGTCATAATTCATGTTTTTGGTCATGTTTCGTACAGTGATGCAGGTCTACTGTAGCCTACTGTTCATCAAGCTCACGCATTATAAACACCCGTCGCATAGGCTAGACTAATCGATATGAATTCTGGTGACCATTCAACCAGTCAAGGATTTGTTGTGAAATATTTAAATTTTGGGAAGTTTTTGTAGCTTAGGCTAAACTGTATGTTTCTTTCGTCCCCCATGACTGTTTTATTCGTCCCGAGGGATAAATGAAACATTGCGCACGTTCCACTTTTGCTTAAATATATTCTGAACGGTTTTGTTCAGAACTGAAAGTGCAACTGTATTTGACAAAAGACAGATGTAAATTATTGCTAGAGACAAAATATTAACTTTCGGTGTGGTCTCTTTGCAAATAATGTTTAATTAAAAAGTATTTTGATCGTCCCAGCTGTCCCCTATAGTCCTATATCCAAGGGGAATATTCTCTATTGCCACTCTGTTTCGAGGGACAAGGGGTAGGCTAGGGGAAGGAGAAGGGGAAGATGAAGAATGACAAATGGGATTGAGCCTTAGGGTCTGTAGCATTATGAATGTAACATTATGTTTAGATTAAGGTTAGTCTTTAATTGGTGTTTATTTCATTCATGTTTCATACAAAAGTATTTTAAGCATTTAGTTGAGAGGTGTTTGTTGATTTTGGATGACTTTGTTATAGCTCTTTGCCAGCTCAGACAAAAAAATCAGGTCAAATTATTTTAACAGCTACAGAAAAAGATGGCCATAGATAGCCATATAATAGAATAGAATATATTTTAATGTCCCCATGATGGAATTTGTTTTAGCACAGCATAACCCATTAATAGACAACTTAGATTTAATATGTTTGTTTATGTGTATCTGCATTTTATTCAAATACAAAGACATTGTATGTGAGAGTATGGTCTTTGCCCTTCAATTGATGAGTATGGTGTTTGGTGCATGGTTTTCCTAATGTATTTGTGCTAATTTAACATCTTGAGCCTGTTTCTGTTTATCTGGATGTTTTGCCTCATGCCATAATAATCATTGCCCCACTAGGGCCACCCTTGTTAAAAATGTCTAGAATCGCCACTGGAAATCTCCCTTAGGCTATTTTCAATGTTGACAGCTATGGAACGAAAGAAAATGTTATATGGCGACAGAAATCAACAATCAAACAAGCCACTTTGATTTTTTGCTGTTTTCATGAATACAAAAGTTGGGTGACCCCCCTCCTAGACAAAAAAAAGTTGGGTGACCCTCCCCTCAACAAAGAATAAAAAGACATGACCCTCCCCTATTTTCCTCCGGTGGCCCCTTCAATAAATAACGAACAGTCCCTTACTCTGAGTTCAACACCCCTTGGGTCTAGTTCTCCTAGAGTTAAACGTACATCCTTTTTCCTTATGTTTAATACATTCATTCTCCTTGCATTTTGTGTACATCCACCTATATCCGTGGAGTTGGCCAGATGTTTGTAACTGTTACCGGCTATCCAATGTGCCAGACCAAATTACAAGACTTCAAAATTTATTTTAAATGACGTATGGAAACAATATAATGGTGACGACTTGCAAGCAAAGCAGCCTTATAATGAAGACCTAGATTAAAATATATAGTACAACTGACTCCTGTACTGTAGTCATTTCTCTAGCTGTCACTGTCTTCAGTATGCCCCAGGCTACATCAATATGCCCTATTACTGCCCCCTATCTGGACTCCTGGCCCGTACAGCCTAGCGACCCACCACCAGCCTATGACAACTCTGCCTGGATTACTGGCCCATCCACCAACCCACCACATGCCCCTCGGAAACTCCCTTCCCCTGGACAATCCCAATGCTGGACTATTGAACTTTCTGTCACTAAATCAGGAATAACGAATTACCATAACGGATACGTAATCATCCCACCTCTTGTAACTTTCAGCTCAAGTGCTTAACACCATGTCTTATTCTCTACACCCGACTATCATATGCATTTGTCATGTATACAGACCTTACTGTCATGTACTGACCCTAGGCAGATGGGTCAGGCCCTTGAGTCGTGGATCTGCTCGAGGTTTCTTCCTATATATATCTCCAATTCTAGGGAGTTTTTCCTCGCCCCTGTTACCCATGGGCCTCTCTCTTGCTTTCCTTTTCTTCCTTTCTTTCCTTCTTTCTCTGATTGCCTACATTCTGTAAAGCGCCATGATACATGTGTTATGTTTTGGCGCTCTATAAGCACAATAAATTGAAATTGAATTGAAATTGAATATACTACAGGCTTGTTGTGAGTTATGGCTTGTTGTGTGTTGTGAGCAAGAGTTGTGCATGCTCACACGAAAAGGTTTGCGTGAGCACCGAAAACTTTCATGTGAAGGTTTTGCGTGCACACATGAAAGTTTCGTGTGAGCACTTGAAACTAAACTTTATATATATTTTTTTTGCTCATGTCCTACTACTTCAACTACTACTACTACTAATAATAAGTCTTCTCTTCTTCCGTAGGCCTATTTGATGTTCTATTAAATGCCATTTAAGTGTAGTGCACAGGATCAGAGTCTGTGCCAGAGATCTCAGATATTGTTCTTGTTCGTAGCTCTTGTGGCTCCTATACTCAGATCCTCCTATACACATTCACTCTTTCTCATTTCTGTCTTTCTTGATATTTCTGTCATCTGTGACACCTATTATCCTGCTGTTTTTGGTCACTAGGTGGTCTTTTAGATCAGCCATTTCTAGCCACTGGTGAGACTTACCAATGATTGCTGCTTCTTGGATAGTGCAAACTGCTGTTGGATTTTCTGTACACATATATCAACTACTTAATCTAGTCATACACTTTCAATAATTTTTACCATGCACATGTTCTGCTTTGTGCAAGAATACTGCAGCTTCTTTTGGCTATATTACTTGGCCTTAATTTAAATTCATCTGTTTGATGATGATTGTGCAACACATCTGCCTTCACATGATGAAAAGTGACCATAACAAATGGCAAATATAATCTAACAAAATCTACTTTCATGTGACAATGTTGACAAATTAGAATAATTATTAAAACAATTATTTTCACTTAACAAATAAATCTATTTTCATAAGAATAAAGTTCAATTCAAATACTTTCCTCAGAAGAAATCCCTCAATTCCACTGACACATTGACATGTCATGATTATGACACAGGGGGAATTAACATTAAGATTTTAAACATTACAAATATATAAAGCTAATCAGAGACTCTCTGGAGATAAAATGTGGTGAGTGATCTCATTTCATATTGCCTAATTTGATTATATTTGAATATATGTTTGACAGTGTGGACAAAAATGCACAGCTGTGAAATCCAAGCATATGCATATGTCATGTGGAAAACAATCTTGCTGATCATGAGATATTTTAAAATGTTGCTTTTGATTAAAAAAAGTCTCTTTTTAATCATGTTTAAAGCATTTGAATGCATTTTTATTATTTATATGATAAGTCCCAAATTTGATCAAATAATTGAAATGGAGGATTATTTTATTGTTAATCTGACATTTACAATTAAGAATATGCTGGACATGTTTAGTCTAATTTCGGAAGAATCATGCACAACTCCCACACCCACATATACTCTAAAGAGAATAAAACATTCCAATAGAAAAACATTGCTCATTGTATTTGTGTTGAGCTGTTCAGAGGGAGACATGTAAGAGTTTAGCAGCCTTAAGGTGTTGTGACATCCATATTCCCTTACAAAAGAGCCTGCATCAACCTGCTGTTGGTCCATGCATCATTCCAGTCACATTTAAAAAATCAGTCATTCACGCATTAAAAGATACACATTTATTTTAATCACCAGACACGTGTTCACACTAAATAGACTTTTTTTTAAAAATTGGTTAGCAGTTTATTTACATGTCCCTTTATATGTCATGTCTCTGGCTGTGTGGTGGTAATGTCTCTCTCTAGCTGAGAGAGTCTATTCAATGTATTTTGCAGGGAGACTCATTTGCAGCGGATGTGAGCCTGTAGTGCTGTGCTTGCGTTGCGTGTGCTCCCAGCAGTCACGGTCAGCTGAGGAAGGCCAGCAGTGGTGTCAGTGCGTGTGGTGAGGTGTGACCCTGGTGTTGTGAAGAAGCCGTGCCTGACACCATCTCGGCCTGATTCACAACACCAGCTGCCCCACGCCACCCTGGAGAAGGGAGAAGGGAGTGAGTGCCTCTTCTAACAGCTCCCATATCCTCCACAACTCTGGATCTGGACGCTTCACCAGCTGCAAAAGAAACAAGCAGAAGACATTAGTTTGCTAGAGGATATTTTTACCCTTACCCCCATATGGAAATGTGTGTATACATGTCTCTCTGTACATGTTTGTGTGTGTGTGTCCAGTCACATAACTTATTTTCAGTTATAGAGAGGAAAATATATTAAATTCCTTCTACCATTGGTTGGAGTCTTCCAATAGTGGTAAATCCACAACCAAGTCTAATTAACACAATACAACATGTCTGGATACAACAGCACTGCACAATTGGCTTAAAAAGTATGAGTTTACAGATTTACTTCAAATTGTTGTATATCCCCTTTCATTATCAGTTCTCCGCTGATGGCACTTCATTGCAGAAAGTAAACTCAAATCTAAAGCACACATTTGTAAAAGTCAAATCAGGCCAATATACGCTTTGATCTCTGGCAACCCTGAATCTTGTGAATAAACTTCCACCTTTAATTACTATATGGGTAAAGCTAATTTTCCTCATCGTAAATCTGAATTACTTATGGCTCGTCTTGCTCCCTAGCCATAGTTCCTGCTACGCATGTCTTCAATGTTTTTCTTCTCTCTCTCTCTCTCTCTGCTAATCCCTTCTGTGATGAAAAAGTCACACAAGCACATAATGTCCGGGCAAAACATTTCTCTTAATCCTCTTTTATCAGCTCTGTTGCCCTTTCTGCTCAATCTAATTGCAACAAAGCCCACATCAGGACTTTTGTGCCAAGAACTTCTTTTAGGGTTTCAATTAAAGCAGCTGGGCAGCGGGTGAGGTGCTTGGACGTCTGCCAGTGTCCTTCAGATGAAGAATGTCACTGCACTTAATTGGCAGGAGCACAGTCTGCCATGCCAGAAGAGACAGAGAGAGAGAAGAAAAACATTGAAGACATGCGTAGCAGGAACTATGGCTATGTCTGCCCCCTATTAAACCTCCTGTCAGGGACAACAATAGAAGGCCGCACATCAGCACTGCCCCCTGGTGTTGGGTGGAGGGCGCCCACTAGTAAAACAGATGGCCTGTGAAAGGTTAAGTTACTGCTACCTTGGCTATGGCTCTATAGTATGTTTAAATGGCTTCCACTGACAACGTTCTGGGTTTAAAAATCACAAATAATTATATCTCCCCTAAGGCATTACAAGAGCCACATAATCTTACCGCGCAAAGTTCATACAATCATCTGTTTATTTGAAACAGATATCTGCTTCTCATTGTTTTTTAGCTTTTTTGTCTCAATACTTCTGTGAGACTGTATATGTACTATATACCCTTACACATAGGATGACATCTTCATATCTTAGCCATAATCTTCTTGTGATGTGTTGTATAATTTCACCACAAATCACCACAGCCATTTTGTGCTGTTTCACAGCGTGACATGTGCCATGTATATATTTGGTTCAGTGGGAATAAATAAAAAATACAGTTAATACCTTCTCTGTCCTGTTGCCACCCTATTCTGTTTTCTTCTCACTACACTACTGCCTTAACAGAAATACTTACTTCCATGAATGTCACACAGAGTGAATAGAGTGAGACTTACACGACCTACACAACCTACAAGACCTACACGAGCCCTGCCTGTATGGATGCCACTGTGGAGTTTGGCCTCTTTCTCCACATCACACCGTCTGACAGAGACACAGTCAATAGTGTCTGGAAGTTATCAGCAGCTTATTTGCAGTTCACACACAACCACATACATCCTGACAGAAGAGTTGAGGGCAGAGAGAAGAGAACTATGGGCCCTCTGACAGGTGACAGGCTCTGTTTATTGTGGGTGAGTGGCTCGCTAAATGCTGGCCTGCACATTAATGGCTGCACTGTGTAATTAAAGCTTTCAGTGAAATTACCCTTCGAGCCTGAGCTCCACTCCCTTGGCATGGAGGTGACTTCACCCTCCAGCCAGAGTCTCAGGCCATGGGCAGAAATTTTGTGCTGATGGACGCGCCCATCCCTTTTCTCGGCGTCCAGACAGCTGTGCTTAGCCAGCAGAATGCCTGCAGGGGCCAGGGGGTTCTTTGCTTACCATGGAGAAGGAAGCAATGGGCTCCTGATAACACCCATCCCCTCAGATCAATCATGCTCCCCTCAGTGAGCAAGCCACCGGCAGCACCAGGATCCACAGCGTAACTAGCAGCGCGTGACTGCAGACTAAGGGCGCAGAAGACACTAGGAATGGTTGATTTACAGCGTCTGGCTGATCTAGCTTTGTCTGGATGATAGGAAGAGGTGGCTCTTTGAATGGTGGCCCAGCGTTAAAGTGGCAGGAGCAGCCAGATGAACCACGTAAAGTGACTTCAACTGGTTGGTATATATATATTGTGTGTGTGTGTGTGTGATCATCACTGTCTTGTACTGTGAACATCTGTCTGAAAGATTATATCATAGTGATCTCATAGTTGGCATAAACAATTAAAAAATAGAAAAAGAATCACTCAGAATTACTGTTTTGTTAAAAGAATACATTTAAATACTTATTCTGTATTATTTAAAGGCTCAATCCACAATTTCCATCCAACACAAATTTTGTGAGATCCATTGAATTGCTCCTCATACTCACTGTAGCTGTCCATTGTGGTTGTGGTCAGCAAACTCAGTCCTGGCTATGTAAATAGGAAACAAATATAATGGCTTAAACCCAGCTATTCCAGCCAATCAACGTGCTTCAGAAGGGAGGGGTATAATTTGATTGGCTGTTGGGCTAAATTATTAACAATTTTTAATGAAACCAAACGGTGGAGTGCATCTTTAACAGAGGCTGGTTGGGCAGTGCTGTGTTACTGAGTCATTTAAAAGAGAGGTAAGGCGCTTATCAGCAGCACGGCAGCCGCTGTGGAGGAAGTGCTCGGGCCACAGAAACACTCCTCTCCATCACTGCTGCTCACTCCCACTCCTGCAAGGCCTGCACTTCTCTCAACCTCCATTTACACATAGACACTTTCCCCTAACTACCTGCAAAGCATATCCCCAAAGCATCTCCTGCTGACCTCATACTGTATGTGGGCTACCCATCCACATGCACTGTGGTTCATTCCTATCTATATATATGAAGTCATTAGAAGCAAACAGCTTTCGTCTCTTATGTGTGTGGACTTGCATTCACAAAATGTAAAGTTTACAGTATGTGCAGGGTTAGTCTGCATCTTAGTATGGTACCTTCAAATCCCATCATATCCTCCAGTGAGGAGAGTGTGTACTGTGTGGTGGTGCAGTGAAACAGAAAGATGGCCTGAACTGTAATTAGCTATCTATAAGAGGAGCCGAGGTATACGACAGCAGGCAGCTCACGCTCATTAAAGATGGAAACTGAGCTGTGACGCACCAATGCTCTGGATCGCTCAGCATGCATTAGACTTGGGAAAAACAAGCACACATACACACACACACACATACACACACACACACACACACACACACACACACACACACACACACACACACACACACACACACACACACACACACACACACATACTGGAGTCACCAACTGTCTTGAAACACCTGGCTGACAGTGACTGTCCCCTCCGGGAGGTGTTTTCTTATCCTCCTGAGAATATCTCAACTTGGTATCGCTGTTTCCCCTCCTCCTCATGCCATCTTTGAGGAGAGCAGGACTGAGAAAAAGACCACGCTGCCTACATAGCGCACTTTCCCCCATTCAGCTTTTCTATCTCCACAGAACCCAAAATCACAAAATGGCCGCCGAGGCATCCACTGGCCGAGTGGTGTTTCAGCCTCAGGTTCTGCAGAGACGTTCACAAATGGAAACATCCTCAGGCATCGCCGAGGGGGGGGGGAACACCGCACATGAAATCTAGATAAGTTGCTGTATCAGCGAGAGGCGTGTCCACCTATGTGAAATAAATGGTGGCTAGAGAGAGGTGGTGTGTGGCTAGAGGAGTGCACCCGGTGCTGCTGCTTTTCCTACAGACCAGGCGTGGCACTGCAGCACTGACCACAGCAGCGGCTGGAGGGGCTCACCCACAGCCCTCTGACCAGCAGGCACACCTAAAGGCTCCTGCTCAATAACGCTTAGCATCTTTACACTGGACACGTTTAGCATCTTTACACTGGACAGATGATCTGCTGAACCAGACAGAGTGGAAGGCCAAATAAGAAAACTGCAGAAGAGATGAGAATTGTTCAGGCAGGAATTCTTATGGCTGTAACAGAGCATTTACAGCAGGCCAGAGATAAGGAAAGCAAGTAGGAAAAGATGGCTGAGAGATAGAATGACAAACACAAGGTCAAAGAAGAATGAAGAACTGAAAAGAGCAATCAGCCCATTTTATCAATATAGCTCTGTGTGGTTCAGTCTAGTTCATGTGAATGCACACACACACAGGCACGCACGCGCACGCACACACACACACACACACACACACACACACACACACACACACACACACACACACACACACACACACTCTCTCTCTCTCTTCCCTGAAGTAGGAGAGGGGGCACAAAGGTTTCCCAAGCCTTTTAAAGAAGAAACTCTGAATGTGCCACAAGCATGCTTGTACTGTAATCTTGTGGGATACAAATCACTGTGTCACAGTGCTCAACACTGAAAACTACTTCTCATGGTTTCTATTTCAAGATGTGGCCAAAACTAGTACATTACATTTTATCAGTTATAATCAAAATTATATCTTATCAATATATTATTATTATTATGTAAATATACATACAAATTTGTCCCGATTCATGAACCTGTCTATACTTTTGTTTCCTTTTAAGAAGTAACATTGATAATAAAATTGATAATACAAAACATAAGTGCTTTAACTGGCAGGATAACCTTACTCCCTTAATCAATAAAATAAAATGTATTTTGACTACTGCACAATTATGGCAATTATGGATACAGTTTATGTTAAGGTCTTAGAAAATAATTGCATTTATCGATATAAAAGTTCCAAACAACAAATTTATCTGTATAATTATAAAAGCCAACAGAAAAGTAAAGTTAACGATAAACAAGTCAACATTGTGTTTTTAGATTTACAAAGTTATACACAATAGCTAACTTTTTAATGCTTAAATGATTGCATTCTTGTCTTTTACAGAGCTATATTAGCAACATTGAACATATAAAACACAACTTTCTGTCTGATCTATGAAATAATGGAATAATGTGCACTTTTACAATTCCATTTGTTTCTACAAAACTCTACAAAAATAGGCTTATGGGTTTTCCATGAGAGTGGGGAGAGGGAAGCGGTCTGGCGGAAATGGAACAGAGAGAGACATCACAATGACCTCGGCACAGTGAAGGGGGACTGCTGGCACTGAAAGCTCACACAGAAACACAGAGACAACATGGCTAGGCACTAATCTGCCACGCTGCATCAGGGAACGAGCCGCTCTGGCAGGCTAATCATGTCAAGCACAATTACAGGCAGAGAAACACTGAGAATTAATGTTGAGAAAATGAGGATGAAACAGGATGAACTCCATTTTCTAGTTCTGTTTTAAGACCTGTTACATGTGGGCATGACACCTGAATGATTTCAGACAGGTTTAAATTCCCCTGTGATATGGAAACATGAAAGACATTATGTTTTACAGACTATTTGCATTTACAGCCTAAATGCTATGCCAGCCATTAGCCATACAGAATATACATGTAGGCCTACCTCAAAAAAAGGAGCAAGAGAGTCAACGTGGTAGTTTTTGAGGAATTCCATACTGTTCAAATACAAACATGCCATATGCAACTATACTGCACTTTACAGCAGAAATGCAGAATTTTGAACATGAAACTGCATTGTAGGGCCTCCATTATTGTTTACTTTAGAAAAAAACTGCATGGCTATAGCTGATTTTTTCCTCCCATAACTGCAGTTTTTTTTTGTAAGGGTGGTGAATCTAGGATGGGCTATATCACAATAAGTCATATGTTAGAAAAAAATTCATTACTGTTTATTACTATGATTAACTAGCCTAAACATATGCTATGCACCCAGCCAAGGTTATGTAGGCCTATAGCACACTATTGTTTATAGCAGGCTATGCTATAGGCCAATCTATATTCCCTTAACATACAGAAAATAACTGCACTACTTCAAGTTTCAAAACTGCAGTTTTCTGAGTATCAAAACTGCAGTTTTGGAGGAATTATTTGCCGATCTTATGCAAGAAATTGCAATATTTTGGACATGGGAATATTATTGTACTGCACTGTACTTGGAAAAAGTGCAATAACTGCTGTTGTTTGAACATAAACCTAATGAACGGACAGCCTTTCTGCTGGAAGCATGTAGGCCAGATAACAGGCGAAGGACTAAGAACTGCAGCATAAACTCATACTAAAAAAAAAATTACTGATGGCAAAGCTCAGACAAAAGTTGTTTTGTCTGCCAACCATCACGTTATAGCCTACCATTGCATATGTTATATCTGCCTCAGTCTGCCAGTAAAAACTACATGGAGCTTACAGTATGTTAGCTCTGACAACCTGAGAGTCTAATGTGTGACAACAGACATCACACAATGTCCATCATTTTTGCATTGCCGGTGGTTTGAATCTGCAACCGCTGCCGGCTGGTCGGCGACTATCGGCTCCACTGAGATAATGCGGCCATTCATCATTCACGGCGGTCGCCGGAGCTCAATATCTGATGTAAGGCTTATGATTATGCCTATTGACTGAGCTAAAATATTGTTCAGGTCCCTTGGACTCGGTGCGTTCGGCATTGTTCCAGTGAGATTGTTTATGAATTGAATAGGCAAATTGATTTACATACAGCTGCAGATAGCCTATCTAACCCTTTTGAAACAGAGAACATTCCAGGCAAACACAAATCTCTCTGGTCAACAGAATCCAGAATTGGTTATTAATTTTGCATTTATGAATGGATATTCGCCACAAAAGAGTTTATGATAAAATATTCTACCTGAATACATGACAGCAGATTTCTGGGCAATGCTGCTGATTCAGTCGGACTAATGGGCTGATTCACTCACACAGGCTGTCTAGACCAGTAACCCAAATCAGTGTGGGTGGCACCCAGGTAGCCTAAAGTTTGATGATTCATGTCTGACTTGATGAAGTCATGCTTCCAATTAAATAAATAGAGTGTAATATTGGTTTTGTATTGAAAATATTGTGTCTCTCCAAATATGTGCTTATTGGCTGTTTCTATCAGCCAATCAAAACCGGTGAATATTATTGGTTAGTTATATATTAGCCTACTGGTGAAACTATAAATGAACCAGTTGAATGAGTAAAGTAGATTTTCAAAAAAAGTTGAGTAAATTGAGACTCTAAATGCCATGTAGGCTATGCGTTCACAAATTTCCCTTGTGATTACTTGAGAAGGAACGCTTACTGCATTTGCATGAAAGATTCTTTGCACATTCCTATAGCCTCAGAAATGAGGATATGAAATTGGGGCGTTCCAAAAAGAAACCATCATTTTACAGAATTAAAGTAACTCCCCAGGGTGCTGTCCAGCCTGCTCCTGCTCTACAATCTCAAGGATACATCAGTATTTTTCCTAATGTAGACCTGCAAGGACAGGTGCACTTGTCATAAAAGTGGATTTGACTTCCTGCATCATTACTCAGGTGCAATCTTTGTACCACAAGGATTAGTGCAAACTTTGGTGTTACTGTGATCAGGGTCTCATTAGAAGCAGAAGGCCACATTTCTTGAATTAATTAGTCTGATGTTAAAAGTTTGAAAATAAATTTGCCTTTTACGAAAGGCTCTTCCTGGCAGAATTCATGTAACACCTGTTAAAATGGTGTCCTAGCATATTGGATAGTTCTAATTTTCTGATTGGTGTGCCCTTGAAATAGCTGATTAGTTATATGAGTTGAGAGCCAGTGAACGGTGTGACACAGAAAATCCTGGCATCAGAATTTCAGAGTGCAAATGACTGCCAACCACATCACAGGCCTATGGCTAAAATGCCTGATGAACATTGATTATTTTTAAACATGAGATGCACATACAAACTCTGTCCCCATATGTAAATGGTCTTGTATATTACCTTCTAGAGCTTGCTGTCAGAAATAACCTGCATTTTTTTCAACCGTTTTTCTGAGCTTAGTCTCGCCCTCCCCTCTCTCCCTGCGTCCTTCGTTTCTCACTCTGCCTTCCCCGAGACGATGGCGAGAGAAAGCCTACCACCAGCCCGCCTGTCACTCAGGCTGCCTCTTTTTTATCTGCAGTTAGCATACCTGCAATCCGCACCCAGGAATTAAGTTCTAATCTTTTCCATGGAGCGAGGGAATTAGGCGAGATGCTGAGCATCAAATTTAGCAGCCATAACTTCTGCATGACATCAGGAATAAAATGGGTCATGATAAAGAGCTTTTTAGGCCCATACACCTCCATTTCCCCACAGCCGCAGACCGAACACATTCTCTGGTGTTGTTCTTGCACAGAACGGCAATAATGCGCTTGTAGTGGCTACAGCTGACCCAGTGAATGTGACCATATTAGGGAGACAATAGTCTGGCTCTGAAAACATAAGCCAGTTCAGAAATGGCAGAAAATTACAGTTTATGGTTGACTTTGCCCCAATCAGAATCCTTTGTTTGGGTGGCCTGTGAAATTGAGGGTTTTTGGCACAGAGTGGTCACTGACGTTGAAAGATCCTGCCAGAAAGGTGCAACTCACTTGGATGTTGATTTTAAGTGTTTTGTATGATGTGCCAGCCCCTTAGCTCAGTGAACTTTCTTTGTCTACTACCACTATAGGAGTCAAAAAGACAGCAATTGCTGTAGCTGAAGAACTGGGAGAGATGTGAAGGATGTGAAGTGATGATGGAGCCCATGCTGTGCTTGATGACAGGCACACGTCAAAAACGATGGTATGCATTTTTCTTTCACAGCTGCTATAAATTGCTATTTAAAGTCAGTGAATTTTATTGTGAAAAAGTTGCAGTAGTTCTAAACCTTTATTCATAACATATCTTAAGGATAATACAAAAACATTGTCTGTCTTCTGTGCATGTTGCTATGCTATGCATTTAGTGTTTTGAGTGTGTTGCGCATATCCTGACCATGTAGGTGGCCTGTAGGTGGCCTAATTATCCAAGTCATTGTAAATCCAGAATCACTTCCATTTCACTCATTCACTTCACTTTCATTCATCATCACAATCATTAAAGGTGCCATTTCTAACTTTTTGTTAATAAAAAGAATTGTCAGTATTTTGCAATCTCTTTCAATGCAACTACAGAGTGTAGCTACAACCAGCTTTACCTGAAAAGTTTGTACACTATTAATTATGTGTGCTTAAGAACAAGATGAATATTGACTAACCTAGCCATTGGAATCTTTTGTTGATGCAGTAGATTTCACATAAAATAAAAAAGCTGATTTAAATCAATATGACAAAAAATTTTGACTAATGTGCTGTGCCAGGTACCAAAGCTATAGAACTTATGTTAATAAAATGTAAATTCTTTCAATTTGAATAACATGGTATAAAAAACGATTTGAGATATTTTATAAATCACATTTTATAATTTTATCAAATTATAATCGATCAAATTTGTATAACCACATGAATACACATGTAATGGATGGATATCACACAAAGTGGGATAATAGGTCTCAACATTATTCTGAGACCAGAGCTGAATCTGGTGCTGGTGCTACCTACAGCGATGGCCCTTGAAAAGAAGTGAAGTGTTTTTTTTATGTGTGTGTGTGTGTGTGTGTGTGTGGGGGTGTTGGTGGTCATGGAGGGTAGTCAGATAATGGCAATGTGTGTAAAAATAGCCCAGGTTGGCTCTGACAAACCATTTCCTGAGTCCCTCAGATGTCACTGAGACGCCACCGGCAGCTAAGAATAGCCTCCTCTAAAATAATTAGGGAGCATTTACAGTCTGGAACAGGTCCTCTGTAAAACGGCACATTTGATATGGAAATGGTGGGCACTGGTACGCGTGGATCTCATGTGCAGAAGGACAATGGAAAGGGAACAAGCAGAGAGGCCTGAGGACTAACAGCCAATCTGTGAGAATCCACCAATGGTAATACATTGATGTATGGAACAATAGAAAATGTTACTCTGAGGAAAGCATATTGATCATCACAGAGAACACAAGGTTCCTAGGACAATGCGAGAGAATGTCAATGAACATAGTTTAAACGGCAAATATGCTTTTTCCCCTTTGTAGAACATATTCACTCATATTGCATTTTTTGGCATGAGCTCCAACTGTAAAATCTGTTCATTTTGGTCAGTAACCACATCAAAGAATGGCTAGAAATATTGCATGCCAGCATCACAGCCTTTTAACAAATGCAATCAACTAATCTAGCTTCAGTAATCTAATGTACACATTCCTGAATAGACTACAGAATTAAATTAGACAGCCTGGATAAAAGAGCAGATATGAAACAAAGGTTAATACAAAAAAATGGGTTGAGGCGCTTTTGTGGTAGACTACATACAGTATGTCCACCCAAACAATACCACAATGCCCTGTAGCGCATAAGGAGAGTGGACAAGACGGCTTACCTTTCTTCACCCTGAGTCTGATGGAGAGTGCAAGCATGTGCACACACACTCCACTCTCACACACATCACACACACGCGCACACGCATGCATCATCAGACGGACGAGAGAACCCTGTCATTGTTCTGCTGACTCCTCCCAGATACGCACACACACACACATACTGTACAGATGTACATATGAACGTGCACACACACGTACACACTTTCACACACACACACTTTCACACACACACACACACACACACACACACACACACACACACACACACACACACACACACACACACACACACACACACACACATACACACACACACACACCATTCAGAATTTGAAATGTATGAAAGCCTTACCTAGCCATCAGCTTTTCCTCATCAAATGGCTGTCTGATTAGGATTTACACAGCTACATCACACACATGCACACGCACACACACATGCACACAATGCATACAGGTATACAGAGAGACACAATGGCAAATTCCTTCACACACACTCTAACGCACACACTGGTATTCGCGTACACACAGGCACACACAAACGCACATGACAGCATGTGCGGGCTCCACACAAAGACTCCCGCTGAGACGGCATGAGATCATGTGATGGGGTGTCTGTGAGGGAATGTGCATGTGTGTGTGTGTGTGTGTGTGTGTGGGGGGGGGGGGGGGTGCAGGGGTGACTGTGTTTGTGTGTGTGTGACTGTGTGAATGTGTAAATGACCACAGGGGTAGTTGTGCGAGAGAGAGAGGGGGAGATGGAGGAAAAAAAGACAAACTAGGGGAAATAACGGCGACCCTGCAGCCCCCAACCCTCAGAGGTCTGACAATCCAGCACACATCTGTTAAAGCAGCCCCCCAGGGGAAGCTCATGCACACACACACACACACACACACACACACACACACACACACACACACACACACACACACACACACACACACACACACACACACACACACGAACATACACACGCTCACACACTTCTCTCCTCCTGAATTATTAATAGATGTTAATAGTGCCATTATATGGAAAGGAGGAGGAGGGGCGGCTTGCTGTTTTAACATGGATAAGAGTCAGGATTCATGAGATGGTTTGTGCTGACGGAGGGGGCTTTCCTCTCCCTCCTCTCCCTCCTCTCCCTCTCTTCTCTTTCCATCCTTTCTTTCAAACACTTTTGCCTTACCCAAGACCATTTCACAAAGGGATTCTGTCTTACAGTCACCAGCATTCGGAAAATCAGAATGATATTTTATAGTCCATCGCCTCTCCTTTCGTTTTATCTACATTTCTTTAATCTCCATCTCTGGTTTTATCACGGTGCCTATTATTTGTGGCGATAAGCGTGTGATGGCTGCTGTTTGCATTGTCCAGCTATAGAATAAGCTGGCTCACCAATGAATTGACACTGGAGTAGCATATGGATGGAGCCTATGTGTGCACCAGGCCAAATAAGAGGCAGTAGTCTGAGCTTTTAGTCTCAGGAAGTGTACGCTGCGGTTGAAGCAGGAGTTTAGAAATATGTGGTTGACTCTGCTTGACGGCATTAATCAATGAGAAGAAGCAATCTGGAGGGGAGAAGAGCGCGCTGTCTTATCTGTGTCAATGGCTAATTATTCACTCTAGTCACTGCATGCCTGTCAAATGATGATGCTTTTGTCTGTCTTATAGGCTCCTTTGTATTGTGTAGAATTCTCCACAATTGAACATCTTGTTCTTTTTAGCCTATGCTAATGGAAATGTTCATTCTACAGCAATATGCATTATGCTATTGATTGTAAATTAGAGATTGTTAAAAATAGTTACATAATGAATGCATTTAGTGAATTTTATATATTTATTAAAATATGGATGTAAATAAGTGTCATGCATGAGATTAGAGTATAACAATAACTAAATATTAGGTGCTAATGGTTTTCTATGTAAGTGCTAATGATCATTTTATGTAAGGCCAGACTAATATTTGGGGTTATTTCTAAATATAACTGTATGTCATGTAGCCAATGACATACAGTTAAATTCTGAAAGAAAAGTTTAACACAATACTCATATTGACTAAAAATATATTTATTTTTGATATTCTTGTCCCTCCTGTGTCATTTATTTCTGTACATTTTTTTTACCCCATGTATTTGATTTTAAACCATCCATTATGATTAATGTATATAGATAATGGGGTCTTCTGCATCAGACTGCAATGCACGTCTATGGTAATTCACTGGATAATTCCTGTTTGCCCAGACATTTCAGTTATATACTATCAAATAGAACATTTTCCAACAAATGCCTTTCTGTATAGAGCGTTTTGCCATTAATGTCATTGCAAGAGGAGACACAGACAAACACACTCATTAATTTGTCCCTAATTGCCTTTGTTATCGACTCCTGCACAGAGAACAAAGGAACTGAATGTCTGTGAACGCATGGCATTGACACAGCAAGCCCCTCCTGCTAGACACAACGTATGGAGAGCATCCTCAGCCTCCCTCCCCAGCACACACATGCCCTGCTCTGCAAATCTCTGTGTGCATGTGCAGCTATG
>NW_027468587.1:35510705-35678205 GCF_046254945.1 Alosa pseudoharengus | reverse complement strand
TATGCCTATTATTGATGGTGCCTCATCATGTGACAGCAGCAGGGTTTAAATGAAGTAGGCTTAGTGCATGCTCATTATATAGTCCATAGCACCACCAGTATTCACCAGCTCCCAATGCAAAGTACACTGATGTAAAATCTTACTATGAGATTGTAGGTGATCATTTTTGAAGTCAAGTCACTTTTATTTATATAGCCCCTTTATATGCACAGAGAGCAACCCAAAGCGCTCACACACAAGACACTGACACAAAAGACAAAAGATGCCGGACGGAGTGGCGTAGTTGCCAGCATAACCGTACGTGACATCAAGACAAACAATTTCACAAACAATAAAATAAACAAAAAACAATGAAAGATGTGATAGATTTGAAAATGTTCTGATTAATCTTGCAGTATGAAGGCCAATGATTATCTGGTGCTCACATTTTCAATTGGAATTATGTTGTTTGGAGACGAGGGACATCACAATGTTTTAAGGACATAATAATAATTACCACTAATACTTTAATAATTATTTATTATTATTTAAAAATATGATGAAATCTTAATGGAGGAAATGCTGGTAGTGGTGAAATACTTGTGCTGCTGACATAAAGACAGTATTTAAGAACAATAAGAATACAATGGGATGATTAAAAGAGCTATGGAAGGACATATTTTGAAGCTTTACCTACATTTGTTGGGGAAGGCAAGGACTAGGGTGAGGGGGAAATTGTATGTGTGTGTGTGTGTGTGTGTGTGTGTGTGTGTGTGTATAGGGGTAAGTACATGTTCATAACTTACATCGCTGAATGTAGGGCTAATGGTCATAGGCCTACTAATCTGAGATACCGCTAATGTTTAGGCTAGTCAAGGGTAGCACTCCACCAATCAGATTGGTAATTGAGGCTGACGCCCACTGGCCCATTCAACATGTGGAATCGGCCAAAATGAATGCCGACACCGACTCCGACTGACGACGGCACGGGACACACCGAACCGACTCGAGTCACCAACCTCGCCCAACTATCGGACGATGTCTGACGGCCAATAATCGGGTTGGTGTATCCGGGCCCTATGATGGATAATCTATGCATGTATATTTAAGCACATGTTGGCTATTGGCCATTGTGCTTGGAAAAGTATTATGGAAAGAAGCATGCCAATATCAATTAATGTACTGGTATAGTGGCGAAAGAGCACCACACTTATTTAAAAACGTGAAGTTATGTGATTTTAATCGCAAACACTTTTGTCTGGTTCAGCTGCTTCTCGTTGTCCTATAGTTGTCCATTCAGTACATACTGAAAAGAAAAGTTTGAACACAGTTCTGGCTTGGTAAAGTGGAAACAAAGATAGTGGCTCGGACTGAGTCATAAACAATATCCGCCAATCAACACAGTGCTTTAGCAACACAGAGGTAAGGGCTGTAATTTGATTTGCTGTTGATCTCAAATGACAGGTCATTTTTTTGTGTGAAACCGATTCACAGACTGCATCTTTAAAGCAAAGCTCCATAGTGGCATGTAACTGAGGTAGCTAAAAGCACTCAAAAGACACCCCCCCCCCCCCCCCCCCCCCAGTGCTATCCACAAATTTCTCATTTATTTCAAGCTGGTCTTGTTTTATTTTACAACATAGCCTATGTGAGCATGTTCAGTCTTGGGTTCATGGGTTCTTGGTTCTGTGGCTTGAGCTGATTCATTGTGAAGAGTCCAGTGATTAAACACAGCATGCCCTTGTAGTGGGGGGCAGCCGTGGCCTACTGCTTAGCGCTTCGGACTTGAAACCGGAGGGTTGCCGGTTCGAATCCCGACCAGTAGGCACGGCTGAAGTGCCCTTGAGCAAGGCACCTAACCCCTCACTGCTCCCCGAGCGCCGCTGTTGTTGCAGGCAGCTCACTGCGCTGGGATTAGTGTGTGCTTCACCTCACTGTGTGCTGAGTGTGTTTCACTAATTCACGGATTGGGATAAATGCAGAGACCAAATTTCCCTCACGGGATCAAGATTATATTTACTTATACTTATACTTTATATAGTAAGCCAGTACCTGCTGATGGGAAGAAGTATAGGCAACTGTTGAAAACTGATACAGGGAACCATATGGCCTCTGTTTCCTCTCTTAATTCAGTCGCCTTCAGCTCACTGTTTTGCTCTCCTCATTGGAGTCATCTCCATTGTGAACATCTGAAAGGTTGAATCAGGTGTACTGTAGATGCTGAAATTAGTCGTTATGCACTATACAACCAGTACATTCACTTAAAGGTGCAGTCAGAGATTGTGCAGGAAGTCTCATTTGTTTGTGTTTATGTTTATATTTAAATGTATTACCAGACGACCAAATGAAACATGCCTGGAGGTAGCTCACCCCTACCTTCAATATTCCCAGAGAAACTCCACGCAACTAGGTTTCATTTTGGTTTGGGGGAGAGGCTGCCCCCACTTTGTTTCCATTTTTTGGAGCCTGGGCTGCCTGGGTTTATTTTTGCAGTGTAGTCACTGAATGGGCAGTTAATGGTCGTGAGGAGATGATTGCTGAATCTAACAAAAAAATGTTATGGGCTTGAAATCGCATACGATCGCTGACTGCACCTTTAATTAGTGCACCCAATTAGTTGCACCACTTGCCTCAAGGAGATGTGGAGTCTAAAGTGTTACAGAGTGACTTCTTGGTGAATGAACCCAGTGGTGGTGCAGACTCATAGACTTTGCAACTAAAAGCTACCCCCATGCCGCAGTGCAAAGAAATAAAGAAATAAATAAACCTGAATTGAATACTGAAGTGAACAGTGTACAGCACCCTAATCAAATATCTCACATCTCACTCATAGGCACAGAACACAATTTACAGACCAAAGATGCATTTGTGTGTGTGTGTGTGTGTGTGTGTGTGTGTGTGTGTGTGTGTGTGTGTGTGTGTGTGTGTGTGTGTGTAAAAGCTTCTGGCAGGAACTCAGGCACTTGCAATGCATCACTGCCCACTCACTGTTGCTGGATCCACACAGCTGTTCCAGACATGCTCTGAACTCACTGTGTGTGTGTGTGTGTGTGTGTGTGTGTGTGTGTGTGTGTGTGTGGTGTGTGTGTGTGTGTGAGTTGGTGGATCCACACAGCTGTCGTTGGCTCCCTGTGAACTGATGCTTCTGTGTAGGAAGTAGACAGCCTATTGTCAAGGCACTGGCACGTCTATTTATAAAGCCTAACTCCACTTCAGTGCTGCATGAAGATAGAAGGAGAGATCGAGAAAGAGAGAGAGAGAGAGAGAGAGAGAGAGAGAGAGAGAGAGAGAGAGAGGGAAGTAGAGAGAGTGATAATAAATAATAATAAATAACACCCGCATGAGGCTTTAAATTGTGCATGATGACTTTGATTTTACATGTTTATGTTGTCATAATTTAAAGGAATAATGTGCCTCTCAAAGAATAAAAAGAACAACATAAATGATGCCAACCTTAAGACGCATTGAAAGCAGACTTTGTTTACTATTCCAGTTCATTCTACACATCTCACCCTTTGTGACAGGCAATTTTGTTCCATATGACAAAAATGAAACAAAAGCATTATATGCATAATTGGTGGCAAACAATATCTTATCATCAGACCCTTAGAAAACAACATGAAGACTTACGGTCTTAAAACTGTATATTTCGCCTTTAGACCTACATTTGTGGAAGGGGGGGTTGATATTGATGGAGCAGACTGGTTGAAGCCTGGAAGGCTAGAGGATGTTTTCCATGTTTTTTTGTCTTTCATTATTCCACCCAGTCATCAATATGGATGGCGTTCTGTGAAAGAACACCCTTACATTAGTACATTAGTCACAACAAATGGATAAAGGAATTCAACACATCTAAGGCTTTCAGCAGGAATGCTGGTATGTCTGAAAATGACTAGAGAACAGCTGGGCGCATAGATTTGGCCTCAAGGCTAATGAGGGATGAGCGAGTGAGGCTTTTGATATTACCTGCTGTACAGAAGCAGGGTACAGCTAGAGCTCTATGTGTTTTATCCAGAGCAGGAGACATAAGCGACCCTGCACAAGGACAGGAAGCATCTGGCTGCTCCTTTGAGCAGGTTGGGAAGGGGTTCATGTTTGGGGACCGTTGGAGGCAGCGGACTCAGTAGGCACATCCAGTCATGCAGCAGGCTCCTGTGTGTGGTGTGCCAGCCATCTAAACGACCCTGCTGAACTCCTTTCAAGTGTTTGTCAGCCAATGAAGGAGACTGCAGCTGTGCCCCCCCCCTGCTCTCCTCTCAAAGTGTGCCAAGCTCTCATGTGCCAGGATGAGTCAGTGCTTTTGGCTGCAGCCACAGACGCCGCTTCACCCTTTCCCCAAGATACTGTCAGTTTCCCAGAAACAGCCTTTGCTCACCCTGACACAGCCTCACTGTGCAGTCAGTCCCCGGGGCTGGACACACCTAACACACCACTGCCCGGGGCTTCTCCCATTGGACAGGACCAACGGGCAGAGAGATGTTTTCATCTCCGTTCACAAGAGACGGCCCAATTACACTTGGGGAGCATCTCTCCAGCCACTAGCATGAGTCAGCTACAGATGTCAGTCAGTGGGCCACAGGGCCAATGGGTTGTCAGGGCTGGTGTGTGTGTGTGTGTTTGTGTGTATGTGTGTGTGTGTGTGTGTGTGTGTGTGTGTGTTGATGGTCATTTTGATACCATAGATTTAATAGAGACCCAGTCAGACCAATAGTATGAAAAATCAGGAACAGAGTTTATTTACAATGATGCGCATCAAGGGAGAGACAGCATGACTTCACCTAAAGATCCATCAGCTGCTCTAACTAGACAAGGAAATAGTTAGGGTTTAAGTATCCTTCCAGGCTGACGGGAGATGGCGTTGGTCATCTCATCTCACGTGGACTACACTGAATCAGACTTTGATTAGCGGCAACCTGGCAATCCGGAGCAGATAGCTACTGACGCAGCCTAGCAGAACAGTGAAACACTGCAAAGTCATAATATTCCTGCTTATCTCTAAACACAGTCACGCAGAGATATACACAGGGACAGTACAGATATCATACAGTCATTACATAGAATCATACTTTTAGTATCAAAGTGACCTACTAATGAGAAATGCAGAACATTAAACCACATATTGGAATATTGGACATAATGCAGAACAATAAACCATATATTGGAATATTGGACATAATGTTCTATTCCACTTTCTCTCAGTGTGCAACAGCTCCCATTAGACTTGTCCTTTAGTTACCCCCTTGGCTCATGCCCCCCCCTCTCTCTCTGTGAACATTGGTATCAAAGCATGTTCAATATATTATGTATGATATGTATACATCAGTGAGAGATTGGCTTGGTTGATGGCTCTACGAGGCAAAAATCCTCGGTCATACTTCATCGTAGTTCGAAATTGTGTGTTCATGCTAAATTGTTGGACACTGGCCTACCCTGGCATAGACTGGGTGGCCAGAGTTGTGGAATCATTAACCAAAAGCATGTCCATGTACATTACAATAGCCTATAAGACTGACTTTTCTCAATTGGTTCATTGTGAAGCTTGTTTCAGAGTGCTATTAATGTCATTATATGACATAATGAATAAACCAAAGGTTGTAAATTATATTTATTTACTCAGTTCTATCTCCAGTACCAGTAAGGAATCTCTGAATGTGATGCTTAATGAGAGAAATGAGAGAGAGATGCCATTGTGATGGGTGGTTTACTAAAGTAAACCACCTGAAACAGCAAGCATTATCTGGTGAAATGTAGGATTTGTGATGAAATTATTTCCCACTCATTCAGAACTATTCTACTTGTGAGGGTACACTGATTATAATCAACATCATATGCATTATATTTACTCTACTCAATATATTAATATCTGTAGACAGTTCAGGTAATTTTACAGACACAAGGAATTATTAGTGGCTGAATTATCTGTAGAAGGATGAATAAGCCCAAGTTCAAGTATGACTGAATTCATTAGGCATTCAAATCACATTCTTAAGGATTCAACCAATGCAGACACAGTTCAATATGCACTCATAGTGGAAAATAGCATTTTGAAATGACTGTTTGGGTAATTAAGGCGTATCTGCTTGCCCTTTGCTCTCCCCACAGCGAACCTTTTCATTTGATCTAATCATAAGCAAAATCATTTTGGGTGTGTATAGGGAAGGATGACGCATCATATATGTGAGGTTACTTCTAGTAAAAATACAAAGTGAGAAGAGAAGGACAGGTCTTGGGCTTCTGCTACACCCAGCCTGCTAGGAAGCGAAACCTCATCACTGCTGCAGTCAGATTAGAGAAAAATGCTGAGTAACCGGCTGCCTCCATGCCAGCCTGTCTCTGTGCCAGTCCCCCCTCTCTCGGTTTGGCACAGAAAGGGGAAGTCTCTTGCTGGTTGGCAGAGTGGTGTGGTTGTATGCTGTGAGGCATCACAAGAACCCATAACAAAGGCAGATTAATAAAGGACCATTACAATGACAAAAGTTAAGACAATTGTATGTGGCAAATTTAGCAAGAACAGAGTAGCCTTACCTTGGATATCTTGGATCTCAAATAATGATGATAGAGCACACATCTCACAATTCTCTTTTAAATACAGAGTGACTACTTATAGACGCTTCCATGACAGTTGGTGAAACAGAGACAACTCAAGTCAATCATGGCATGCAGCACTGCAACATAATCCAAAGTGTAAGAGGATCAGTAAGAAGAAAGACCTATACGACAATGATTTCAACACAATGTCCCTATGCCCACTTAACTGCATTGCTGAGAATTTTGTACACACAGCTACAAACAACTCACAATTGGACTGGTAAAGTCCAATATCACATTGTTTTAATTGAAGTGTTAACTTGCGCTGAAATACCAAATAGCAATATAGGCTAGGCATTTTTCAGTCAACTCATTGATCTCAAAAGTATTTTGTCCTCTTGGCAGAATTTCCTGTACGGGAACTGGAGACTGAAGTAGCCCACAGCTCAGCCCACAGCTACTGTACAGACAGGGTCAGCCAATTCTTCTGGTAAGCATGAAACCATGAAAATATTCCCTGTCTGGGTCTGGAGTTACATATCTGGGCAATCTTTTTAAAGGTGCAACTAACACTAAAAGAGATCTTTGAGAAAACCTGGTCTTTCTGGTCTTTCCATAAACCATAACTTTACAATCTGCACACTTGCTGATGTGACATGTTCACTTTACAGTTCCAAAATATTCAATGTACTATGCAATGCTTAGAAGCAAATATTTGTGATATTGTAATATTGGGATATAGCAATATATTATGATTTAATTATGTCTTTACCATCATAGGGAGTGTGTGAATAGTCTTTAGGTTACTGCAGGGCTGCCAACTTTTCAAAAAACCTTGGAGTGAGATTTGGTGGGGCCAACCAAAATTTTGCTGCGGAAATTTTTGTTTGGCTCATTCAGCATTATACCGTACAGTAAAAAAATATATACATCAGTGGTTCTCAAGTTTAGGGACCAGGCATGGACGGATTATAAACTTTCGGGCCCCTGGGCCCACATGTATTAAGGGCTCCCCACTAATTGTCGCATATGTGGAAGGAGGGGTTGGGGGTCGTCCCCCAGAATTTTTTTAATTTGTTTGATGTGATTTCCTGTATTCTGGTGCATTTTGGAGATGGCCAATACTAAATTCAATCAGATTCATAGCCTACATCCTGATGTGTTGATATTGAGTCAATGATTCCATGCAAAGGCTTGGGCTTCAGGGCCCCCTGACACCTTGGGCCCCTGGGTCTGGGCCCGGAAGGCCCGTGCAGTAATCTATCCCTGGGACCAGGGTCCCAGAGTTAAATTAACATTGCTATCTAAGGGATCTAGCCTACTACTAGGACCATGGGCGTCGGAGGCATTCTGAAAGTGGGTGGGACATTTTAGCAGGGGGTATGGGGGTCCTCCCCCAGAAAAAATTTTTTGGACTAGATGCAATTTCCTGAATTCTGGTACATTTTAACAGGTTATTTAGATACTTCTATATAACAAAATAAAGCCAGCCTACTAAATTAATAAAAAGTAAATCATGCATAATTTAAAAATAACTCAATATATAGGCTACTTGGCTACGCAATAAGGTTTCCATTATAGCACCGCGGACCTTCAATGAACGCATGGAAAGTATGCCGCTCCAAAAAACGCATGTCTCAAACTAAAACTCGCATAAGAAATAAAGGGCTGTCTCGAATCCTGCCCCTAAAGGCCTGTACTTTGTCTTAAGACCCCGGCCATAATTTGAGGATTTACACTTACAGTATCTAAGTAGACAAACTGGCTTTAGATATCCAACAGAGTGAATACGAGATTGTGCAGTCGCTGTGGTTAGTGACGTGATGCTGTTAATGGAGAGTTTTACATAGCCTAGCGTAAACCTATAGGTTATTATTTATTTGGCATACCTATAAGGCTTTTTACCTTATCAAAAGTCAGGGGGATGACTGATCTCTTCAACACTGCGGGGGATTTGGCGCTTGTCATTGTGTGTGTGACAGAAGAGGAATGGGAGAATGCGTGTAACAAAAAAAACAATGTTTGAGCGATTTGCGTGCAAATGGGAGAATCCAATGAAAATTACAATGAAGCACTAAACAGATGCTAAAAACAGCACTGGTATTTCGCACGGCAAAAGTGGGGGTGTCCAAACTAACAACTTTAAAAAGTGGGTGGGTGTTTTGTAAGAATTTAAGAAATGTTTGTATATTTTAACTTTTAAATGCATCAATCAGGTGCACTTTCAAAATAAATTCAGAGGTCAGACTTGCTTATTTTTATGGAAATACTTGTGCTGTAGCCTAAGCTATTTTGCACTTCAGAATTATAACCATGCATACACAGGTGTTATAGTTATGGTGATATTGCAATAAGTTCACAACCACAAAAACATATGCTACATTTCACAGTTCAGAAATGTTCAAAAATGTGTGTACATTTCAGCACTCCATGAAATTATGCAGAAGTGGTCACCTGTGTTATTCAGCTAGTTTATTTAAGATAATATATTGGTCATTGTAATGGCCATAGCCTATAGCCTACATGCTATTCCTTTTTCAGGATGTACCCATATCTGCATGATGTGAATGTTTGCATATGGCTTATGTCAGGCTTTATATCAATATTTGTGTCTCGTTATTTGATTTTCTTCATATTTTTGCATTAATGTCACTAGGAAGCATGCCAATATAAATATATTCATTTATCTGTAATGGGATTGGCTGGAACCTGACAATATAAGAACCATGATAGTGGGATAATCTATGGCTGAGCAATTTACAAAAATGTATGTACAGTAGGCCTACTGACAAATAGTTTACATTAGAATACATTATAATTTCGCCCCAATGAGGCTATGTAGAAATGTGTTGCAATTTCAAAACCGGATTACGCAGGAACCACTTATTGCACAGAGGCATGCTTTATATCCTCATATTCGGTACGGTTTGCTGTTTATTGTGATATTGGGTTTGCCACGTGTTGTGTGAAGGGTTAGTGAAATATTAAACCGAGAGTAATGGGTGTGCACTGTGTGCAAAATGCAAATATGATTAGCCTAAATTGCACGTCGGTTCAATGTGAATTTTCTTGCGAACCATTTATCACAGCAACTTGGCGCTAATATCATTGGAAAGCTTAGATTCCGCACGTTCACCTGATGTATGATATCATATGTATAGGTTTAGTTTAGTTGAACCTCATCTGCAAGGTAGGCTATTTGACCTACCAGGTTGACACTTCAGCGTGAAAAATACTCAATAATACTCAAAGCATAACTGAAGCCTGGGGAATGCGCCTGGGACGGCTTCTGAAGTAGCATCGCAAATGAGAGAAAATTTAGAAAATTCCACAGACAGGGGGTGCTCTTGAACCTTCTCACCGTCTCTGAAAGCATAACCGTGGCTCAACAGGTAGATCTATAGCTAAACTCATTTTTCAGGCATCTGACCAACCGGGTTGACACTTCAGCGTGAGAAATCGGGGGTGTGGCGTGTGAGTGTGTGAAACTAATCAAATGCGTGTGTCTCACGCCCAATGCGTGAGAGTTGGCAGCTATGTTACTGTACAATTGCATGCTAACGGTAACAACCCACATAACAGTAAAGCTAAGGGATAAAGAAAAAGATATATTGGACACATTTGCCTCAATTGTTGTCCCAATTCAAACACACACGTTTCATGTTGTATATTAATGGATCAGACTAAATTGAATATTTTAACGATGCTCCATGTAAGATTGCAGTCCATGCCAATTCAATCATTATGTTTTTCAGTCACTTAGCACAGACCCTTAGCCTAGAAATCTAGACGCGCCCCTAGGGCTAGTCTAGCAACTCTCCGTTGGCTTGTGAGCTCCAGATATCGAAACTTCTCCGGGCCAATGAAATCGTGTATAGAGTCGTTAGGTGGGCTTAACATAATGATTGATGGCAGAGTTGCAACGGTTTGGCTTGAATTCCCTGCTACTTGAAAACAAATAAGATGGATGTTGCTGTTGGCGAACAGTGGGACACGAGTTAAAGGGGTGGTTCAGGATTTTGGACATAGGACCTCATTTCCAAGTAAGCAAGTGTGATATTTATCAGTGGAGACCGTTTTCAACACGTTTCATTCAGTCCTTCTAATTGCAGAGTTCGCAGGTGCTAGGCTAGCGCAAGTCAACGGTATGTGCTAGCCTGCCACTAAAAACAGTCTTACCCACTCCATAGTACACCCGAGGCAAATAAATTATAACGCCAGACTATCGATGTAAATGTCTGTATTGATAGTGTTATTTATAACGTTATTCTATCCTTGCATTTCAACGATCGCATTACATTTTGAGGGACTAGTTTCTTAGCAGCGGTGGAATTATACTTGCTCCGGTTAGTAGTACTGCGCCGAAAAGTAAACAGTAAAGCGCACTCCAATGGGGATACCTAGTAGTAGCCTTGGTAATAGCAGTCCGCCGCTGAGTTGCAAAATGACTACTAACAACTTCAGGGACCAAAGTATAACTATTGCAACGCGATGCAAGGGTAGTTGTATTTCTTACACTATTCTATCAACACAGACATTTACATCGATTGTCTGGAATTTGCCTCAGGTGTAGTTTGGAGTGGGTAAGACTGTCTTTAGTGGCAGGCTAGCACATACCGTTGACTTGCGCTAGCCTAGCACCTGCGAACTCTGCAATTAGAAGGACTGGATGAAACGTGTTGAAAACGGTCTCCACTGATTAATATCACACTTGCTTACTTGGAAATGAGGTCTTATGTCCAAAATCCTGAACCACCCCTTTAAGCTTTTATTAAGTTGGCAAACGTTTGAACTAGGCAACTAGCTTGCTGGTGGGAAACGCATGGGACTCATAGCGCTGCCGCTGTCCTATTGTGTGCAGAGGGAATTTGAAAGACAACTATCCCGCCCCTCGGACTGAGCACTGCGAACGGTGAGTGTCCAGACCCTACATGTTAATGTGGGTCTGGCTCGTCAGGCTAACAGACCCTGAGATCAGCAGCACAATAATTGAACTGCAGCAGCTTTTTTTTTGGTGCTTTCACATTCATCTGCATCATTATTTGTGCTTAAAAAAGGGCCATCTGTGGGTTGGGCTATTCCAATATCACCAGTGGAACTGCCAGTGTATTAGCCACACCATGCATAAACCGTACAACAGTGTTGTATGCAAATGAAAAACAAAACAAAACAGTTTTTTTATCTGCATCCAGGTATGAACCGCATTATTCAGCCCAACAAATTAGAATCACATTGTGCTTTAATCAAAAAGAAGAAAAGAAATGTATTCCCATGTGCAGCCCATCTCCATGTATTAACCTCATAGCTGAAATATCAAAAAATCAAATCAATGTATAAAACTCAATGTAGGCCTTTAAAACTCAGTTAATAGGCAGGAAATTACGGTAAAGTGACATCTGGGGATATCCTCCTCATATGTCTCAATTATTGTTATTTCCGCTGACACCTTGAAATCAATAGACCAGATGCACAAAAATGGTCATCAGTGTGGAATGTGGAATCAATTTGAACTGGACAGATCACAACTTGGTGTAATTCATAAAGACTCATAAATATAATAGGAAGGAAAACATGGAAGTGTCATCTAGGAGTCAGTTAGAGTAGATTTGTAATATTATGTGGTAGTGCAAGTATTCGTTGCTTTCAGTGGTGATAGTGTGAATATCACAATATTTAGCATGCTTACAAAGCCTTGGGACAAAGGCTCAAGAAACAGCAGCAGATGTGCACACAAACTAGAGTACAATGGAAATGTGCTATCAATAGAGCTGCCTTTTCTGAGCACACAGCCCTCTCCTCCGGTGTCTGTTTTCTGTTGACGGCTTCAGATTTGATTTTTAGCTATTTTTAATCCAGCTAGAGTGTGCTATATTAAGAAGGGAGCCCGAGGCATGGCCTTTTGTGTTTCAAAATACATTTGTTATTGTCTTTGGATTAAACGATAATTATTAGGAAGAAATGAGGTTTGTTGCTTTAATTTTCACCATATTTTCTCCTTAAGAATTTTTAATAATAAGTAAATAATTACTGTGGTTGCTTTTGTTAACAACAGGCTTAGTTTTGTATACAGGCTTAGTTTTAGTTGACTGGTTGCAATTTTTCCATAACACATCCAGATTTAAAAAATATGGCATATTTTATGTCATAATAAAGCATACATATATAATACATAAATATGTGTCATTCGTGGGGTGTGTGTGTGTGTGTGTGTGTGTGTGTGTGTGTGTGTGTGTGTGAGAGAGAGAGAGAGAGAGAAAGAGATAGAGACAGTGCATGTGTGAGTGAATGCATTAGGTTCTGGTCGTGCGTGTGGAATCGAGTTTGGGAAAAGGTGAGAGGGGGTGGAGGGATTCAATTGCTGTAAAAGAGTCTGGGAGTGGCTCTCCCACATTCTCTCTGCCTCCTTTACATGCAGTCAGCCTCCCATTGCCAGCACACGCATTAACCAGCACACACACACACACACACACACACACGCACACACAAACACATACGTACGCACGCATGCACGCACACACACACACACACACACAAAGAGACATGCACATGCAAAAGTTTAGTGAGGTTTTATTGTCTGCATATTGTGAATAGCATTTGAGTACCTTTCATAAATGGATGTATTTGAGAGTATGTTTGCATATGCACACAGGTCAGATGAGTGCATGTGTGGACAAATGTCTGTACAGTGCACGCATGGATAATCATCCTCCATTGTGCTGCTTTATGCCATTAGAGATGAATATGTGCTTTTCTGTTCTCCTCTCTCTCTAAATATACTGTACACATATGTATTTCCCCAAATATGTTCAGAACAGTATCAGAAACAGTTCTTTTCAAAATTGAGCAGTAGATTGATTATCAAAGCCACCTCATCTCAAAAGCCCAATTTGGTGACCCAGCAAGGGCACAAAGGTAGAGGAGCCAGCGCGGATGAGCAGGAGGCATACTGTACAGATGGAACTGGAGATGCAGCTCAGACACACTGAGGGAGGAATGGAAGCTGTTTCTATGATGCTCAGTTGATTTTCTGACACTTCATCATTCTGCAGGATAAACCAAAACACTGTTTGTTCTCATTATCCCATGGTCTCTCTCAGCCCTGCCTAGCCCCAATCAGAGTGCTCATCCCTGGCAGAGAAAGCTTTCCTCAATGTTGCCATTTCACATGTAAATTCAGCCTTTGGTTTAATGCTTCCCGCGGGGAGGTGGAGTCCCGTTGCAAAACAAACTGTCTGCCTGTCTCCGGTGCTGTGTAGGTGTAAATGTGCATGCAAAACTCGCTGGAATACATGAATATTTCAAAGTGGAAAATCAGTGCGCCTGTTCCTCACCCTGGAGTGCACAAAGTCAAGGCGGTGTGCCTCATCTTAAATGGAGGCAATAGATTAGCCTGGATTGACGAGAGGGAAAAGATGCCCGTCCACAAAGAGCAGCTTAATTTAAAGGAAAATACGCTGTGATGTGAAGGCACTTGAGAAATGACTGGTGGATGATGCATGTCACAATTCCTTACTGGTTAAGTGTGGGTATTTTTACATGGCAGACATAACAATGTATCTTACTCTTTTAAACCCCCTAGTCATTCCCTTGATGTCTATCACTGATGACAGTTTGTATGTACTTTAGCAATGAAATTATCCTTGCTTCTGCAAAGTACACTAACAACCCTGACATCCCAATCCTGCCTGATTCTGACTCTAGTGGTCTTGCGTGGGCTGCTCTGAGTGCAGCCGTGCGTGTTTGGGTGTGTCAGTCACAGCCAGCCTGTGTTTCCATTTGCTGTGGGCCTCTAAAACAGAGGCCATTAGTGGCGCCCCATCATGCCTTGCACTCTGCAGGATGGCTGAATCTTTCTCTTTGACATTTCTACAAATCTGATTTGGGCCTGATGTCATTAGCACAGAGAGAGAGAGAGAGAGCAGCGCTCGCCCTGTGCTTGCCCAGACATGCTGCTTGTTCCCACGCGCTAATAGCCACCCTAATAACCCTCTGTTCCCACCTCCCAGCGCCAGATCAATGCTGAAGTATGCACACCACTTTCATACACTAATCAGTCACAGTCTTTTTAGCATCCAAGTTGAAACGGGTTGATTCTAACACTGCAATACAGTACAGGGCTATGTCCTTTCCAGAAATATTCTTTACATTAATTAATAATAATCAAATATGATTTAGTGGAGTAAATGCCTGTGTTAAGCCTACTTGGACCCCTTGCTGTTGGCTTGGCTTTGCTACTTCACTAAGCCGAGCTGGCCTTGCAAGCTTTGTGATTTATCGCCATTTCACAACACAAACTGCAATTATTTGAGTGAAATTATGGGACTATTGATTGTGGAGCTGCTGTAGTTTTACTAGCGGAGAGTGCTGCTCTAAAACTCCCAGAAGCCTCCCGAGCTAACCCCCCTTGCTCCCCTTTAGTTTAGATTTTCTCCTACTTGATAAGGCCTCCATCCTCTGCCTCTGCCGCCCGCAATACAGATACGTAAAGGGCGGCCACCATGAATGCGAAGAGCTACTTAGGATTTCAGCAAAAGGCAGCCGCCTCTCTTGCATGGTTAAATAAGTGCAGTCAGTCAGCCAAAAGACCACACCTGCATAACCAAAATGAAGGCAGACTGTGCTATTTATTGTTCAGATTTAGTAGAACAGGACACACTCTTTTTCTCTTAAGCTGAGATGTGATATCCAACAGATCTACTCTCTCCATGATCACATTTGTAAAGAACTACTACCAGAGAGACATAATTCACAATGAGTCCCTGTCCATTAAGCTTGGGGAGGGCCATTCCCTGCGATGCTATTAAATAATCTGTGAGCAAGGTCTCCTACCAGCTGGACGTCTGACTGGGCTTCTCCTGCCTCCACTGGTCCTCTCGCCCCACCCCACCTCCTCTTGCAGGCAGCCTTCAGATCGAGTGTCCACTTAGGCACTTCCTCGGTGCGGTAATGCACCCATTTCCATGCAGCTGGGGCGTGGCACACAGGGGGGTGGGGTGCGGGTGCTCGCGTCCGGCGCAGGGTGGGGGAGAAAGCAGGACGAGCCCCTGATTACTTGCCGCCTCTTCCTGAAAATGCACTTTTAAAGCGGCGTAATTGCATTGGGGAGATAACCCTGAGGGCTAGCGGCAGGAAGCAAGGGCCGCTAGCAGCGCCGCGCCGGCCGGCCTCTCTCTTTAAATCAATGGGCCGTCCAGCACTAATGCAGCTTCGGGCAGATCCTCAGGAAGCATTAGATCTATTAGTGCTAGGCTGGCAGGAACACACTGACAGACACACATGCATACGCACACTCACACACACTTACATACGCACCAACACAGACACACACACACACAGACTTTTATGGGTTTAACTGTGTAGTGCCAGCCTAAGCATGGGGGCACTCTTGCAAGCACATTTGGTTGTCCACAGATGCACTATGTGTGTGCATGTGTGTGGGTGTGTGTACAGTACGTATCAGTGTTTAGTGGGAGGGGGATGGAGGAAAGGCCTCCTCAGCAGTCTGAAGCTGCGTTTAGTCTGAGCGGACCATGTGGCTCTGCTCATCTCCAGTCAGCAGAGGAGCCTGGGGACGTACTAAGGCATACACAACACAACTCATAGGATTTACAGCAGCCATTACGCTGGAGTCACCACCACAGGCTAGGTGCTATAGAACGATTAGAAATATGACATTACATGTGAGCAGTTCAAGTTTGACTACAATATTTTACAAATTTGTGTCCAGCCAAGGACTGTGATTATGGGTATTTGTTTAAAACGATTCCACAGACAACAATGAGATGGCCCACAGAGAGGAGGTGAAGTCGTTCAGTTGGTGCCTGGACAGTAACCCCTCTCTCAATGTGATCATGGACCACTGGACAGTAACCCCTCTCTCAATGTGATCATGGACCACTGGACAGTAACCCCTCTCTCAATGTGATCATGGACCACAGGAGACAGAAGAGAGATGGACACCTCCCTATTCACATTGGAGATATTGAGTATTGAGATATTTCTCAGTATGTACGTATATGACAGATGACCTCTCTTGGTCACTTCACACACCACAAGACACAGTGGTGAAAAATAGCTAGCTTGTCAGTGGCTGCAGGGGAGACTGAGAAATGTTGGCATGAATATCCACATAAACTTCTCCAGGTGCACCTTGAGAGCTTGCCGACAGGCTGCACCACGGCCTGGTATGGTAGCTACTGTAGCTCGACGCACAGCACATCATTGGATATAGACTCCTATCTACCAGCAACGGTGCCTGCCAAAGGTACACAGCATCGCTAAAGATTAGGATTGCTAAGAGTGTCTGCTTTTCTGGCAGATGATTCAGGAGTATGTCTGCACATACCAGCAGACTCAGATATAGTTTTTATCACCAGGCTCCAGAACTCAAACATCTCATATGAACTGCTGTCATCGTACCAGACTGATAAGACAATTAATGGGCAATAATGCTCTATACACTGTTTACTTTCTGTTACAATGTTATATCATTCCTAGTACTAGTAATTTACTAGTGTTTAACTATATCCTATTTATCATTTACCCTATACTTTCCTGTCATTGGTGAGCTGGCCTGCTGCTTTTTCTTGTCAAGCACATCTCATTGTAGTCTAACGCTGACCTTGTGTTAACGTACATATACAAGGATACAAGGATACAAGGAAGTTTATTGTCACATGCATATAGTTACTGGAAGTAAGAAATGCAGTGAAATTATGTCTGGTGTCAGCCTATTTGTGCATTTATGGGGGGGGGGGTGGGGGAGGATTGGAATGGGGGGGGGGGGCACCAACAAGGAGCATATGACTAATAAACTGAAATTTGAACTTGAAATTATAGCAGCTAATACGATGACCAAAGCTGTGAGATGGCCCACAAATGTTCTTACAATTAATCATTCGTTGTCATTTACTGTTAAAGTTCTCATTCAGCCTGTGTATGTCAAGGGAGGGAGCTGATTTGAGGCGGCTGTCAGATTACAAAGCATCATCAAGCTCAGATCTGATGTTTCCTATCACCATGGATACGGTTGGGCTGGTGTTTCACCTGAACAGTGCCACAGCGGTCCCAGATCAATTTCATTTGTGCGTATGTTTGTGTGTGTGAGTGTGTGTGTGTGTGGCATTTCTATAGCAACTTCTCACTCATGCGAAAAAATGCTCCTTCAGATTGAGGCAATCACAGACCATTGTAGGGACAATTCACACACACGCATTCAATAGGTCTTGTGTGATTAGGAAAATGCATTAACATACCTTACACGATGATATCTCTGTTGTACACAGATACCTTTTCTATGCCATACGTCTATATATTTATTTATATTCTTGAGTATATTTTTAGTTCTGCACTCCCCCCTATTTTGAGCGGACTGACACAGAGTGCCTGGCGTGTCGATTGATTTCCCATTCGCCTGTCAGTCCAGCTGAGGCTTTCTGCGAGTCGTGAGCTTTGCGGGAAGAGTGAGACACACACACACACACACACACACACACATAGAGAGGGGAAAGCTGGGGTAGTGAGTGTAATGGTTCTGATGTAGCTTCACACCCTTAATCCTCAGACACTACGCTGAGGTACAGTATGACGATGTGCAGGAATGACTGACCATTTTTCTAGATGAAAGGATTCTTGTTCAGAGCTCTCAGCGCTGTAACCACTGAGGACCTTTTTCATTATTATTACGGCACAGTGTTTATGATGTGCAGGCAGATGTGTCTGGTGTTTGCTTATTGTAATGAGTGGCGGAGGGGAATGGATAGCCACCAACTAGAACATGAAGTTACAGAATAGCTGCTCTAGTCTGGTATCGGCCCCTTTGGCATCTCCTATTCTGCTCTATTAGAGACTCTAATCCTGGACTGGTAAAAGATACTTTTAGACTACCATAGTGACATTCCTATTTGTCTTTACAAGACTATGATGAATCACTTGAGATATGATCCTTTTGCTTAATGCATTTTATTTGGATTTTATGTATTTTGCTTTCTGTTACAGTGCCTTTTAATGTAAATAGAATGTGTCTGTTGTCTATCCACTGGATTATATACAAGATATATATGCACATACTTCACAGGCATATCGTTATAATGGTATGTTTCAGTAAAATAAAATTGTCATCCAAAGTTGCTGAAAATGGTCGCATAAAGTATTAATATGTGTTAATTGCCACAGTACCCAGGAGAATTCCCAGCATGTGATATGTTAGGAAGGAAAGAGTATGTGTACAGGGTCGCCATCCAGTACAGCATAAAAGAAAAGGACAGAGCATATGTGTATGAGAAGGAGAGAGCAGGCAAAAAGGACAGATCATATGTGTATATGAGAGAGGGAGAGAGAGAGAGAGAGAGGGAGAGAGAGAGAGAGAGAGAGATGGAGAGAGGTGGGCGAGGGGATGAATAAAAAAAATCTAATATAGGCACCAGGCTTGTAACCTAGCAACTTGGTTCAACTCGTCTGCCCATGGCTCTGTAAAGACCTCCTCTGGTCTTATGTTGAGACAACCCATAGTGCACTGCACTAAATGCATTATCCAACATTATCCAATGGGTTGAACCCTCGCATGAAATACAGACTTTCCAAATCATTCTTGTGTTAAGCAAGAAAGGCTTTTATTTTATTTTATATGACCCCTTGAAAAGGTGCCAAATGCCATACTCATGGAGCCAAGAAATGAGCCCTCTCCTTATTGCTGTGTAAAGCGGGATGATATAATGTCCTCATTGGCACACAGCAGAGAAAAGCAATGAGGCAAGAGGAAAGAGAGGTTAGCTTAAGTGCTTCTTTAAGCACTCATTTAAACATAGCTATTCACAGGGTATGTAGTACTAAAGATCTGTATGTTTGCTTATGTCTCAGGCTTTTGCGAAAAAAGAAACGCTGGTCTATACCGAGGTTGGGAGAAGGAAAAAAAACATACCATTTGTTGGCCACTTATTTCTATACACTTTGTTTTTTTCACATAGATAAGAAATGCTGAAGTGTACTCTATTAATATACAGTAGAAAGGTTAAATACTAAGGGCAACAATGACTCAACAGTGACATTACGCTCAAGGACTGGCTGTTCCATGTGTGTTTGCGCCCTCTGGTGGACTGGGATGGAACTGATTGATAACTGGTCAACTCTCCTCTATTTCATGTCCCACAAGCCTCCTCATTGGCATGACATTACTCCAACGGCTCTGGGTAAAAGGGCCATGAACTTTCACTTACATTTCTAAGACACTAGGGTCATAAAGGATAAAAAACATCAAGTGTACAGGGTTAACAGAGTTGTGTACAGGGCCAATATTTCAATTCACTCTTCAAAACATTTGGGCATTACAATTCCCATTTGTTTGATTATTCAAATGCAAGAAAGGTTTATTTGTTGAACACTTTCACATTCATAACATTTGACACAGAACACACTCTCTCAAAAAGGGAGCCCTTGTTAGACACAAAATATAGTTCAAGCCTATTTCTGCACCACAGCAGTCATCATTAGTCATGAAACACACAAGTTCACCACAGTCCTGTTACAATGTTGAGTCTGAGGCTCTGAGCATAGCTGAGTTTTACAACAGGTTTGAGCCCAGCCCCATGGTATCTAAGGCAACAGAGTGTAGAAATTAGCCACACTTGTGTTATTTACAGAAATGTGTGTGTGAGTGTGTATGTTAATAAGTGGCGTTATTTAAATAAATGGCCACATTTCACAGTAGTCACTACCGAGTCCTGCATGAGGTAGACAGATGAGTTTTCCATGATGAACATTATATTGTTATGTAGCTTTTGGCTGATTTTGGTTACAATGTTCTTTGGGAGGTCTCATATCTAGTAGTCTTGGAAAGTATATATATATATATATGGTATGATGAAACAGGTTATATGGTGATCCCAGGGAGAATCCTCTGGGATCCATCCCATAATCTGTGCTCTCAATATGAGCTGTAATCGTCAAGCAGATGAGATGCAAACTGAATCGGTTTAAGAATTCATTTGAGCCTATATAGATTGATAATTATTACCTTGTTACATATCTGCTAAAGGCTTATTATTCAAGGGAGCGGTCCAAGGGTTAGTCCAAAGGGCAGCAGACAGACCTAGCAGTTGTTTGACAGCAATTATCTGACAGATTAAAATACCAGGACTTTATAGCTATTAGTAAGAATTACAGCTTTTCTGTGTAATTTGACCTCTTCCATTGAGTAATTAATAATGTACAGGTGACATGTTTAATGGTTGAGCCATATTCTGATACCTCATCTAGACCATGCATTACCACAATGACAACCTGAAAGGTATACAGAAGCATAATCATACTTTCATAATTTGACAAGTGAAATGTGCAAATTATACATTCCACTTACTGTATCTACAGTAAATGTCAAATGATTTCTGTGGCGATACTCTGAATTACACATAGTGGTCCATATAGAGCTAAATATTACATATTTACTGTTTTAGTGAGTCTTATATCTTACTCAACTCTGTGCTCTGAATCTATCAGGCATTACGTCTGTGTCAGACAGGCACTGTTCACATATTATGTCAATTGTTTAGTGCAAATAAAATACTTAATTTACATAATGTATATTCAAAAACAAATTAACCTCTGTAGGCATGCTTTCCAACAAAGTCAGCGACAAGCCTTTTTAAACACAAAATTGAAATCCCAGTCGCAACAATCAAAACACTGTTCATGTTCATTCTGCTCCCTAAAACAGACCTCTCATGCAAAGGCCTCACAGGGGAACTACCAATTCAAAGGCAATGTGATTCTCTGAAGGCACTTGGAGGAAGGCTTGTTTCCTTATTAAGGGCACACAGTCCTTTTACAAAGCCAAAGAGCGAGCACCTCTAGCTGGGGCTGCTCTGGGAGATGATCCCCTAACCTGCTCGTTTTCAGCCCAGCGTCTCACAGACCTGCAGCACACTCTGGTTAAAGTCATCCGGCTGATCTGCAAACACGTAGTGGCCAGCCCCACGGATAGCCTTTTGGAAACCAGCAGAGGGACAGAGTGAGAGGAAGCTGGGAGAACTAATAATAAATAATAAAGCGTGTCACAACTTGGACAGGTTACATGTTCTTGAACGCTCTGTGGTGTCTTTGGAACATTCTGTTCTTCAAAAAGTTATAGTACAGTTGATTTCTGCTCCACCTAACCCGACACATGCAAACGGCACAGCCTCAGTATTCCTGAAAAACGCAACTGAATGACAATCATCTGTACATATCTAAGACTATAAATGTTTTTACGGTCATGTACTTCACTAAACTAGAAGCACTGACCTGTCTGAGCCTCATTAAGTTGCACAATAGATGACAACATAGGAAGAACATCTTATCTACTATCTACCACAGACTCAATCACTGATAAGATGGTTGACTTACAATAATCTCCACATGGGAATCTGGTCGCAGCTCCTTGATAGAGTTGCCAGAGTAGCCATCTATGCTGGAGCGAGAGCCATAGATGATAGTCATGGGTATGTCCGCATGGATCAGGCCAATTCGCTGCAGCATTGGCCGCTTGGCCCAGCCATAGGGTATTGTCATGTTTTTGAAGGCTGTTTCACCACTAATGGAGACAAACAAAGCATTAACACTGTACAGCATCAACCACACCAAGATAGGGTTCATTAAAAATAAAAAAAAATCACTGTGTTGTTGACAGAAAAACAAACCAACTACTGTAACTAGACTGCTCTAAGGCAGTTAAGGCGAAGGGCCCTATCTCACAGCGTTGAAGTGAGAAATCATTTTTAGACCTGATCATGAGTCAGGGCTGATCCAAGTTTTATGAAAACCAGGCAATTATTGCATAATGGATAGATGAATATGTTTCCATTATTGTTCCTAGTAGTACTGTTTGAGAGGAAGAGCATGAGGAAGTATGGCTTGAGCAAAGAAAGATGGACGAACTGCAGGTGACTGACCTTGGGGTTTGCACATTGAGATGGTATATGTAGTCTGTCACAGTGTTATCATTAAACACAGATGCGTATTTCTTCTGAAAGTCTGGCCTCAGTGTTTGTACAAGAGCTGGACCTGAGGACCACAGGAATGTCACATGAATTGGACACAACACACACAAACACAAACACACACACACACACACACACACACACACACACACACACAAATCTTTATGATGACTGATACTCACACAGTATGCAATACATGCAATACTGCTTCTATATATGTATCTACCTTATTTCTCTGAAGTGATTCCAGTCTGTGGTCTAATCACAGTCCACAAGTTAAAGCACAGAAAGTGAAACAATAATTTAAGCCCTCAGACAGTAAACAATTGTATAGGCACTGAAAACAGGCCATCTCCCAAAGGAAGAAAATCACAGGCATAAGGCATGAAATGACAAAAGCATGAAATCTACTGGGGTGAGCTGCAGCTAGTAGAGCCATGTTGAAACACAGTGTTTCTTACCAGATTTATAAAACTACTAAAACATATGTCCATGACTTATATATATACACTATCTTCAGTGAGTCAGTGACCTCATTAATACTTTTGTCTTTCACCAGTGCAAATGGTATGTCATTCCAAATGCATTCCTAAAATCTGAAATGGGATTAGTGGCGAGCAACTCCCACTACAGATAACCTTTCATTAGTTCTGTACTGTCTAACTTGTTACTGGGATCCTTTACATCCGTCTTCTCAGGTCCTAAAGCTCTGCATGTTAAAAACAGAAGCAGTGTCTATATAGTCTAAATCTGAATGGAATGATAAAATATGCATCCCTACCTAGTGGCCCAGCAACCCTGAGCCCTGCCAGAGGGTTAAAGGGGCTCAGCATGGCTCCCAAGGCCTTGATCCAGATGGGGATGGGTCTGTCCTCGTCTCCGGGGTCAGGCCTCTGAGGGAAACCCCACGGTTCCACGAAGATCAGATGCTTGACTCTGTTGCGTAAGCAGCCGTGTAGCACAGCTCAGCAGAAGAACCAAACACACACTAGCACGCACTGAAACCCTGCTCAGCTCTGCACCTGCATGCTATTGCTCTCAAGTGTAGTTATTAGCCTTAAGCTACAACACATCTTATAATGATAATGAAGATCAATTGGGAGCAATTAACTTTTTCCTATGCTACTGTGGCTTCAATAACACCATCCATATAAATAAAAGTTTTACTGTAGCAGAGAATATTAACTCTGATGAGCAAGTCATTAAGTGAGTTTATATGCAGTGCCTCATGTTCAGATGATTCCAATGTAAACCAGAGTACTATAGACTTGGCTGTTCCGGCCCCTAAATCAAACCTTTCAAATCCCAAAGCTACAACACATCTTATAATGATAATGAAGATCAATTAGGAGCAATGAACTCTTTCCTATGCTACTGTGGCTTCAATAACACCATCCATATAAATAAAAGTTTTACTGTAGCAGAGAATATTAACTCTGATGAGCAAGTCATTAAGTGAGTTTATATGCAGTGCCTCAGATGATTCCAATGTAAACCAGAGTACTATAGACTTGGCTGTTCCGGCCCCTAAATCAAACCTTTCAAAGACCCAAAATTCGACATGGATTTGTTGTAGCACGAAACGTCTTTTAAATGAATTCTCTGAATGAATCTCTTTCTGTGGGCTCCATTACAACCCTTAAGGGCATTCAGCTGTTTATTAGTGCAACACGAAAAACACTAAAACATCTTCTGCCACATACAGAGTATGAGCTTTTAGCTCACTGACCTGGCTGGGTAATTGAGGGCATATGCTGCTGCCAGGTATCCGCCCAGGTTGTGGCCGAGCAGGACCATGCTCTCCAGCCCCACAGCGGTCCTCCACTGCTCAATGGACTCCACAAACTGCAGCTCGGCCTCCTGTGCGTCGCTACTGAAATCTGGCCGGCTGCTCTGGCCAAAGCCCAGCAGGTCGAAGGCATAAACTGGCCTCTGCTGGGACAGGGCGTCCAGGTTGAGCACCCACAGCCCAACACCTCCCCCAAAGCCATGCAGCAGAACCAAGGGGGTGGACTCGTTGCCTGCTTTCTCACAAAAGGCCAGCGTTGACAGCACATTCTGATTTGAGATAGGCACATACTGCCTGGAGAATTTACTTTTTACGGCTAGAGAAAGACAAGAGAGAGAGGGTAAAACAAAGGATGAGCTCAGACCGATTTGTACACTGTGTCACAAAAACTCACATGCTTCATGCAGTTTAGGAAAAGATTAATTTAAGGTTGTGGAACATTATGGTTTTCAATATATTACAGAGAATATAAACATAAAACCTGTAAAATCTTGTATGAATTAGGCACAATTCAAGTGGAATGGCAGAGAAAATAGGAAAGCAGACACTGGCACTCACGGAGTAGTATCTTCTCTTCAGCATCTTTCAAATGGCTAGTGGAAGTTGGACACCAGGAAGGTAGCCAGCTGCTAATCCACCAGGACCTGTCAGAAATGTCCGTCAGAAAAATGTACATCAAATGTAAGGTACTTGTTCATGATAGCAGTGATCTATTCTAAGCTGTTATAGCTGTAACAGTACAAAAATAAATAAAACAAATAAGTCAAAATTACATTTTGCTGGAAAAAGCAGAAGAGTGCAGTAGTAACACAACAAATAGAGGTTCAAGCTCCCTGTGTAACAGCCAGAGTTGTGCTTTCTGAATATATGCAGTAATCTTCTTGACTATTCCCAACAGACTTGAGTCCATCACCAATATTTCACAAGAGCCACTCGTTCCTTGCCCACTATAACAAAGGCAACAATTTCCACCAGAGAGGTTCACAAATCACACTTCATATCTTCAGAAGAAGACTTGTGACTTCACTGTAAGATCAAATATCCTTAAACGAGAAAACAGACCTCATTTCACACATTGGTAGCCATATAACCTACAGTAGTAGAAGGTTAGACAGCTACAAGTAAGCCTAAAGTAAAGATCCTCTATTAATATATATCTTGTTCTATCCCCTATCATATGACTAAAAATGATAAACTATAAAACACTAATGATATCTAACAGATTAACTATAACTGGATATTATTTTAAACCCCATTACAATAATAGGGTATATCGGATTGTTATAGAGTTTGCTAAATATAGCCTAACTGTGTGTTGATGTAATGAGTAGGCTAGCCTATCATAGGCTAGACATGTTGTGTTGACATCTAGACGGTCTGACATTGTTTTAGCCTGAAAGACATTTTAATGCCAACAAACATGATCAATCTAACAAACAAGAGCTAAAGCAAACTTCCACTGCAACATCAGCTGTAGTGATTTGAGATAGTAAGAGAGGTGAACTAGGCAACGACACTTAACTTTATAGCCTAATGTAGGATACACAATGAAGCTCCACATGTTTAAGTTGTATAATAATACTTGTTAGTAGTGTTATTGTTGGTCTAAACTGTGTTTAGTTTCTGTTTTTACTTACCCCCTGTCTGTTGACACAGACTCATCGGCCATTTTTCGACGTCGCATGACGTCACGGTTGGAGCTAGTGTGCGTGCTGGTGCTGCTCTGTTCCCAACCACAATCGTGTCAGCCGGACCCAATTTGATACATTAATTTGTTACATTAATTTGTTACAATGTCGCGACTCGCGACAAGCAATGCAAATATAGCAATGAAGATTCCAAGTGCAGCTGTAACACTAGTTCCTGTTGCCCAATCAGACATTTGAGCATGACAATACCAGATAGTTTCTAAAAACCGTAAATGTGGATGTGGCTACTACGGCTATACCTACAGTACATACCTGCTACGCTACGAAATCACTGTGTACCCGTGAGTGACTTATCCATAACAGTAGCGTTAAGTGGTGGGTGTGTTTTACTTTGTATGGTCTTCCTCAGCGTTTTTTTTTTTCTCTGCGCCTGTCTCCTCGATGACGTGGAGGAAGTGAGGAACTTTGTATGCGGTCTGAGTCAGTTCCACATTAAGACATCACAACTAAACGTAGCCTATCCTTGCTTTCTCGATCACATAACAAATGGACTGCTGTTGTTTTCTGTGAAAAGCTACTTCTCAGACTCCACACTTGTGGCGTTAAGGCACACGGTGAGTAGGCTATGCTGTAGGAATGCTAGGGCCTAGCAGACAGCGTAGCTTTCTGCTTAGGCTACTACCACTGTACCGTTAACAAGCAGACAGATATTCTGTCACGGCACGTTTTTATTTAGCACTAGCCTATACTGTGAATCTGTATACTTTAAAGTGGTTACCACCAGCCGTAAGTATATAAAGCCCCTTCTAAGCTTAAGCTAACTTGCTCCGCCTCCGCCCATGCATGATGTTTTGGTAGCTTACCAACTGTCATCTGTCATAAGACTCGTTCGGTTTTGCAGCACAGATTTTCCTAAAAGTCTCATAGCCTACAATTCTGCCGTGACTTTGGGAATATAAATGAGCCTTATAGAGCATTAGTTGGCGGTGGGGGTATGGTTTCCACCAGCGTGGCAGGACAGATGGCCGGCCAGCAGTGCTGCAAAACACACCTTTTAAAACCGGTCAGGTTGTTGCCTAAGATCTGAACTTTGGACGTCACCTCCATCCACTAACACTGGATGTCAAGATGACTCAACTACTGTATAACTTAACACCACAGAGGAATTTGAATGATAACTTAGGTTATAACAATCTTTGCTGCAAAGTACAATTGATTAGATTGATTAGTGTTTTACTTAATGACTGGCAGTGTACTGATTGTTGTATTGAATTTGGTGCAAGTGGAGGTAGGGCTGTCATCATTCAAGGTGATATACTCTGTTCAGTAGCCTAGGCCTGGCCTAGTAGTTCAGTTAAACATTTTGGAGGCAGCAGATATAAACTTTGTGTAAGATATAACTCAAGTACCCTACAATAGTTGCAGTAAGCTGAGTTCACTAAACATTTGCATATGCCACTGAACAGCACATTGTGACACTGGCTCAGCCATAAAACTCAACATGTTATATTACTCCAAAGAGAATGCCTGGCCTGTCTCTTTTGTCAGATTGTCCTGGTAATATGTTTTATTTATGAGTCTTATCCCTGCTCCTCTTACAGCACAGGGAGTGGGAAAATGCAAAGTGGCTGGTCAGTTTCTGACAGTGATGGGACAGCCTTTACCCCTATGGTGGTCCTGGAGTTGGCTGAGGACACCAGTGAAGAGGCCATCAAATGGTTGCTAAGCAGGATACGAGATAAGGAGCAGAATGGAGGTAAGCCCTTACAGTATTGTTGGTGCTATGAGTAGTACAGGTCCACATAACATGGTTGCATTGTGGGTACAGTAGGTAACACTGGAAGTGTTTTGACTTTTCACACACACAATTTTCACCATCCAAAGTAACGTCCTTACATAATATGAAGCAGGTTTTTTTAGAACCTGATATGCTGTCAAGTTCCATCAATATACATTGTTGTGTTCAATGTTGTATACTCAGATTGCTGTCATCTTAAAACTTTGCTAAGTTGTCAAAACATTCTGATTTGGTTCAAACTTCTCTTTCTACACCAGACACCAGAATCAACATATTAATTCCACTGACTATTTAAGTTTATATCATCCACTGACACAGATGAAGACCTAATGGCCGAAAAGTTTGTTTGTTACCCCTGTCGTTACTAAAGGAAGTGCAACCTTTGGTGTGCAACCTTTTTTGATGTAGTTTATAAAAAACAGTTTGTATACACACTGGACAATAACAAGTGAAATGACATAATGATGCCAGTACAGGATGCTGAAACCAACATATTTAGAAAGTTGGTCTTGTTGGTCATCGAGCTAGTTACCAGTTGTCAGCTTATAGACATTACCACTTCCATTATGCTATTTCAGTTGCATTCCACATGCCCCAGAACATGTGCTGCCTATTTGCAAATGATTTGGGTGGTGCCTATGCCATCTGGTTCATTTTCAGGTTTAACCTCTTGCAGTCAATGCATCAAAAGTAAAAAAATCACTAGGAAAACAAAAATCTGTGGAGGCCTTCAAGTTGTCACAGTATGGGCGTTTTCTTTTTACTTCAGTGTGTTTTCTATATGATCCTTTGTTAACTAAGAAAAGATGGGATGCAGTGTTAGTTTTGAAAAGCTTTTTTTATTCTCTCATGTTTTTCTCTATCATTATGCTTGAGACTATTGATGGTTAGACAAATGTTTTGGACAGAATAGTTAATGTGTGTGTGTGTGTGTGTGTGTGTGTGTGTGTGTGTGTGTGTGTGTGTGTGTGTGTGTGTGTGTGTGTGTGTGTGTGTGTAATAGCAACAAATGCTACAGCACAACAACACAAATATATTGCTGAGCACTACATTTCTGAACCAGCAGAGTAGCTACTTTTTCTTATATGGGTACCCTCACAAAAGTGCAGAGTGTGATCTGCTCAGACATTTGGATCTTGCAGGGGCTGAGTTGTTGGTGGAGCAACTGCTCACCGGAGGCCATGATGGTCAGAAGGGCAACCCCAACGTTTTCCTAGTTGGCTCCACCCTGAAGAGGCTGCTGCACGGAGCTGAGGATGTAGGCCTCTTCAAGGAGTTCAATGATGACTCCATGCGTGGCTTCACATACACCAACAAAGACAACTTCAAAGACTTCCAAGGTTTGTGAATGTTTACTTTGTTCACCGTGTTGGCAGATTTATATGTTATTGTTTTTCTCTGTGCATTATAATTGCTCAGCTCATTTTGTAGTCATTGGCCATCAAATTAGTTTCTAAATTCCAAATAGAAAAACATTCATGTTTCTGTGAAAAACGTTCATAGTTTGACATTAAAATGCAAACACATATTATGGTCAATGTGCTTGGGAATATCACTGTATCACTGCACTGCTACATTGGAAGACGTTCCTCTTACTTGAGCTAACTGCTAGATGAGTTGCTGTATTGCTATTGTTTCAATGAGCATGTGTGATTTGCCTACTGTATACCCAGGTGATGGAGACGGCTTCTTGAGTGTGGCAGAATGCCAGTACATCATCAAGCACGAGCTGGACACTCTGAGAGCCAAAGATGAAGCCAATGTGCCTGGATATCCCAAAGCCAAGCTTTACCCTGGCAAATCCATTAGTAAGTCACATAGATGCATGCAAAGCTGGCACATGTGTTATTTAATAAGTAAATCAATCACTAAATTTGGTTGTAGAATTATGTGAAGCTCTAAGAAACCTTGGTCAGACATTTGCAGCAACAGCTTGGGAGCTCTATGGACAGCTAGACACCGATAATAATTTCTTTGTTTACATCAGTGGTTTGTTAACATTTGGCCATTTAGTTAGCCTATTAAATGTGTGGGTAACCCTGAACTATCCATGTAATCTAATGTTTCATCTGTGTTTTTATTTGTGAAGTGTTGCAGTAGACATGCCACATTTGATGACAGGAAAATGAATCCTACAAATGAAATAAATAGTTTTACCCCTTGTAGTTCGCAGGTTACAATCGAAAGGAATTCTCCACCAGGTCTTCCCTCTCCATGACAAAGAGGAACTCAAAAGACTTTCATTTTCATGGTATCGAAAGGTCAAACTTTCATTTCAACCTCTTAGTAAGTAATTTTTTCCGTTCAATTTGATTTTTAAAATGTATTTTCAAGAATCAATGAATTGTTAATGTGTAAACATTAACAATAATGCTCCAATTTTGAGAAGGTACCTCACAGCATGAGTTGTAAACCTGTAGAGGGCCGACATGTGTTTGTTGGAGTGCTGAGTTGTTAAGAGAGGTGGCTCCACTCAGATAAGACGAGTTCTTGCATAGACTTTGACCCCCAACACTGCATATGATGTCAGGGATCGTTGTTGAAGCTACGTCATTGTAAAGATGTGCATTTACCTTAACCAGTTGCTTCATGCACAGCATGCGACATTGCGAGTACCAATAAAGAAAGCAAACTCTGATGCCATTAACCACAACACATTCATTAAACATGTGTGAGAGTTGCCTACATATCCGGATCTCCTAAGCTCTGTGTCTCTTTGATCCCTTCTCCCCCACCCCCCACCATACCAATCCAGATGATATCAGGCACTACTTTGGCGAGGGCCTGGCGCTCTACTTTGGCTTCTTGGAGTACTTCACCTTGGCCATGCTGCCCATGGCCCTCATTGGCATCCCGTACTACCTGTGGGACTGGGAGGATTATGACAAGTACGTGCTGTTTGCCGTTTTCAACCTGGTGTGGTCCACCGTCTTCCTCGAGGTGTGGAAACGCTTCAGTGCCACGCTGGCATTCAGCTGGGGAACGCTGAGTCGCAAGAAGGCCTTCGAGGAGCCCCGGGCTGGCTTCCACGGCGTGCTGGGCTTCAACCCGGTCACCGGCCGCGAGGAACCCGTCTACCCCAACAGCAAGCGTCTGCTGAGGATCTACCTGGTGTCCGTGCCCTTTGTGCTGCTGTGCCTCTACTTGTCCTTCTATATCATGATGATCTACTTCGACATGGAGAGCTGGGCGCTGGCTCTGTACGAGGTGGAGCCCAACTTCTGGACGGGTCTGTTCCTGTTTGTGCCCAGTATCATCTACGCAGTGGTCATAGAGGTGTTGAACTTGCTCTACCGCTATGCTGCAGAGTTCCTCACAGACTGGGGTGAGTGTCCTAGAACAAGTGGGCTAATATTGCACATCCGTTATGTTTTTGAGTATGTGTACGTGTTCCACATCCACATACATACCTATTTCACTTGCTCATATTATGTGTTTCTACATTGATGAGCTAAAACATTATTGGCCACTCACAGATGATACAAATACCTAGCTTCTAAAAATAGCACTTGGTAAGGTCTGTGATACATTTGACTCAAAGCCAACGCTGTACATGTAACAGCATGTATGATGGCCAGATAACTTTGGGGTACACAGTCGAAATCGCCTCAGTTGTCTATGCAAGCATTGAAACTGGACCTTAGAATGATGGAAGTTTGTGAAATATTTTGGCTCATCAGTATATTTAGATTTGGATGATAGCATTGCAATTGATAAAATGAAAATGCTATTGTACAGTATGACCTGTTTTTTAATTGCATCTGACTGTAAGGAAGATAACTTTAGTTAAATGTTCAGTCTAGTCATCTCAGCTGTGTATTTTCACATTTTGGAAATAATATTGCTATTTCTTATGTGTTTTTGTTTAGAAAACCACAGACTGGAAACATCTTATCAGAATCATCTTGTGTTGAAAGTACTGGTGGTGAGTGAATTCATTTAAAATATATTCCCAATGTTTAAAACTATTCTCTACTTTTTGCTCTTTAAAATGCCTTTGTTGTGGCAACTTGATCATTTGCATGTTGAATTAACTTGTGACAACATTGGAAGTGTTTTTAAGAGTTCTTCTCCCCCCCCCCCCCCCACAGTTTAACTTCTTCAACTGCTTTGCATCTCTCTTTTACATCGCTTTTGTGATGCAAGACATGGTGCTCCTACGCCAGGCAAGTCATCTGTTAATTACATGGATTTCTTGTAGACCTTACATCTGATTATTCAAGGCTCATGAAACTTGTACTTATAATGTGACATGACATTTCTGCCTTCCAGAGCTTGGCCACGCTGCTCATCACCTCCCAGATCCTGAACCAGATCATGGAGGCCTTCCTGCCTTACTGGCTGCAGAGGCGACGCAACAAGAAGGCTCACAAGCGGCTGCACAGGGTCATGGCAGACCAGGAGCTGCCCCTGGAACAGCAGACCCAGCTGGAGTTGGACATGAGCACATATCTGGTGAGGGGCCAGACACTGATTGGATTTCAATTTAACGCCTAACAGGAATAGATGTGACAACACTGTGATATTTTGTTAACTCTCTCTCTGTCTCTGTCTCTCCGTAAATGAGTTGCCGTTAAACATTTTATGTACTGTAGATGTGACTAATATGTGTATTGCAAACACTGCAATATTTTGTCAACTCTCTCCGTCTCTATGTAAATAAGTTGCCGTGACTGCACAGATGTAGCATATCTTATAACAGGGCCGACTCCGAGTCACTGATTGGATTTCAATGTAACATCCTATATACATGTGACAACACTGCAGTATTTTGTTAACTCTCTATGTCTCTGCAAATGAGTTGCCGTGACTATACAGATGTAGCATATCTGGTAACAGGGCCCAGACACTGATTGTATTTTAATTTAACATCCTATAAGAATAGATGTGACGACAAATATATGAGTTGCCATGACTGTATGCTATATACACAGAGCATAGTAGGAGTAGAGAGCATATGTCTATATGTCCTATAGCCTACAGTAGGAGTAGAGAGTAGAGAGCACATGTCCTATAGCCTACAGTAGGAGTAGGACACATGTCCTACAGTAGGTAAAAGTTGACTTCTACTGGAGCCACTCCCATTCATCTGCAAATCTTTATCAACAAACATAAGGATACATAGAGAATTGAGCTATGTACAAGTGGGAGCTTAATGGAAGTTCAAACATGTTGGATCAATAGCATTGCATTCTGTAGTGCCATTTCTATAGCCATATGGGAGTGCCACAGAAGGAGAGGCTAAGGGATGTGTACTACTAGACCTAGAGGACTGGGAATGAAAGTGTAGTCATGAGCAGTTGTGTGTTGTGTTGTGTGTCTAAAGGGCACCTTTGATGACTACCTGGAGCAGTTCCTTCTGTTTGGGTACGTGAGCCTGTTCTCATGTGTCTACCCGTTGGCTGCGGTGCTGGTGGTGCTGAATAATATCACAGAGGTCTACTCGGATGCCTTCAAGATGTGTCATGTCTTCAAGAGGCCTTTTGCAGAGCCCGCCTCAAATATCGGAGTGTGGCAGGTACGCATAAATTCTCTTAAAAGTAACACAAATGGAAGATGTTGCTGGTTGCTGTTGTTGAAAATATGAACAATGACATGGCAAAGACATAATCATTTTCACATCTTCTGGCTTACAGCTGGCATTTGAGACGATGAGTGTGATTGCCGTGGTGACCAACTGTGCCTTGATTGGTCTGTCTCCACAAGTGAAGGCCTACTTCCCGGAGTCTGACACCCAGCTTATTCTTCTGGTTGTGTGTGTCGAGGTAAGATCTACAAATGGTGTTGGTCACTCAGGATGCAAAATACTTTGAGTGCTTGTTTGATATTTTTGTAAGCTATTGTATGCTATCAGTTTGACTGAGATTTCAGTTCTGATCAGACAAGATTTGTGAAGATTAAATTATCTACCATCAAATATGTAAACCGCATGTAAACTGATAATGAAAATATAGTTCATTAGTGACTTGACTCAGACCAGAGGAAGGGCAGAATGAAAACAATGGTAAAGTAAAAAAAATATATAGGTTAAAAGTATTTTGTTTTTGTTTTGGTTAATTTGTTCTTTTCAAACTATGAATGTTTAATCATGTTATTAATCACCAGTGTGTTAAACTAGTACAGCCTATGGATGTTAATCTGTTAATAGCAACAACCGTTGCAGTCTATCCTTATCTAAGACACCAAGATATTCTTCTGGGTGTTTGTTGCATGCTGTGCTGCTATGTGAGGCATTCTTACTGGAATGAATCTGTCCATTCATAATTCATGATTTATGATGATTTTCAGAGTGGTAGTCCATGTGATGTATCAAAATGCCTCAGGTGTAAAGGATTTACAGTATGATGTGTTTTTGTGCGTATAATCTGTATGCACATGTAGGTCTTCATGAATAACACTAGGGATGCACGATATATAGGCGGCCGATATATTATTAGCCGATAAGTGAAAAAATGAAAATATTATTATCGGTCCGATAACAGAATTCTGGCCGATAATTTGCGCCAATATTTTTTAAAGTCCTAATTTAGGCCTACGTAAGGTCCGTCTGGCTACACTGAGCTAGCCTACTTGAGCTTGGTTGGCTATACTTTTTCCTCAATATAATGTCAGCGGTGTGAATGTATTTCACCACTCTAACAACTCTTGTGCTGGTGTGTTTTTTACCGCGCTGGTCGGGGAAACAAATAAACAAACTCGTTAGTGGGACGAGTACATACGTAGGCCTAGTTCTAAGTTGTGTTTTAGTATTATATTTGCATTACTTTAGCTTGGGTTTTGTATTATTACTTAGAAATATGCTAACCATTTGTGCTTCAGTTCCAGACAGGTCATCATAATAAGTTATTAAAACCTTCGGGGCTAACGCCTTTCATTTCTGCTGCAGCAGGTTGTGCGCAACAAAGTAGACGGACATAAGATACAGTCTGAGGAGTTGCAGCTTTATTCAGTTACCCGCAGTTGAAACTAAACCTAAGTTTCCCTCACAAACTCTGATTTGGTCGCTATACTGTAGCTTATTCCAAGCTGAGCCGTTTATGAGCGTTTAGTCCTGAATGAAAACGATTCAAACTCTCTAGCCACTCACTCGCAATTCACTTACGTCAGGTTCACTTAAAGGAGCCACACATACTGTAGGGCTAGGCTACTGTTATGTTGTTGACTGCCGTACTATTGAGGACTATTATGAGTTCTGTCCATCATTTGGTGGTAGGTAAAATTACTGCAATAAAATTATGCTTATTAAATGCTTTCCCCAAATCACTTTTCACAATTTTTTTTCAAGAGTAATATTATCGGTTATCGTATCGGTATCGGCTACAACAAACCAATAAATATTGGTTATCGTTATCGGCCCTAAATCGTATCGGTGCATCTCTAAATAACACCCTTGTCTGCAGTGGTGGATTGATATCCACCATGTGGCGCCAGTGAGCTGTTTTTGAGTGTGTGGACTGAGGAGCACCCTCCCTTGCCCTGTTCCTCTCTCGTGTGTGTGTGTGTGTGTGTGTGTGTGTGTGTGTGTGTGTCTGTGTCTGTGTGTGTGTGCATGCGTGTGTGACGTTGCTATGAAGAGTGTTGTGATGCTGCAGACATAAATAGACCAGAGAGCATTGACTGGGCCTTAGCCTGGATAATCCAGTGTTCTGCCTCGGAATGAGGTCCCAGTCCACATGTGTTAGCGTCAGAATTAGGAGTGAATCACACACTTGATCTGTGCCTCATAGCCCCCTAGAGAAACCGTCTGAGGAACCTCAGAAGACATGGGAGGGGAGATGCGCAGGGGCAAAGCGGAAGACCAGGGAGTGCATGCTAGGACGAGATAAAGCAGGGCATTTTTGTTGTTTGTTTTCACGCTGCCTTAGGGAAAAAAAATGAGGAAATGAGGAAATGATTTTGCACTGCATGTCGCTGCGTGTTTTTCCACTAATTAAGACGATACAGTGATTGCTGGATGGGTAATTGGGTCACATTGATTTCTGCGTGAGCGCCGTACATGAGAAATGAGTTCTAAAAACGTGGAGACTTTGGGGAGACTCTCTGCTCCAGAGTGATTACTGCTGGCTGTGCAGGCTGACGGGGCGGCAGGGCTACTCCGTGCTTCGCTGGCCTCACGCGTAAACACCTCCAGCGTATGCTGCCAGACGCCGCTCCTCTGTCAGCTGCTTAATGGATACTGACCCTCCTGTCCCATGACTGACTAATGTGTGGAGACAGTCCCCAGCACGTCAGCTAAGACATGTCTGTGTCCACTGCAGGGACACTGAATGTCAAGGGTATTATTTGTTTGTTTTGGAGTACATTTTCAGGTGTAGCTAAACTGGAGATTTGGATACTGTGAGTTGGGGAGGAAAGAAGAGGTAGTTTGTAATTGGTTGCTGTATATTGTGTATGAAAAGGGTTTCACAGTAAAAGATGGTCTCTTAATGTTGGTATTTTGCTCACTGGAGAGTGTGTCGCATGCCATCCAATGGAATTTGCTCTTGTGCTTTCCGTATGTCTGAGTTCTGTCTCAAGAGGAGAAAACTCATCAGAAGAGCAGTAGCCTACTCACTTCATAAGCTCAGTGTGCATACTTAGGGTGTCTGACAGAAGCCCATGCACACAGGCACAGTATGTTAACGCTTAGTCAGTTATCAAGCTTGTTTATTTTGAAATGATCATTACTAGCATTCACCTCAGCTTCACTTAAACACAAACGGAAATATCTCTTTTAATCTTCAGGATTGTGTTAAAGGACTTGGCACTGTAATCTTAAGTGATCATAATTGTGTGCATTGATCTTTAAATCTGTAAACAAATCACATTAATTGGATTTGTAGGAGTTCATGGATCAGTGGCCAGTAGAGACCAGTTCAGGCCTGCACCTCTGTCTACACGACTGAAAGAGTATGTTTGTGCAGCGCCTCAGGCTTGGCCAGGGACTGTTTTACGCTCTCCTTGTCAGTGCTGTGATGTCTGGCAGCCCAGACCGCTGCCTATTTTAGGGCATATGATACGCAGGTAATTACACGATGGCATGCCTCAGAGAGCAGTAACCAGGCAACAGGGTAGCCACGGAGACGGGAGAAGTCTCGGGACCAGGCGTAACAGAAGTGCTCGATGGAAGTCCCTCCAGCTATAGGCCCTTAAGGAGAACATTTACCAGGCTTCCCATCGCAGAGTCTCATGTTGACTTAACAGAGCTGGTTGTTACATAATGATGCTGCCTGACATCCTGCATGACTTCCTCCTTTATGAATGATGTGAACTCATTTTAGCTTTACAATACAAAAGGTGGTCGTTTGAAATCATGGTGATCTTATCGAGGACACTAGATGATCATTGCAGATCATTTGCAGACATTTCCAACCTGTGTTGCTGTATTCTTTTCCTAGCTGAGTTGATGGCACCCTCTGTGCGTTGTCCAGATGATCCAAAAACAAATCCATGCTGAACTCAATGTCTGCCTGTCTGCCTGAGACACACTTGAGAGGATGTTTATGCTCATGGAGTCTGTGTAGAGAAAGCAGAGGCTGAGGCCAGAGAGGCGGAGACAAATCCAGGCCCTGGTGTGCTGCTGCTCTTGTGTCCTGTTGTTCAGTGAAACAACCTGGTGAGGGGATTTCATTAGCCAGTCAGGCGCGGCGAAGGGCCTGCAATTGGATGATAAGTGAGAGTGATGACAGGAGAGCTCAGCAGCTTCTTAGTGAGGCAGCACTCGTATGGCAGTGAGGGGCAGAGAGGAGTAGGGAGGAGCAGAGAGGACTAGTGAGGAGCAGTGAGGAGTAGTGAGGACTAGTCAGGAGCAGTGAGGAGCAGAGAGGACTAGTGAGGAGCAGTCAGGAGCAGTGAGGAGCAGTCAGGAGCAGGGAGGAGTAGCAAGGAGCAGTGAGGAGTAGCGAGGAGCAGTGAGGAGCAGGGAGGAGCAGAGAGGAGCAGTCAGGAGCAGTGAGGAGCAGTGAGGAGTAGCAAGGAGTAGCGAGGAGCAGAGAGGAGTAGTGAGGAGTAGTGAGGAGCAGCGAGGAGCAGGGAGGAGTAGCAAGGAGCAGTGAGGAGCAGTGAGGAGCAGAGAGGACTAGTGAGGAGCAGTGATTAGCAGTCAGGAGCAGTGAGGAGCAGTCAGGAGCAGTGAGGAGCAGTGAGGAGTAGCAAGGAGTAGTGAGGAGCAGAGAGGAGTAGTGAGGAGTAGTGAGCAGCAGTCAGGAGCAGTCAGGAGCAGTGAGGGACAGGGGTCCTGAGGACCACAGGCTCCACATCTGCAGGAGGGGCTTCACAGCAGAGACCGAGCGTGATGTGACAGGACTGCCCACAGCCATTGTCAGAAGCATGTCACAGTGTACTTCAAACAGTAATAAGTACTAATATTACAACATGGTCATAAAAAAACAAAATATTCAAAACAGTATATAGATGCCAGCCCACACACATAAACAAATGCAAGGGAGAAAAAATAGGTTTTGTTGTCAGAAACACACATTCACAAAGCAGGCTCTCAAGAATATAATCAGTAATTATATGTCACCAAATATCGCTAAATGGTCTATTATGTTATGTTATTTACAAACATTTATGTTATGTAACATTTTATTAAAGTATGATACGTAATATTGTACATTATATACAGTAATAGTAGCCTATGTTTATGTGGATGAAGAAGCCCATGTATTTTCAGTAGAGGTTGATGCCACTGTTTCCCTCTAAAATCAGTCAGTAGCGCAGTACTATGAATCCCATTTCCTTATTCTAATATGTGTAATATGTAGTAAATGACTGTCTGTCTGTAATGCCACTGCTGCACTGCTGCTGTTGTCTGTGGCTCTCTGCTCCGCTGATGTGCAGCCTCATGATAATGAAATAACTTGATTGCTTTGCAGATAAACTTGTTATATGTAGACAAACAGACTCACAAGCACACACACATACTGGCAGACACACAGAAACACACCACCACTGTTTTTTTCCACATGACCTATAAATGCAGACCTCATTCAGGATATCTGAGCTGAGTCATATCAGGAATGCATCAGTCGGCATGGACACCAGACACAATAGCATTCTTATGGATTTCGGCTCAAATAATTGCTGCCCCTCAGCTAGCAGGGAAAGAGCAAGTGTGTTCGTACGAACAGACTTTCACCAACGTGCTTCCTGTCCCATAGAGCTGCTGAGACATTGTGTCCTCTGCAGATGGACATATTGATATGTAAGAGAGGAGTGGCTGAGATTAGGCATTCCGTTTGCATCCGGCCCTGTTCGGTGCGGTGACGCCGACCCATCATCCCTGGGAGAGCGGAGTGAAGGTGGAGCAGCCTGGTGATTTACTCCTAATGATGAGGGGCATGGCAACTGCTAAGTGGGATGAATGCTGGAGGGCTTTGGGCTTTGGGTAGCAACAGCTCTCTCCTGTCTCCTCCCAATCAATATGGAAGCTTATGCTTTATAAGCCATATAACCCAGTGTTGTTGTTTTACAACAGCTGTTTTCTGCACAGAATGAGCACAACACTTTTATTAACAGAGATGGACATGGATTTTGGAGGAGTAACAGTAACAGTGGAAGCTTTCCAACTTTTCCTCATTCTACCTTTTCAAACATTATTCCCTTAGTTGTGTTCAGGTGGATAACATCCATTTCAAATGTGCTTTTAGGTGTTGTGTGGAGAATATGATCAGATAAGACTTTATTTGATCCCACAGCGAGGAAATGTGCTGAATTGAATGTGAGCATAATAGGAATGGTGTGGCCTTCACTGCTCAGGCCCCAGCTCAGCTCTGCTGCAGCACATACTGTACAGTCTCTGTGTCTGTTCTGTCAGCTCTTTTCCACTTCTCATAGTTGACATTCATGTACAGACATGACCATATATGCCCATCCTTTTTATCATAGTGACGTAAATGTCACAGTCTGTTGCTTCAGCTGACACCTTGAACCTAAATTTCCTAAATTCCTACATTTCCCTCGGGATCAATAAAGTAGCTATCTATCTATCTACCTTGAGGTTGTGAGAACTTGGCCCGCAACTCAATACATGTATTTGAGACTAGGCCTACCTTATTTTTACTGCAAATAGGAGAAGATCTAACCTTGTGTTCTTAATGTCTGATTCTTACTCTGTCAAAAGCACTCTCTTCCTCTGCCGCTCCTCTCTGCCCCACCTTTGAGGACGTTCCCCTTGTCCCTCCTCCTCCTCCTCATCCTCGTCCTCTCACCTCTGCCAGCAGGACGGCAGGCCTGGGCTTGACCCCATGTCAGGCGCCAGCGTGTAGCGCCGCAGTCCAGTCCATGGTCGGTATTGTGCCTGGCTCTTTTTCTCCTCCATTAGGCCCACGGGGCCTCGGCGGCTCTGCTGGCAGCCTCCCGTGGCCAGGCCTGCTGTCAGGAGTGCGGCCAGAGCTGCCAGCCTGCCAGCCAGAGCGGAGTAGCGTAGAGTAGAGTAGAGTGGGCACCGAGCCTGGTGCCAGGGCAGCACTCACCTCGCTCAGGTGACGCGGCTAAACGGCTCGGCTTTTCCTCACACCTGATGAGGTGTTGAAAAGCATTGTGTACAGTACGTCTGTACCGGGAGGCTGCTGTTCGCTCAGTGTGGCTATCTCTGCCTGGTGTCGCCGCCTCTGTGAGTGTATTGATCAAAGGATTAAGGACAGATACGATCACATCGCATGTGATGACTCAGCCTGTAGACAAGCGATTGGAACGGGTCCAAACCAAGCGTCTGTGCCCGCGGACAGCTGTTAAGCCTGAGACGGTGTGGCTGTGTGTCTGTCGGCGGAATGAGAGCGACGGCTCTGGGAGAGGGAGAAGCAGGACTGCTCGTCCCCCCCTCAAAGCCACCTGGCCGCTGCCACATTCTCATGCCAAATATGGAGAAAGAGCCCAGGTTGGAATTCAAACACATCATTCTGGTGCCTTTGGTGGAATACAGATGGTCTAACTATTATAAAAATGTTTGAAACTAACAAGAAGGGACGCTGAGGTATGAGAGAAGCAAAAATGAAGCTAAAATAGGAGCTACAGTATCTCAGCACTGCATCTCATCTCACACTCCCTTTCTGGCTCACAGCTTCACACTCTGCGCTCTCCCTCTCTGGGCTTCTGCCTGGAACACCTCTGCCTGACACTGTTTGTGCTGCTCAGGTTTGCTGGAGGTGAGAGCCGTCACAACTGTTTAAAAAAGGATGGGACAATGTTTCCGTTGGTGGGAACAGAAGATTGGATGGTGCCAAGTGTGTGTGTGTGTGTGTGTGTGTGTGTGTGTGTGTGTGTGTGTGTGTGTGTGTGTGTGTGTGTGTGTGTGTGTGTGTGTGTGTGTGTGTGTGTGTGTGTGTGTGTGTGTGTGTGTGTGTGTGTGTGTGTGTGTGTGTGTGTGTGTGTGTGTGTGAGAGAGACTGAGTGAGTGTGTGTGAGCATGTGAGGGATGCTTACCCTAGAGTTGTGTCACATACATCAAAGCCACAATGGCCGTGCACTACCTCAGAATGACTGGCTTCTCTTGAGTTCACTGTGAGTCCCAGTGTGTGTAAGGGAGATCAGTCCAAGGACAGGGACATGTCATGAATGGCTCTGTTTCTTGTCACTGCAGCATATCCTCCTGGCTTGTAAATTCATCCTGGCCTTCGTGATCCCAGACATCCCCAAGCACATCCAAAACAAGCTCGCCCGCCTGGAGTTTGAGTCCTTGGAGGCGTTCAAGAAAAAAGTGAGTTCAAGAAGAGTGTGTCTGTGTGTGTGTGTGTGAGAGAGAGAGAGGTTGTAGACACAGCATTAATTATATAAGTGCATTTGTGTGTTCACACAAAGATATAGAGCTGAATCAACAGTGTGGGTGCTGTACCTAAAGGAGCTGTGGACTTACTTGGGCAAACAGTACCTGACTGATGGGGCTCCACTCCACTCTGTTCTGCACTAATCAGCTCCAGACAGTGAACCACTCCACCTAATCACTGATGGAGATGGAGATCTGTGTGGGTGCATGCCTCCAACTCATTGTGTATAAATGGGTATAAATGTATGTATGTATGTATGTATGTATGTATGTATGTGTATGTATGTTTGTATGTATGTATGTACAGTTATGTGGAGAATAATAGCAGTGTATTTTAAAAAATTGAATAAAGCTCAAAATCCTTAGAATAGTTGTGAAAATTGATCATGTTTGTGTTATACCTTTACAGAAAGTGAAGAAAAAGGAATGTTAGGCTGTTCAAAAAAATAGCAGTGTTTGCATTTTTCTTTACATACTCAAACGACCAACTACTGGCACCTGTGAAAAGGTATTCCAGCCCAGGACGATTGAACTACATTCCAAAATTCCTCTGCATGTCTGGGTTTTGCCTCAGAAACAGCATGTTTGATGTCACCCCACAAGTTTTCTATAGGATTGAGGTCTGGGGACCGGGCTGGCCACTCCATAACATCAAACTTGTTAGTCTGGAACCAAGACTTTGCTTGCTTACTGGTGTGTTTTGGGTCATTGTCTTGTTGAAACACCCATTTCAAAGTCATTAGTTAAATCGTTCTGGGCTGGAATACCTGTTCACCGGTGCCGGTAGTTGGTCGACTCCATGCAACACAGATGTAAAGCAATTCTCAGAAATAATGGTAATGCAACTAGATATTAGTGCAATGATTCAAAGTAAAGCAAAATCTTGATATGAGACATTTGAGTTAATACAGTAAATGTTTGTGTTTGTAAAGTGTGAAAAAATGCAAACACTGCCTAACATTCCTTTTTGTTCACTTTCTGTAAAGGTATAACACAAACTTGATAAATTTTGGTCATGTTTTGATTTGAAATTGAATGTGCAGTGATGCATCGATATTATGGAATTCATGCAGCTATTCTAAGGATTTTGAGCTTTATTCAGTTTTTGAAAACACACTGCTATTATTCTGCACATAACTGTATGTACTACAGTATGTATGTTTGTGTTGTAAAGAGAAAGCCAGTGTGTCTCCATGCATATGAGTATGCTAATGAGGTTTGGCTAGTTGGGCAGATGTTTATGACCTGGCAAAATGCTAAGAAGTAGGTCACTCTCTCTCTCTCTCTCTTTCTTTCTTTCTTTCTTTCCCTTCTTTCTTCATCTCTCTTATATACACCCAAGAGCAGCACAGGACCTCATTCACACTGAAAGGTTATGAAAGCCACTCAAATTTATGAGCGGAAAGCACGCGTTGTGCATGCCACTCAATGGGAAAGGGAAATTTATTTGCTCAGTGGGCTTAGCGGGATCCTTAATCTTGGGCCAGCAACAGCCTTGCGTTTGTCAGTGTTTGGAGCAGGGCGCGGTGAGGCTGGGGACATTAATAGATATTAATATGAATCATCTGAATCGCAGCCAGTCTGACAGCCTTTTATCGGATTAAAAATGGAGCCAGAGTGCTCAAGTAATTAGCACGGCTATTATTTCATGCACACAGAGTCCTGAGTGAGACATCTCTAATCAATAGAGGGTAGCCCACTCGTTTCCACAGGTAACTTTAACTGGATTGATTCTTGTTTTCTTGTCGTTTTCTGTTGTTGAGCAGATGCGATCCCGTTCCCACCGGTAAGTCTGATGCCCTAGTTCGGGTACGATACACTGAACTTGCAAGCGGGATATTCTTCCTACAGGCAGTAGGGGCGGGCGAGAGAGTCTTCATTCGCCTGTAATGAGTCATTTAACCATATACAGACTTACAAAGATGAGTAATTAACACAAAAACATTGCCTGGTGTCCCTTTAACATGAATGTGTTTGCAGGTTCTTGGATTGGGATTTTCTACTGCATTGATGGTTTTAATTTGTGTGATAAAGAAAGCATACCCTAGGAGTTTCCGCTTGCCTAAGTAACATTTGAAACGGTTTGAAAAGACATTGTAGCAATGCATGTGGTAACAACAACTCCGAAAACAAATCCACAGTAGCACTAATGGGCTGGGTGGCACCGCTGTTCACCCCCATGTTACCATCAGAGAAGCAGTTGGATCATTAATGCTGTCTGGATACCCTCAGGTTGTGTTTTATGTGGATATTATTGCATTCTATTGGATTACTCCGTCTGTAGTCTGCCAGCACAGCATCCAAACAGAGAAATGCACCCAGCACTGGAGAGATCCAGTTGTGCAGCTGCACCATGATTGGAAGGATGTTTGGGTATAGTCTGAGATTTTTCTTAGGCAAGCTTTTTCACCCCTCCATTAACATTTTTCAATTAGATGGACTGTGGGCTGTTTCAGGACTCATTGATTAAGTATCAGCATGATGAAGCAGGCTGTGCTATGAGGCCAACGTCCTCCGCCTCCTCTGGAGCATCACAAACCAGACCGGACACCGGCTGTGGCCTCTGCCAGCGCTGCGCTGTGCTGCGGCTGCACCCCCCTCTCTGGCCAGAGCCTCTGTCTGACCGGCAGGTGATGGCCGCAGCAGGCGTGTGTCTCTCAGCACTGCTGCACAAAGAGCATGTGACACGCCTCGGGATACCTAGAGAAATAGGAGACGGGGTTCAGCGGGAGGCGCTGTAAGATGGAGTGAAGAACAGATCTTCTTCCTGTCACTAACCCGCTTCCGCATCTGACCCCATCAATCGCGCCGCCAGCTGACCGTGGCGGATTTTTTCCACAGGTTCAGCATTAACTGCAGCAAGGTACACTGGGGGGGGATGAGCCTCCCGCTTGGGCTCGGCCTAAAATAGCGGCTGGCCTGATGGAAACCCCCTGTTAGCAGCCAGCGCTGGCAGGCACCCAGCGGCACCCAGAGGTGACACAGTGACGGGGAAAGGTCACCCTGCCAGCCCAGGAGAGGATGGCAGAGACACCTCTGGGAGATCCCTCCGCAGCAGTGGCCCCAAGAGGAGCTGAAGCCTGAAGAATACTTTTTTTTTTTTCTTTATTCCGAAAAAGTCACCTTTATTGGTATGCGGATCACTCTGAACACTGTTGTACAGGATGTTAATAACTGCAAGGATATGTGCCACGTGTTGTGTCTGTGTGTTGCCGAAGTTCTGTAATATCGCATTTCCCTCTTCTGTGTTGGGACACAGTTTGTTCTGCCTTAATGGCTCCATTATGTGTTTGCCAACTGAGACTCCATTCAGCCTGCTGACTCCAACATACACATGCTTACGTGCAAACAGACTTGTGTGCTGGAGATACCGCTGTTCCCATGGTGAAATCTGAAACAAGATGGTGGCACTGAGACGCATCAGAGGAGTCCGTGGAAAAGTTGATGTCCACTACTGCCCAGCATCACTAGGAGGCCGGGGACAGGGCCTCTACCAGCCTCTGCAGCAGGGATGAACTCCCGCAGCTCACACCACTCACTCCGCTAAGGCCATACGGGTGGTTTTCTCCCTGTTGCCAGTATCGGTCCTCAAGGCGTGACCATGCTGGTAGTAGCCTGTTACTTGCTGTTCCATAAAGTCATGCCATTCTCTGGGTACAGGAACCCACATAGATGCGTTTTAAAAACAACACATACACAGAACTCATTGTGTTGTTTATTATACATAAAGAAATGTCCATGCATCCACACACAAAGGACAGGGAACAATCATCACTCCAGTGTGTCCATTAGTGGAGAAACTGCTAAGAAGAGATGCAACATCAAATACCTAACAGAGATGATGCACACAGCCTTTTCCGAACGTCTGTGAGAAGTACTAAATGTAGCCAAATGTGGGAAAATTCTGTTGGTCAGAACATGGTTCCTTTTTCTGGCCATATAATGGGCATCAGGACAGCAGGACAAGTGAGTCATGGAGGATTGCTGTCAGAGTCTAACGTTAGTGGCCAGTGTGAGGTTTAGATGGCCTTCACTGACCTCCACCACAGCGTTTGGAATGCTGCCAAAGCACAAGTCACTACCACCATCAATTAAACATGTCAGTGGCTCTCATCGCCGTTTGGAATGTGCTCCCCTTGACTGTGTAAAGGTAACTGTACATGGGGTCATCCTGTGATCAAGATCAGCCTTGAGCTGGTGTCTGTGTCCGTGTTTTCACACACAGCCCTTAGGAGTTGGGTTCCCGATGCTCCAGGAACGCTCATGTCTCATATGATTCTGTACAATGAGATGCTTGTTGTGGTAGACGGATCATTTGGGTGACTCAGTGAGGGCTTCTTCCTTTGGGTTGTGCAGACAGACCCTTGCCTGAGTACTTTCATCTGGGGTTGTGAGGTCCCATCATGAGTCATGCTGGTGGCCTAGTTGCAGTCCTCACCATGTCAAAGGGTTTGACTGTGTATATGGCTTGTCCCTAGACCTTAAGGACAGCTCAGTCTTATGTCAGGAAAATCCAGTCAGCAGTATAGTAGCTAACAGTTTTAAACCTAGCATTCAGAAATAGTTGACACCATTTCACCCTTTCAGATGGTCTTGGCGTTCATGGTTATGCTCAACACTGATGGGCCACATGGCAAACTAGTGTTAAAAATATCTGATAACTGCAGAACCCTAATCATGTCTAGCATTGAAGAAGGACTATTTTGCTATAGTGCAGAGGACCATGACCTAGAACTGCAGCACTGTGATCTAAAAATGGAATTGCCGGTTTATCCTAATTGGTTCCCTTTCTACCTAAAATGAGTGAATTTGTCTCCAATTCATCAAATGCTTCCTGCTTGGCCATCTCGGATTTACCTGGATTTTTTGTACAGCAGTCGTTCATGACCGTATTACTGTATTACTGATCTAATCATCTGACTGGTTTTCTGCAGTGTTTTATTGCATTGCATGTTCACAGACCTTTGTGATTAAAATTCAAAATTCAAAATTTTGTATACTAACAGCTGGGCCTATAAAAGCTATCCATACTGTGTGTGTGTGTGTGTGTGTTACGGATAAACGGGTGAGCTGTGATGACAAGCTCATGTTCCCTCTGTTCAAGGTTTCTGCCGTGTAAAAGGCTCAGGAAAAGATGCCTGTGTCAGCAGAGTTTCCCCTATCGATCCCACTACTGCATTAAAAAGTTAATTGCACATTCCACAGAGAATGTAATTTGCCTTTTTATGCTGCAGGCATGAGAATAAATTGATTAACTCCGGCTTCTGGACTATCAGACGAATGTAGTGAAATGAAGAAAAAACAAATTGCTTGTAATATTTTCTATTTTAATGCTACATTCCTGAAAATCTGTGGGTTACATTATGTAATCGGACCTAGTTTAGGATGATTGTAATTGTACACATGCATTGCTGTGTTCTTTATTTGTAGTCACATGTAATTTGGCTAATACCAGTGCTGGATGTCTCAGCTGGAGGAGCTGATGTTGGCCATCCTGTAATGGTGTTCATGTCCACCACTCTGAGTGGCTGCGTTATGACTAATGTAGACAGAGCTTGTTCTGAGTCACTAATACAAAACCCTTGCAGCCACACACTCACACAGTGAGTTCTTCTTCTCCTCAGTAGGGTGGACTTTAAAGGTTAAAATTCAAACCTGTGGCTATTTTTGTCCACTCAGTCGGTTTCTGCTGTTATGGCACAGAAAGAGCTTATCTGTGAAGAGAAAATGTCTGTTGTTTTGATGTTGTTCTTTTGTCTTTCCAGAAAATCTTGGAGACCTCTGGGATCCCCAACAAACACTGAGGAGAAAAGAGATCGCCAACACAGACACTGAAGCCGAAGCTCTTCCTTGAAATATTAGACAACAGTGGAAGGTGTTTACAATACATATTGGACAGAATGCGCTCCTTGGCCGAACACGCTGTGCTGCACTGGCTTGTTGTCACAGCTTCCGACTGTTACTGTTACTGCTATAATCCAGAGGCCTTCACCTTCTGCAGAAATTTGTTTTGTAGATAAGTTATTCAGTCTGTTGAATTGCACAGCTCAAGCACCATGGATGAGGTGGAGCGTCTTTGATCTAAAATCTGTAAGGGTATTTTTTGTTGCAAATGCCAGGGTCAGCTCCTATTATGGCTATGTAATGTCCTTAAGGCACACGGTTTGAATGGTCCACACAACTAGCTGCATTAATGTACCATCTTGTTCTTTTCTAAATATGGATACCATCAAATGAAATTCCTTCAAAAATAGAATGAATAACCCTTTATCTCCCTCTCCAGACATCATGGTCATCTTTACTGTGGGTTTGAAATCTCCATATCAGAAGCGGTCCTCTAAATATAGGCCTTTGTAGACAAAACAAAAAACCCCAATGCATAAGCCAATACCTCAGGAACACTGACACATCAGCACTTCTGTAGGCCTGCACTGGAATGGCTTCACCATTATCCCAAAAAGCATTACATATCAGCAGCTTCTTATTCTCCTACCGACAACTCAAAATATATCAATATTTAAATGGTTTGTGCTTAATTGAGCAACGGAATATACTATTGTTGCAATCTGACAAGACATTACTTCATCATTTATTTATTTTTAGAACTTATACTCAAATGTCATGCAATGCCTTTAAATGTCACCATATCAAGTGCTACAGTGTTATGGCCCTCGCGCATCACGTTGGATATCACATTCTTCACAGAACTTGATGCTGAGTTATACGTGTTCTTCCTTCCTGGGAATAAATGTATAAGAGGCAATAAATGTGTCGGTGCTCTGAGACCATCTATGGAGTAGAATGTATATTGAGTGACCTGAAGCTGGACGCACACATAGCTTCTCTCCACCCCCTCACCCAGACACTCGGACAGATCTCAGCAATGACACTAAAAAAAGGTAAATGACTGAGCTGCATGAAGCTGCACCACTCCTCCAGAGTGCTCGCTCTCTCGCTCTCTCTCGCTCTCTCTCTCTCTCTCTCTCTCTCTCTCTCTGTGTGTGTGTGTGGCTGAGCGGGTGCAAGGTTGATGAGAGGACTGGTGGTGGAGAGGGTCTGGCTGGGGAGAGGTGCTGGGTTACTTGAGCTCTCAGCCAGAACAAGCTGGATGTAAATCACTACAGAGTAGCTGTCATCACGGGATGGGTTAACGGCTCCTTGAAAACGTCACCTTCAACCTTTAACACCATTCCTCCTCAAAAGTTCAGTCCTCTCCACTTCCATGAACAGATTTGTAGAGCTGTGTAATGTAACCTTGTATTACTAAGCTGATAAAATCTCGCCTTACGATACTTAGTAATGATGTAGTCACATTTTTGTTGTCAAACAGTACAGAAGACAAGACCAAAACACAGGTTGAGGACATTTTCCACAACATTTAATTTTGGACATTACCATAGCTATATGTAACCTCTGAGGACAAAGTTTCAACATTTGAACATTTAGTTATTTTTGCTTTTTCAATTTGTATTCATTTATTCTAGTACATGTTTTGGTCCAGTAACATTTTAGTGGTGTTTTTTTTTTTTAATTATTCTTAAAAAAAAAAAAAAAAAAAAAATCTTCCTCGATGTACGTGGATCAATAATGTTAAACTAACAACACATGCACATCATTCACCTGGTTATATCAGGGCAGGACAGGCTCAGAGACTGACATGGGTACAGCAATGAGGTTCTCCTTTTTTTTCTTCTTTTTTTCTCTCCTTTGTCACCTCGGTTTCATCAGACACTCATAACTAATAAGGCTATATTACAGCTAGGAACCAAAATGGCCAACACTTAAGATCTAAATACAGAGCACCATATATACACCTATATTTACAGACCTTTCAGTTCAGAAGAAAACAAAAAATACTCAAGATGATCATTTTCTGTTACAGTCAAAACAGCCATCCCAAGGCTGTACATGTTGGAAATATAAAAACAAAAGAAGTGTATTTACATATAGCTGCAACTCATAGCTTATTGCCAATGCCCTTAAAATAGATTTCAAGATTTTCCCCCACCCACTAGATTGCTCTGGTTCTTTAGCCTGGCTTGTTTAAAGTGTGCAAGCCAAGTGTAATCTCCCCGAGAGGAGGACACTCCACCCCCTGACTGACTGAGCGAGCGAGCGAGCGAGGCCTCAGGCCTCCTGGTACCCCCAGTCCAGCCTTCTCTTGCAATCCAGATCCCACTTTCACAAAGCATTTTAAAACAGCAGTCCTTTCCAAAAATAAAACTTCTGAAAAACATATCTACACACACACACTCACACATACATCCACACGCCTCCCATTTACACCCCCTCAAACAACTCTGTGTGAGCACTCGTTGACAGTAACTAAAAAGAAGTCATGAAAAAAAGCAAACACTTGGGAGAGTATTGACACGAGTTGAGACACACACACACCAAACTAGAGTGGCCGCAGTGCTCACGAGGCTGCTGCACACTCCACCCTGTTTCTGTTTTCTGTGTCTGGACCACTGTACATGGACATCTGAACTAGACCTGAACTCAGGGGCAGAAAGACAGACAGATGGGACTCATCAAGGCATCCATCTCTGGTGGTGTGGCCCTCATCATGTCCTAGTGATGCTCTAGCAGAGGAGTCTGCCCAGAGAAGCTGTGGCATCACCCCATGTGGACGTGTAAAAAGTTACGAAACAAAATGGCCATTATCCATGTGGGCAGTGATGAAAGATATGTTTTGATCCTTCATTCTTCATCCTTCAGACACCATCATTCAATCTCTTGTTCAGTAGTATAGCACGTACAGATTGACCAAATAGACCACAGGAAGGTCTGATGTTCTGATGTATATTGGAAATTGGAACAGACATTCTCTTAAAATCAGAATTGATTTAAAGACCAGAACTCTTCCATTCTAAAACTTTTTTTTTTTTGAGCACTATCTTGTAAGATAATCGATTAATCAATACAGGTGAGCTTCCAATTAAAAACATCTTTAATTTAAAAAATTAAAAATAAGAGAGTGAACAAAACAGATTGTCTATGACTAAAAGCACTTTTCAAATATCAGATTAACCCCCAATGAATCTCCATGCAACCACGTGTTCCATATATTGGTCGTCTGTTTAAGACTTTGCAGAGCTGTACACCGTTAGAAGGGAAACAGAGGAAAAGGGATTCAGTCAAGGCCTCTCTATGGTCAATATTGCTCCTCAACTATTGTAGCTTTATGTTTGAAATCGGAAATTTACATTCTGTAGTTTACAATCTATGTAACGCATATTTAGGATTTGAATAAATTAGATGTTAGAAGAGTCTGTAATATAAGTGCTTGCCCAATTAGCTATCCTGTGCTATTCGGTCAGATGTTTGGTCTTTTTAACACATTCTCCAACTTACCTTTATTCTAAAATGAATATTTTACACAAGTTTGACTCGACACTCTATTCAATCCCTTGGAATTTTTTATAAGCGCTTTTCATTTTAGTGGAACCAAAAGGCAAAACAAACAGAAACAAACAAACAAAAAAAACTAAAAACAAAAAAAATGAAAACCAACATAAAGCTAGCAGCATGCACCTCAAAAACAGGTGCCAGTCAGGAAACAAAGAGGAACCCAATAAATAACGTCAGAATGATTAAGACGACAGAGAAGGCAGGTAGGGCAGGTGGAGGGGGGTTGTCTAGAGATGTGGAGGAGTTTCACTCTGACACTAGGGGAGTGCGGAGGGGGGAGGAAGGGTTGCTTTGCTACAGATGTGGCGGGGGCGAGAGGAAAGGAGGGGCTAGCGTAGGGAGCTGCCCTCAGATGACCTGGCAGCAGCTGGCCGGGGCAGAGGTGCAGAGCAGCCCGTCCCTGGGGCTCCGCTGGATGTTCACAGAGATGGTCTTTTCGCACAGAGGTAGCTGGAGCACATTGTTCTTCAGGTTCAGCTTGTTCTCCTTGGCCAAGCCCAGTTCGGTGAGCACCGATGACATTTGGTCTGCGTGCGTCTCTGGCCCGGGGACCCCGAGGCCCGTGCTGGACAGGCCCACCTGGTCCAAGCTGCCGGTGGAGGAGCTGATGCACATCTTCCAGGAGGACTTCTCCTGGACCTTGATGCTGGACAGGCTCTGAGGGTCTATGATGAAGCGGCCGCCGGGGCTGCGCTGCTGGAACTGGGAGCTCAGACACAGACTCATGAGCTTGAGGCTCTCCACCAGCTCCCCGCCGCTGCGCGTCGACGCTTTGCGCGACGACCCCGACGAGCGGTTGACACTGCCACTGGAGCAGCTGGAGGGGCTGCCTTGTCCCTTGGTGCCCCCGCCCCCCCCACCACCACCACTACTCCCACTGCCCCCTCCGCTGCCCCCTCCGCCTCCCCCACCTCCGCTCCCGCCTGGGGGGCTGCCTCGGTCCGGTCCTGAGTTGCCCTCCCCTGGGGGCTTGCTCTGCCCTCCGCTGCCGCCACCGTTTCCCCTGGAGTTCCCCGGCGGTCCCTCGCTGCTGTCCCGCCGGTTCCAGCTGTAGGTGAAGCCCGTGTCCTTGTCCAGGCGCCGCCGGTGGCTCTCCGAGTCGTCGTCGCTCGTCTCCGAGCTGGAGCAGCTGGAGCCGCGGCCCTGGCTCTTGCGGCGGTGGTAGCGCTTCTGTGCCGTGCCCGGCGACGACGCCGTCATGTTCATCTTGAGGCGGCTCAGCTTGGGCGGTAAGCTCTCGTCCATGTCGAAATCGTCGTCCGACTCACCCTCCTCCTCGAAGATCTGGTTGAGGACGGGAGCGCTCTTGCGCGAAGTGAGGCGGTTGGTGATGGACGAAGGCTTGCGGCGAAGCACCACCTGGGCAGACAGCGGCGAGGGCTCTTGTTCATCTTCCTCCTCCTCATCCTCTTCCACCCTGAAGAGGCAGGTCCGTTGCTTGGCTGTGGTCGAGGCTGGACAGGCCAGCAGGCCGCCCGGTACCAGGGGGTTGGAAAGTAGCCCTGCTGAGGAGCCCTGGCCAGAGGAGGAGAAGCTGCTGCCCGAGGCCTCGCTGGCACTGCTGCTGCTGGCCTCCTCGCGCCGCCCCAGGTCCAACAGGCCCTTACTGCGGTGGCCATTTAGCAGGTTCTCAGCACTGCGCGCTGGGGACTGAGGCCCGCCTGAGTGGGAGATGGAGGACGAGGCCAAGCTGTCCTCAATGTCCTGGTGCATGTCGATCTTGGTTGGCCACGACTGCCTGTAGAAAAACAAAAATCATCCAGAAGGTGAAATTAGAATAGAAACATTTAGGCTACAAACTGTAATCCACAATACACTTGTGTAGCCTACAGTCATCAAGTCAAACAAGACTTGCAACTGAGGTCCAAACGGTGCCTGGAAACAACACATTACTTCCATCATCATTGGAATGAGGTGAAAAAGCAGACTTGTTATTGCAGACAATAGCCGTTAGGGTGCAGGGAGCAGCTCTCTGAGACAGAGGGCACTGTGTGAATCTTAACAGAGCCAAGCTGTTATTTTAATCTAATGGCAGCATGGTCATGTCTGATCAGTGAGCATCAATCACTGCCTCATGAGCATCAATCAAGCTATCAAGCATTTGCTGATTGGAGACTTGTGAGAGAGAACAAAGGAACAGAGTTCTGCAATATTATACATAATGAATACATAACATAATAAGTACCGATCTGCATTTGTCTCAGCAGTTTACTTCTGTTTGTCAAATCGGTCTTGTACCTTTTGGTTCTGGCCTGTTGCAAAATGTACCAGATTGATACAACAGAGGCAACCCAAAAAACACAGGAAATAGAGCAGTGGACTGTGATCTTCATCAAAATAGCTCAGTACGGCCTGCCTCCGTGTTGGACACCCACTCATGGACGTTCCCAGACCTTGAAGGGAGTGGCGGTCAGACAGCGTGAGGCGGAGAGCGCCCCTTTAGTCAGGGCTAACTGGGAGACCCCTCTGCCTTCCGATGGCTAAAAGGGGAACGGCCCAACATGGTTTCTAGGTCACTCTGCGGTGCTTTCAGCAGCATCCCTAAAACACATCCATCATGAGGTGCTGCTGAGGCCGCTGGGGATCGCTGGAGGCTACAGTAGGCTGACAAAGAGTTGGGTGTCCTGCCATACGGTGTACATCAGAACTGGACTCTCCTCTGACATTAGGCATTTATATGACTTGATATGTGTTGACAGAATCTTCACAGAAAATACCTTTTTTCTCTTTACATTTTTTGTGCATTTCTTTTCAATAGCCACTCTCCTGCTAAAGCTGATGATACACTGGCCAAATGTTTTACTTTTTTCTGATATCAGGCATCATGCAACTAAGCACAACTAATTTACAAATCAGTAAATTAATGCCATCACCAGTCACTGGCAGAAGGAAAATATGACAGGACTTTTACTTCCTGGGACCTGCTCACTCAAATATTAAGCGCACAGGTTGGCAGCAAAAGGATTGAGCAGTCGTGAGCAAGGTTGTATTAGCAACAATGTAATCTAATGTAATCCAGCGTCAAAAGCGGAGTGTGCCATCCTCATGTCACACCTAGGCACGGAGACCTTTACAGAGAGGGGTTATGCTCATTGGAGAACTCCTTGCATCTTCAATAGCCCCTAGAACTGGCCAAAGAAACAATTATGCCCTGTTTAATGGTCTTCAGGAGTAGCTCATACAAATTATGTCCAAACAAATCTCCCATTTTGGTTTACAGCATCTTCAAGTCTCCCTCCAAGGTTTTACTCCATGCTCCAGAGGCCTGCTGGTTTAAATGTGTTCTGTTCCAGAGTGCACTTCTACAGAAGCATGGCTGCACACCACCAACTCACATAATGGAATGGCATCTCTTCTCCACTACAGTCACTAGAAGGCAATTAGGACTGGCCCAATACCACCGCATCTGGTCACATAATGTTTTTCATTTTACTGCATGGGTCCTCGGAGCTCTTGGTATCATACTTAAATTACTAATGTATATGTGTATTGGTTGCAGGTTTCTGTAGGCAACTAAGACAATTAAGCATTTACTAAGAAAGCAGCAGTAGCAATACATTTCCCCTCCTCATTTTAAGGGCTAGGATACTAGATGCTTCTGTAGTAGGTACCTTCAATTTGATATAAAAGGTGGTATCATTTGCTATATGCCATCATGACTTGATATTTTGACATGTTGTCATATACTGTATCTTGACATATGAATCATGAGATGTATTATATTGTTATGTGGGTTAAGTGTTGTTGCCCAAAATACCAAAACACAGCTGATGTGATGTGACATCAGCTTTACAAACACAGCACAAATGTTACTTGCCACTTGTAGTGAAAACTGGGTTAGTAGCCAAAGTCTTCCCAGTAAGCCTGACACAGTTACTCCAGTTTGAGGCCATACAAGATGCAACATTAATGTGCACTTTATGTGTACAAAGCACTTGATGTGTTCAGGCCCTATGCATGTGAGAGAGAGAGCATGTGTGAGAGAGCGTCTACCTGAAGTGGGCCTTGATGTTGCTGGGGCTGGATGAGCGTGGCTGCACCTCCTTCTCCTGCTTCTCCCTCAGGATGCGCTCAGCCAGCAGGAAGTAGGTGGCTGTGATGTGGTTGTACTTATTGGTCTCCAGGGCCCTGGGAGGAGAGAAGGCAGGAGGGAGTCATTTTATTGGCCACACTAGTCAGCCGGCCATTCCAAATATTGACAGCCACAGTCCTGCAACGTAGTGTGTATCTCTAAATGATTCAACAGGTACAAACTAGTGGTGATTATGTGTGATGGCTGTGCGCTGTCCCTGCCCAGGTAGCCGGCGAGAGGACAGATGGTCAGCGGGCTCTTTGGCATCCTGCCTCTGGCTCTGCGCCAGAACTGGTGTTGGGAACCTCACTATTCATCACTAACATCTCTACTATTCAATATGGTCATTCTGTGATGCAGTGGGATTTCTACTTGTATTTCCCCTTTAAAACAGAACAGAAACGATAACAAAGTAATAGTCAAGCTCATCACTAGAGCAGAAAGATGATTCCATGAAGCTATTAGGCTGCGAGCTCATATGAGTCATCAACATGCTGCATCATCTTGGAGTTTCATCATAAGGGCGTTCCCCGTGCTGGGGAAGGCTAGGTGGATATGGGCTCTGATCATGTTCATTGCGGGAGGCCTCTCTGCTCCATCAGTCTCTCACTCACTCACACACACACACACACACACACACACACACACACACACACACACACACACACACACACACACACACACACACACACACACACACACACACACACACACACACACACACACACACACACACACACACAGCTTAGATCCATTTCACACTTCATTGAGGACAGAAGCAGCTGTTGTAGGAGGGTGTGGGAGTACCACTCCAAACAACATGCACACATGTAATCTAGAGAGCGTCACTGGGTTGGCCTCTGTGGCTTCTCTCTGCACACCACCCTGCCATATTCATCTTCCTTAACGAGCGCACACTGGATGAGCATTCAAATGGAGGTGTCAGTAAGCGCTGATGAATGATGCTTGGAGGAGGGGGAGCAGAACTAGAGCTGATAAATGTGCTCTCTCCGTCTCTTGTCCTGCTCAGTCCCACATAGCCCTGCAGCCTAGACACCTGACAAGCAGGCCAAGCAGAGAGAGAGAGAGAGAGAGAGAGAGAGAGAGAGAGAGAGAGAGAGAGAGAGAGAGAAGCAGGAGGGTGCAGCACAGAGAGGAGAGGAGACACACATTGGAGACCACTAGTCATGGGTGTTTGGTGCTAGTGTGTGCAGTGGCGCCCCAGCTTACTCCACAATGGCCTCGCGGTCGGCGATGTCCCCGAGCACCATGCGCTGGATGATGCCGTTGTGCTCCTCATCCGACAGGTTCTTGTGGGAGACCAGTGGCGTGCTGTACTTGGTGGCCGGGGAGGGGTCCACCCCCTGCAGCCACGCATGGCTCTCAATCTCCTCCAGCGACGCCCGGCGCTTTGGGTCCCTCTGAAGCATGCGGTTTATTAGGCTGGAGAGGAGCGGCAGGGAGAAGAGAGAGAACATGAGTCTCACAATTACACGCACACACACACACACGTCTCAGTAGTGTAGTAGTTCCCCTAGGTCATGTTTTACAGTGCAAACTCCCATACTGTACAACAGTCAGAAACTTTCAGCACACTAAATGAACTGAATGATGAAGTAGTGCCTTGCCCTCAAGTGAAACATCCTCCCACACGCACAATTCTGAAGAATTCACAAATCGTTAAGAACACTTAGTGGAATCCATAATTGTAAGAACCCCCCTTGGATGGTGCCAGCCTCCCCTTGGGATCTGCTACTCCAGCTTGCTCCATATTCACAACTCTGGAATAGTATCTGTGTGAGAGAATGTGCGCCTACACACAAGAGCACCTGCAAAGACATACACACACACTCTTTGCACTACCACATACTGTATAAAGCTCCACAGACAAAGCCAAGTAAATGTTGCAGGGGGACTATGGAGGAGAAGTGAGTGGAATGGAGAGGCGGTGCGCCGGAGGCTGATTCCAGGCCAGTGCTGCGCAGGGAGATGCTGTGGCAGGGCCATGTGAGCGCAGGGCTCTCACTGATGTGAGCAGACGCAGACCTGAAGCCTGCCGCTGGAGCCCAGCCGAGTGCAGTCAGCACGCATAGCCTTCCTCTACTAGAACTGGACCAGGGCTGCCCGCGCCCGCCACATCAGCATCACACACACACACACACACACACACACACACACACACACACACACACACACACACACACACACACAGTCTCTACAGGCGAACAGTGAAGAGCATCAGCACAAGCCAACTCCCTGCATCAGCAGCGCTCCGTGCATTTATTAGGGAGGCGAAGTCCCTCAGGAGCGCCTTCATCCACGGGAATGTCCACATGCCGTGACCTCTTAGCACTGCTGCCCACTCCACTCTGCTCCCAGGGTCCGAGGGCAGCACATGATGGGCACATGGGCACAAGTGAGGCTACATGCTCCATATGCATGGTCACTGATAACACCACGTGCTGACCGAACACACTGCCGTGACCACGCACAATTCAAACATGACTCCCAGTCCATGATGCACCTACCGGAGGGAGGGAGGACATCACTTAAGCCAGTATTTCACTCTGAAGTCGCATCCATTTTTACACATTTATCTATCAATTATTTATAGCCTACTCTTGGCTGAAGCTCCTATCTTTAGATGTAGTCCATAAAAGACGCGGTCCGAAATGAATTCATCAAAGGGTCATTTTTAATCCTTGGATTTTAAAAGGATTTGGCCGTTTCCAACACTTAATAGGCATCATTTTAACCTCATATAAAGACATCAATTACTAAGACTTTTTCTATTACACCACATTCCAGAGATGAACCAAAAACAGAAACTAATAAAAAGAACCCCCCCCACACACACCCTCTGCACTACTCGTTAATGTGGGCCTCTGAGAGCAGGAGTAGTGGAGGCAGTGGTGGCAAAGGTTCTTCTAAGGAGCAGGTGCAAACAGTCCTGTACACACTCCCATCCAAGTGTGAAGAGCCCAGCAAGTGCAATGTGTGTGGCACTAACGCAGTGTTTCTCAAACTTTTTTTCTGGGGACCCACTTTTTAAAAATGACAGACTATCGCGACCCAACTCGTGACTGGTAGTTAACAAACTAGATCAGTGGTTCTCAAACTTTTTCTTTCATTCCCTACTTTGATCAAGGGGGCATTCTCGAGACCCATGCCCGTCCCTCATCGCTCTAAGAAAGTAGTAGGTCAAGCTTAAAATTGTCAAATGTATTGAAATAATGACAAGTTCTAAATATATCCTCTTCAACAGAGTTAAAATCAGCTGGTGCTGCAGATATAATAAATAAATACATCACACACATATTTCTGTTTTCCAGCAACATATTAGGAAGCATAGGCCATTTTACAGCATTGTACAATATATTCAATGAAATACCAACATGCTGCATTAAATGGATCCATAATCCAGTCATACTGAGTACTACTGGTTGGGAAATATTTTTTAAATAAACTTTGCAGGGATGTGATGTAGGCCTACTGTTTAATACATGGGATCACAAGAGTGTCTCCCAATCAGACGTTTCAGCAATTTCGCTCAGAAATCTCAAAGGCATAATACTGTCGCGATCGAACGAGTACAGGCGCCTGTCCCATACTCAAGTTTTTTTGGTGAATGCAGTAGGCTAATCTTATTTGCTAGGTGAGGTAGGTGCTTGTCTTTGCCTTGTAACTGGACATTTAACTCAAATGTATCGCTAAGATATATCAAATATATCGCTAAGATAGGCCAGCTTCGTCAAGAAATTTTCATTAGTGAACGTGCTTGCAGATTCAAACATGCGCTCTTCCTCCAAGAAGAGGCGACTCGGAGCTCAAACACGCGCGACAGCACTTTACCTTGGGAAAGCCACCTTGCCTCACTGTGAAACAGTACAGCCTTTTGGTCAGCTACCATCTCTTCGCAAAGTGCGGAGAATAGACGCGCTTTTAAGGGCCGGGTTTTGATGAAATTCACCACTCTCACAACAACGTTCAAAATCTCATGTAGGTCGGGACTAAGCTGCCTTGACACAAGCGCTTCCCTGTGAATAACACAGTGCGTCCATTGCGCATCGGGTGCTACCTGGGCCCAGGCTACAGATAAAAAAAGAAATTTAAAAAACTCCTGTTTTTCACGTCAGTTCGCGCCCCACCTGGCATACTGGGTCGCGACCCACAGTTTGAGAAACGCTGCACTAACGCAACACCAGAGCACCTCTGCAGCTCTGCTCCACTTTGGGTTCATTCCCAAAGCCAAACTCCCAGGTTCACAATGACCAAACAGGCAAAACAATTAATGACCAGGGACAAAATAATGGCCTGAGGTGGGTTTAAGCTGCTGGTTTCAGAGCACCCCTCTGATGTGTGCTGTGAGCTTTGTCAGCTCCTGCCAGGGACTTGATGGTCTAAAGCAATAGCAACAGAGGTTAAAATAGTTTACATGAATCCACCAACAGAAACAGAAGGTTATTTTCCCCTCTCTAAACACACCACCATAGAGGAACAGAAGGTTATTTTGCCCTCTCTAAACACACCACCATAGAGGAGCTCCAAAAAGGCCTCAGGAGACATCGCTCATGACATCAGGCCTTTCAGCAGTGATTTTCATCTGAACACATCTGGAGGTTTTGTCTGAACATCCTGGAGAAATGGCCATTTTCCTACAGTAAATGCCAGGCGAAGGAAAACTAAAACCCAGTCTTCCCAGTTCCCCGACCCCCTCCCTGCTGTTAAGACGAGGGGATGTGTCTGCTTCCTCTCTGGCCGCTTCCCCTTCACTGCTCACTAGAGAAGAGACAAAAAACAGCTTCAGATATATTTATAGAATCCTCCCAGGAATGCTGCACGTCCCTGCTGCAGCCAGTGCCAACTCCTCTGCCGTGCAGCACCACATATGCTCAGGCAGCCCACCAAGCATGTCCACACACCTCTCTCCACACAAACACGCTCACATACCCAGTTAAAGACTGCAATGAAGGCGACAAAAAAATCTTTTTAAATGGTTGGTTGGGGTTACCTGGCTAATGCATTCAGCAACAGAAAGAAATACTGGAATGTCGTGTGGCTGGTCAAAGTACATGTTTTGGAAAATCTGCTGAAGCAAGGTACAAGATGTGTACTGATATGTTTTAAATGTGCAACTTGGCACAGACACTAAACGAGTGTTATGGTTAGGGGATGAGTAACATAAAAGGAGCACCACTGACCAAACATTATTTTGTGCAATGGGAGAATGCAAGTGTTGTGTGTGGATGCGTGTGTGTTGGGCATTGCTGTCAGTGAGTGAGTAAGTGAACAAACACTCAAACCTCAGCATTCTGCAGGATGTTTATAGAATGCTGGCCAACGCAAGCAAAGGAGCCCAGTGATGTACACAACATCATCATGAGTGGAAAGTGCAGTGCTATGGAGCGAGATCTGGACTCCAGCCGATGACAGAAGGGACATTACGGCTTCCACGCCCAAGTCCCTGCGATAATCGTTGTGATGGCTACCGAGGGTGTGCTGAGTGCACTAGCCCTGGTCTGTGTGTGCATGAGTGAGCTGCAGCCATCTCTGTGATTCAGCAGAAAAGCCCTATCCGTGTCGTGCTGCTGGACCCATGGCCTGTGATTACCACAGTAATGAGCTCTGCTGACGCTCGTGTCTCGGGGAGAGAACGGCCTGGACTGAGAGGCTGCAGGATAACGCCGAGCTGAGGGGATAATGGGCATCAGCTGGCCAGACCAGAACATACTAAGGACTTCCTGTCCCCGATGCCTCAGTGCGTGCGCGCGGTCAGTCCCTCTCGTTCTGCCCAGTATGGTTCTGTACAAGCTCTGCTCATCACCCGTTAACAATGTCAATCTACACACAAGATTAGCTTTATCGTTCCGCTAATAATTAGCATGCATCCATAGCTCCACAAGGTTGAGATGGTTCACTGCGTCTACACCTCGGCTCACCCCACACGTCTATTAGCTGTGGATGACTGAACACAATACAGTTGCAGCAAAGCACTGAGGGGTGCTTCAACACACAACTAGAGAGAAAGCTGGGAAGGCTAGCTAGGCAGCAATACATTGAAATGTTATTTTTCATGTACCAGCAGTATTCCCTGATGCCCATGCTGAGAGAGACACACACCAAATATTAGCATATTTATTTAAATCAACAACAGAGGATTGAAGACTGATGAAATACTAAACATCACTGTGAATTATTTATGACGGGGAATTAGTCCCTTGCCTTTCAAAAGGAGGTAGGCTGTAGGATTTCAAAACACAGAATATGAATAGCACACGATAAACAAAAAGCTGCTTAGTAGCCTACTTGGCAGAGACCCTGAGGAGGGAGAAACGGGTAGGGAACAGCAATAGGTGCTGATTCTATCCAAAGGACTCAGCATCTCACTGGGCACATGGCATGTAATTCCCAAATGAATTTGAAAAACGACTGAGATTCAGATACTAAAGAAGAACTTCTCAATTCTGTAGGATTACTTGTAGCAGTTATGTCAGGGGTTCCCAACCTTTTTTGGCAGGTGAGGTAACCCTATTTTGATGTCACCAAATGTTGGCAACCCCAATCATTCACAACATGTTGTGAGAGATAGTGCATCTCATCTCTGCTATAACATCCAGCTGAGAGCGGTATTTTGCCCAAATGTCCTAGCAAGCTAATTTGTTTGTTTGATTAACTGGTTGTTTTGCTACTTTGTTTGGAACTCTGGTTTGGTTCTTAACGGGAGCATTTACTGCCTGAAATATCCGATTTTGTTTACCATGCTCGGAGTTATAATGCTGGCCTGATGGGTCGCCTGTTTATGCCGTTTCAACGGCACATGAACGGTTAGACCGAGAATTCTCGTCATGAAATTAAAATTCCACTGGAGATCCAAGCGGATGTGTACACACAGCCTTACAACACTGTTTACAGCTCTTCGAGTCATGGTAAAATGTCATTTTACATAGCTAATTTAGATACACCTATGGTGTGGGTGCTTGCGTTTCTTTGGGTATCCAGCGTCTTGGTTTGTATAGAAATGGATACTAAGTGACACATACACGATAGACGGCGGCCATACGGGACCGATGGTAATAGGGGGAGTTCCGATATAACCTTTACAGGTGAACTTAATGCAACCTTCTCTAAACTTGCGCATGTCCAAGTTCAGTTCAATGTTTCAGTACTCAGTTCAGTTTCAGTTCAGTTCAACAGTTCAATGTTTCAGTACTTTTTGTACTAAAACATTACATTTCACCCGAAAGCCAGATATCCCTAACTTTTTGTGAGTAGTGTATATAATTATGTACTGTACAGGTCAATTGTAAGATACCCAATATCTCAGCCGACCCCAAGGTTGGGAAACGATGAGTTATGTCAAAGGTTTCAGAGGCTCCGGTTACATTTAGCCTACAATATGGGCACACAGGCCAGTCAGGTTCTTGTGACTAGAGAGAAAGAACTGACATGATCAGTGAAGATTAAACAAACAAACGAAATAACTAACAAATAAATAAATAAATAAAGACATAGCAAAAGGTAGATCTGGAGATGTGGGGTTAAAGAGGGAACAGCCTGCCACAGGGCTGCCCTCCTCGGACTCTGGGAGTGTTGTTGTGATGGCAGTGCCACCACCAGACCACAGTGAACACGTAAGCTTCTCTTACATCAGCTCGTCTAGATCAGCACAGTGTGCCAAAGCACTTTCAGCAGCCACATTACTTTCCACCAGATGATCAATAGCGATACAGGAACCATTTTCTTCTGTGACATTCATTGTCTGGTACTCACAACACCACAGGGGCATACAATTCCAACACATTTTGGACCCAGAGTGCAGCTGGGTCCTTTCATTGCTGCAAGGGCAGATACTGAATCAACCAGAGAAGGGCACTACAGTAATCATTTGGACAAACAGGAAGGACCAGGTTTAACAATGAAAAATGAAAGAAATAACAGTCTAGATATCTATCTAGAAATGGCGTATTGTTGTGACTGCTGTCCAAAGAACATAAAGTCAATAAGTAGACAACACAAAAACAGAAGTGCACAACACTGGAAGAAATAACCTTAAACTGGGCTGTGAAGCAGGCATATTGTAATAGTGGTGGACTGTAATTACATTAGACCTGCCGTTGGCCCTGTAGGTTTTGTAATGAATAAGCAGTTGGTCCATAAGTATCAGTGATTGGCTATGGCCAGCTGCCAAAGAGCAGGGTGCACAGAAGACAGAGTGTGGCAGTGGAGCAGAAGGGTCTAGTCTGGCTCCTGTTCAGATATCCACAGCTTATTTCTTACATAATCACAGATGGGAGGCCAATGTGAACCATGCTAACCAAACAACCAACCAATCAGGACCAGTCTGGCCAGGATACTGACCTTTGAAACACAAGACAACCTACCCATTAAGTTGATAAGATGTTCGCTCTTCATGCTATCAATACAAACATAGGTTTACTGCTGTGCAAGAATAAAAGGGTTGTGCAGCGTAACATCAGTATACATCACAAAGTCAACATGACCATGTGGTTCATATGCCATTTTATGCTGCTAACAATACGAGACAGCCTTCCCTTATGAAGCCTGCTCGGAAAATGGCAGACACCACTGTAATCTGCTGAAGTGTTTGGCATCATCTCCCTACGAGAGGTTCTTTTAAGGACAAAAGGAACACAAACAGGATGTGCATTGAATGCATGAAATATCAGGTATACAATAGACTTGATTCAAATGTTGTTTTTATGAACAGAGAAAACAAACAAACTCATATTTAAAATTGGGGAAGATATGCGGTCATGAGGTTTTTTTTGTTCTCAAATGCCAAAAGCTAGGTTGGTTAGGGCTAGGTTGCAGGCCATCATTTTCAGTTACACCCAAGGTATTTGACATTAGTAACCATGTGAAGAATGCCCTTCATGGCAAAAGGTTTGTTTTACTGGAAAGGATGACTATGGCATCTGTAGCAGACTTCCATCTGAACTTCCCCTTCCATCTGAAGTATATTTTACAAATCTCCCACCAGACACCCCCCCTCCCCTTTCATTGACGCAAGCAACAGCAAGTGACAAGAGTGCCAGCTCTCTGGCCCATTCTCCACTCCCATCTCCATTGTTTACTTGCATCCAGTCATTTTGTCAGAGAAATCTCAAAGGATACAACTTTCCATCCCATTACTCAGTAAATTATTTTTGTGTTGACACGTTTACCACTCTCTGTGGATGGTTATTATTATTCTTTGTAGAGGAGGCGGCAGATAGGAAGGGGAGGGAAAGAGAGAGAGAGAGAGAGAGAGAGAGATTGCGTGAGAGAAAAATCTGTGAATGGATGGAAACTTACTCCTTGCAGTCGTTGGAGACGTGGGCGGGCACAGTGTATTTGCAGTCCATGATCATGGTGAGCGTCTCGCTGTCGTTGGCCTCCTGGAACGGCGGCTGCCCACACACCAGCATGAACAGGATCACCCCCAGGCTCCAGATATCTGTTGACCACACACAGACCCTCAGAGTCCAGCTAATACTCAGGCTAGCACACAGGAGAGCAGGCACACCACACAAAAAATAAAATAAAATAAACTTCGATAGACTAATAACAGTTAAAGTATAGTATTTGTTTAAAGCGACTTACAGAACTAATAACATTTCAGAGGGTGGTCCCTTGACTCCCTTATAGTTTTAATTTTCAGGCTGTAAGGGTGCCTTCACACCTGGCTCGTTGGAGCAGTTGAATATCGAAGTGTTTCCCCACAAAGATTGGTTCCTTTTTGTGAATACAGCAATCACACTCTGTTTCAGAACAAAACCAACAGACCGAGACCACCTAGAGGAGGTGCTCTCAGCACGTTTTCAATCCAACTCTATGGCGGTATGTTGCATCTGGAACTTCAGCTCAACATTATAATGTGTGGGGGTTATCCCAATTAATCAATTACAGATTACTACAAATGGCCAAGGTCATTCCTGGTGCTTTGCTTGTGATGGCTAAAATAAGATCAACCTAGATCATCGAGATCGCAAACAAATGGTACAAAACCAGATCCAACACATTACCTGGGAGAAAACCACCTAGAAATTAATCTTAAGGAGAAATCTGGTCGATTTTTACATGGATCTTCGCTAGGCGTCACAGAGTAAAAAAAATAAAAATAAATAAAAATAAATAAATAAATAAATAAAATAAAAAATCGGTGCTACCGAAATGGAGTAGCTGCAGCTAATGGCCAGTGCTCCCAGTGAGCTACAATGAATTGAATGGACTGAATTTAAACAGTTTCTTCACAATTAATGTGTTGAAAACCCATCGTTTTGTCAAGTAAGGACCTTGTTCATGTTGCACAGAACTTTAAATGACATTTTTAATTCAGTTAAGAGGCAAAAAGTCACGTTTAGTTGATGCCCCCAGACCTATCATTGTAGCTCACTGGGAGGCTCATAGGTTTAGGGCAAACAAAGACCTGGAACAACATCAAGCACTGGCTACTTATCCCATTTCACAGCCAAACCAACTTCCGCTGAAATTTCAAAGCCATCAATACATGCTGGCTGTCCGCTGTCAACAAACAGATTAATAAAAAAAAAAAATACAGCACTTTTTTCATAATTTCTTTGTCAGGTTTGCTGATATTTAGGCCAAGGATGCAAGCGTTGATGTAAGTCACTCTTCTTCAGCACAGTCTACAGGAAGGACAGGAACAGGAATACACTTTACCCTATCAAGGTATCATTAACCTCAGCTCAACAAAGCCAGACACAGGGAAACTGAAGTGGGCTAATTACAGTGAACTGTAAGGTGGGGTAATTAAATCCAGCAGCCTCAAAGGAACATTTCCATTAGGACACTAAGCATCACGGGACGTCACACCACACCTGTGGCTCCTCCATTAGATAACAGCATTCACTTTCCTATTCCCCTGAACATCTAAGAGAAAAATGAATGAGACTCTACATTCATGGCTAAAGGGAAAAAAGAAAGCGAAAGCGGGCCAAGAGCATGTCTCATGTGGCCTTAAACATTATTGTTTATAAATTGAACCTGTAAGCAGTTGCCTCAGATGAGGGAGGGGGGGGGAGGGGGGCGCTAGCATGTTGGCAGGAGCCTTGTCCCTGCTGAGGGGTTGTGTGCAGGGCTGTGCTGACATATGGAGCCCCACTCTGCACATGTAACCACTGCTGAAAGGGCTTCCCTCTGCTCTCTATGTTACCTGCAGACACATTACTCTCTCCCTCTTACACACGCACAAACACACACTATTTAAAAACATATTCAGTATACAATGTAGAGGGCTTTACTACTTCATGACAGAGGACATGATAAAATGTGTGTGTGTGTGTGTGTGTGTGTGTGTGTGTGTGTGTGTGTGTGTGTGTGTGTGTGTGGAGGTAGCCTAGCAGTGTATTTATTACATCCCCTCAACTCAAATAAAAAGGCTGAGCCTATGATGAAATATGATAAACCAGCATCATATGGAAAATGTCTTGTAATCCTTTAAGTGTCAGATGTAAACAACAATCATGCAGAAAGATATTGGCCTTCAAAGGACGCCTGAACCCTTCCAGACAAACTCAGTGGCATCTATAGTAGACAGGCGACAACAACGCATAGTGCTCCAGGCTTCACATTCATTTAGAATCAACCTGCCATATATCTAGATAAAATCTCAATTACTTCTTGGTCATATTGGTTTTAGATAAAGCTTCTTCCGAATTAAAGACGGAAGATTAATCCCAACCCTCGCCATAGGCCATCAGCACTGAGATATTAACACACAGACAGAGCGAAAGGTCAGCTCCACATGACATCAATGAGCACACAGCATGTGAATTACAAAACATGTGTGGACAAAACCCAAATCAAAAGCTGCTCCTGGAGCCATGCGGCGCACATCCGTCAGCACAGGCCTGTGGAGCCCTATCGTCCAGTCATTTCATGGATGGGGGAGAACACGGGGCGACTCGGCCTCTCCCAGGTTTGTGAGAACACTGAGCAGGAGTCATAATCTCATGCCTGGTTTCAAATGGCAAAAAAAGCAGGAGCCCTCTGCATCGCTGAGCTGGGGGAAGGAATCCATGGAGGCCTCTTTCGCCATTCCTTCCCCTTGATAACAACTCTATCTGGGCTCCCTACTGGTAAGGAGGCCTATCTACAGGAAGCAGCAGCATACCACATCCTGGCAAAGTCAAAGCGAGGAGATTCACCCTGAAGTTTAACCTACTACTTACTAGGGGTGTACAGCGCAAGGATAGCAGGTCAACCATTCGAGACTATAATACAAGACTACCACACAAATATGAATATCCCTATAGACCCTTTCAACAATAAAACAAAAACAATGCTTGAACGTTCTATTTTGTTCCCAATCTACTTCCTCTGCATTAAAGGGACACCAGGCAAGGAGGTTAAAAATTGTTAACTTTTGGCAGAGAAAAGCAGACTAAAATTCCCCTGTGTGGTACAGGAGACATTTCATTTTTTGTGATGTGTCCGTTCAAAGCTAAAAAAAATTAAAACGCCAATAAAGTAGGCAGGCCTAGGTGCTAGACATTTGGATACGAAGCATGCATTATGAAGCTACGAAGTTATGCCACAAATGTTATCTTCATGCTCAAGAGGAAAAACTCAAGTCATGTAGGCTAAATAACATAGGGTAGTGACGTTAACAAAGTGTTTTTTTTATCATATTCCTCAGCATATCATTTGAGAGACTTATGATCCATGAGAAAGGAGGCTAACGTTAGCCTACATTTCACGCAAATGACAATATGTAGGGTAGCCTAAAGTTAAAGTTGACACTCCATTTGAGTTGTTTGTTTTAGAAAAGAAGACATGGGCTTGCAAGTAACGTTATTGCATAGGCCTACTATAAGGTAGCCTAGCTTATAGCTAATCCGTCATAGGCTCCTGTCCTGTCAGTTAACATCCAGCACAATGCATTTTGTGCATTAACGTTATTTCAGTCAATCGTTCAATGCGTGGCCAGCATAGGCTACTTTATCAAAGTAATTATCCTCTGACCTCAGGGGGAAATGATTGTCCACCCCTGTCATTATGTACCCTTTGAGTAGGTAATGTTCTCACTAAATCTCAACTAATTGTTTTTGCAGTCGAAGCCCTAACGTTAACATTAGCTTAAGCCTAACCTAACTTTACAGTGACTGGCCACATGTTTAGCCTACCTTCCGTAAAATCCGTTGCTTTTTCATAGGTAAATCCGCTACACCTCTAGATGAAAACAATCCAGACTCGGCTACACCGAAATATTTCGGCAATATGTTTTTATTCTTCATCTTATATAGAGGTTAACCAGCTTGTTTTCTATGCGCTGTCAGTGTAAACAACTAGTGCTTGTCCTCCGAGTTCGTTCTTGACTACGGTTGTTAGGGACCTGAAACCGGTCTATTGGGTTATTCCAGAGCCATATAAAAAGGTACATTTATATGGCTCTGGGTTATTCTAGAATGCACAGAGGTTGTGTTACATAGTATCACAGCATAGCATAGGATCAAAGAGTATAGAAGGAACTTCTATACTCTTTGATAGGATAGTTACAGTGCGTCCACAGGGTCTGGGAATAATGTGAACGTTCCCAGTGACCACATTCTTCCAACTGTGAGCATTCATGTGCTTTGCAGTCAGAATGTGGGGAAAACATGACGGCACGACAAAGGTTAAAACATACACCAGTGTTTTCCATACATTGACTAATCTGTGGCGGGGCGCCACAAAGTCAAAATCGGCCGTCACACATTAATGTTCTATGTTTAATTTAATTTAATTTAAATTAAATATAAGATCAAATCCTTGCATTGCCATTGAGCTGCGCTTTTTTCGCACGCAGCCTTTCCTTGCCCCGCCCCGCTCTCTCTCGTAGCCTGCTGCCACTCCTCTGCATGTGCATTTAACAAAATATTCACGATTGTTGAATGATTGTTGTTGCCACATAGAAGCATTTCATAGAAGACGTCTGGCTAAATTGCTATTAAATCCGCTTAGCATCGTGACCATGCTGCGCAAATTTGTTAAAAACTGCTGCATTGAAGTTAACTCTGCTAAGGTCTTATCACAACATAGTAGGCTACATTGAAGAGACTAAACTAAGTTAAGTTATGCAATCAAGCAGTATCTCAAAGCTAACGTTAGAATATTGTTTGGATGTCGAATTTAGCATGCTTAGCCTACTTACAGCTGCTTGTCAATTTCGTTGAAGGGCTCATTTTATTGACTTTGACACTGAATGTTTACAAATTCCCGATGTTAATGGAAGTGTTTTCCAAAATTCAAAAGTGCTTGTCCCAAGGAGAAGTACGAACCTTTATTTCAACTATGTAGAAAACGTTATGAATTGCATCCACACATCACAACTGTGTTACAATTGCAAGGGTTCCCTCACAAACGTCTTAAAGTGACAGGCACTCAATTAAACCTATACGCCAGGGGTCCCCAACCTTTTATGTACCATGGACCGGTTTGATTCCTATTTTTTTTTCACGGACCGGCGGGGGGGGGAGGAGAGGTTTCCTTATACACACTCTTAAGACCACCATCATTTGCAATTTCGATCAACTGCTCTTCCTCCTGCGCTGACAAGTTAGGACTATTCGGGATATTGACAAATGGGTTGCGGACCCACTCATTGGTTTGCCGTGGATCTTTGGAGGATGGGAAGTAACGTTCAAACTCATTTGAAAGCGCAACAAGGTGATAGCGCACCAGCTGCGAGAGAAAGGGCCCTGCCTCAGTCTCTCCCAAAACCCCCACTACTGTTTGGAACATATCAAATAGACCCCGGTCCACTCGTCGTCCCCACAAATCAAGCTTCCTTTAAATGCAGCGACTTTATCTGCCAGTTTAAAGACAGTCGTCATTCTCCCCTGGAGTGACAGGTTAAGGTCATTAAGCAACCCGAATATGTCACACAGGTAAGCGAGTTTTGACACCCAGTCCTCATCACTAAAATGTGCAGCTAACGGTGACTTTTTTTCTGTAAGAAATCTCTGCAGCGGCTCTCGCAACTCAAACACTCTGGCCAGTGACCTGCTAAAGATGCTTGTTTTTTGTTGCTCATTCTAGCAGTTTAGCTAACTTCGTGTGACACTACCGTTCGCCAAGAACTGATCAAGTGAAGTGAGCTGACCTGAGGCTGCGCAGCGCTGAAGGCAATATGTAAAAGTGTTGAAGGCGGGACAGACAGACGTAAGAAAATAGACCTTGCAAAATGCAAACATGCGTGCAATCAAACAACTGCATATAGACCTATGCCATGTAAAAACGTGACATTATTGCGAATTAAATTTTGTTTAGTTTGCATGCATTTTTTTTAAACTCATGTCGTAGGCTACGGCCCGGTTAGGAATGTCCTGCGGCCATGAGACAGGATGGTGGAGAGTGACAGGGAGCGAGTGGGAGAGAGAGTCGGGGTGGGATCCGTTAAGGACCACGGGGCGGGAATCGAACCCGGGTCGCCTGCATACGGTGCAGGTGCCCCAGCCAGTTGCACCACGGCCGGGGCCAGAGACGCAGTTTTTTGACGGCCTGCTTATGGGGCAGGCAGCTAGTGGATCGTTAGGAAAGATTAGATGAATGATCATTTATGTTTGGGCCTTTTTTGGGCCTGAAATCGCTGATACAACCTTTAATCCTAAATAAGCGACTGCATTTGCTCAAAAGTAAGGTGTGGGGCGCTTGCGAAAGAAGGATATGGAGGAAGTTCACCATAAAATCACTTGATATCAAAGTCCACACACAGACTACAATTGAACTGCAATTGACAGTGATGACAAGTCCACAACAATTCATGGGCTTACAGCGCTGGTTTAAAGCAGTGCATGCTGGACTTCATACAATGAATTCTGCCATCGTGTGAAGCCCAGCATGCATTGCTTTAAGCCAGCACTGTAAGCAGCTATATAAAGAAGTTGCACCCACTGTTTCCCAGATTTTGCTACCACATGAGGTAGCTTTCACGAGGACTAATGAAGGACCATCTTTGCTTTGCGTAGCTAGAGACTTGTTGCTAGGGACAGGTTGATTTCAGTACAAAATCTCAGTGCTGATCAACTTGAATAGTTTAACTAGCCTACATGCCCCATGGAGAAAACAATTAAGAAAGAGAAACACACCAGTAGAAAGTTCCTGGAAATATGGTATCCAGTATGGGGTATGTGAGCATGCGGGTAGGGGCTTAATGGACTCCAAGCATCTTAAAGCCCTCCTGAGTGAGAAGCATTAAGAATTCAAAAGTGACAGTAAAAACAAGATGGATGCTGTGCTCTGCTAATTTATGCATTCAAGCACATATTCCTCTCCTCTCCGCTCCGCACAGCATGACTAGCAACAGATGTGCTCCAATCTACTTTCAGGGACGATGTCTACAACTTCACTCAAATTCTGATGAAATCTCCTACCAGGAAGCTCCTCCTGATATTGCACGCATAAGTCACCAAGAAGTACTGCACTATGCAATGCATCACTAACCTAATCTCACTGACCATTAAGGGGGAACATGAACCAGTGCAAGTGTGTTCTACACAAGCTTCTGACGGTATACAACTTATCAGTTACAATCCGAGCTTGGTCCATTTAATCACACAGAGAGAATCCATCAGATCAGTATGGATCATATCCCAGCACCATGCAACAGCTGACCTCTGACACAGGATCAGTCCTGCATCAATCTGACTCAACACAAAACCTGTCCTCCATCCTACTTCCTACCCCTCTAAATGCCTAGAGATGGGGAGCCATGTTGGGGTTGGAGAGGCGGCAGGCTTGTCTCCAACACCTGCCACGGTGATTGCGGGCACTGTGATTGTGGGCACTGCCATGACGACAGCTGGCCTGGATTAATGACGTGCTGTCAGAGCCCTCTGGCGAGCCTGGCTGTGTTTTCAGCAAAGCAGCAGAGAGAGCGCCACTCCAAACACAGCTCCCTGCTCCTCATCTCCCCCCCTCACCTAGTGGACTGGAGGCAGAGAGGTGGACATGGATAGGCTAGAGAGGACGCGGCTCCCCAAGCTCCACTACCAGGATACACACTTGCAGTGTACCACAGAGATCTCCTGTTCTCAGCTTAGGGATATGTCACTTAGCAAAGCCAAGACAAGGCGAGCGAGCCAGCAATCCAAACATCCATTAAGGGACCCCGGCTCTGCTCTGGCCACCTGTGTACTTCACTCTCTCACTCCCCTCTGAGCCCTTTCACACTCTACATTGACAATGTTCCATGTTAATCCGAGATGAAAACTCAAACAGCATGCACACATGTGATCAGCTCAGCCGAATAACATGGTGGGAGAGCATGTAGCCTACTGCAAGATCTCCATTTACTACAACCACTGAGAGATGTTAAGCAAATGTTTAATTGTAATTATTCCAAAGGAACTAAGCTATGTGGTTTCAATTGGTTCATGGGATTGTTGAAGCCAAGAAACTATGCTGAAAGCCTCCACAACCTCAATCTCTCTTGCTCAGATGAAGCAGAACAGTAACATCCCCATCAAAACCATTATAAAACCAGACTACTTAGTAACACACACACATGACTTCACAGAGCATCACAAAAAAATGAAGATGAAATGCAATCAATTGAATTGCAGAAAAATCTAGTGAAATAATATTTTTTTCTCAAATTCGCACTGATACCGGGAAAACCAAAACCAACCTTGACCTTCTACTGAACCACTGACATAAAAACAAAACAGCAACTGTTGCCATTTACACCGATCCAAGATACCTACTGCTATGACATCAGCCTCTCAGCTCTAAATACATAAGACAGTCAGAACATTTACACAGCCCAGTCAATCCTACACCAGGTGGCTGTGAAGTCTGAACTTGCACTAAGAAGCCTATGTGTCAAAACCAGGAACAGACCTGTGCTAGACTGTTCTTTGTTCTTTTATGTTCTTTGTGTTTCAAGTAGGCTTTGGCACAATAGGAATGCCACAAACACTCCTGGTCTGCCATATCACACAAGGCCATAAGAGACACAGGTCGCTGGGTGCTATATTAAACCATAAAAGACACAAAGGATAGGGAATAAGTTACTATGAGAGTGTGACCTCAATGACAAAGAAATAAACAGTATAATGGCTTCTGTCTAAATGACAGGGACCTTGACCTTAACCAAGCAGTCATCAACGTTATTAGAATATGTAGTCATCAACCAGTGAAACAAGAAGGTCTAGACTTCAAAAGCTATAATGATGGCACACCATTAGTACTCCAGTACTTTTAAACATATAGGCCTACCTCTTCCAAACATACAGGCCTACATTTAAACAGATACTGGTTGATCATACCCTGCATTAAAACTAGAACAAATATAATACAAAAATCCATCCTTAAAATTGTGTGAGCACTGGCTATCAGTAAAGGTTAGAAAGAACTAAATGTATTGAGGATTCCGACCCGCCCACTATTCCTTATTGTTCCCATAACAACCAGAATAGATATTAACGCTGCCAATTTGGGAGTCAAAAAATAGCGGAGTCTAATAGCGATACACCCGCGATTGAATCCATGTTTGCTTCATTGTGGTTATGTAGCCTGAGGAACAGTAGGCCTAAAACTTAGTTTCACAGTATCTTACTTGAGGTCTAGGATGTCCATCACCTTGCACCAGGTTATTTAAAATACTGAACATGACAGGCAGTAGCCTACAGGAATAAACAAAATATGTGCCTAAGTGCCTGGATGAGTCGACGTGAGGGGCGGTTAGCGAAGACGAAGTTGCATCCAAAGCTGGCAGCACCTAGGCTACGGATCCTTCAAGCAAACTGTTCCGTGTTGTCTGCAGCTAATGTAGGCCTGTCAACGGGAGCTACTCTGATTTTCAAGTGAAATCTGGATTACTATTTTTTCATTTGGCAAAAATGACAATGTGTTGACTAAGCTAGTAAGCTACTATCATGAACTGCCTTTTTAGTTAGAAAAGAAGTAGTATAGAAGTAGTGTCAGGCCTCAACATCTCTATTGTGTCCAGTGTCCACATTGTGCACTTTAGGAACAGCAGAGCATTACCTTGTGTGACATAGGTTTGACAAACGTGAAGGACCACTTGAGGGAAACACTTCGAGGAACCTGTCACATTACAATTCCTGGTACAAGACGGAGTAACCTGATGCTTACCATTGCTCGCCCTCCACCCCCTTTCACCTGCGGCACCCAGCCACTCCTCTGACACGCCAAGACCAGACTGGTGAGTTCTGTGCATTCATGCCCAACTCCCACCTTTGTACAGTTGCAACCTGCATTAGGCTTAGCACGAGTAAGAGGGCTGGGGTGGACCAACACATTCCAATCATTGCTAGGACTATTAGCCACACTCCCTCTAGGCTGTGGCTTACTGGATTGACTTTCTGTTAAAATCTAACTTACTCCCACACACATCCGACACCATAATGACAAACATCAACATTCAAATATCAAACTTTTAAGGCTCAATCTGTACAATCTGTTCTGAATGTCATCATTCAAATTAGATGTACGTTTTTTTCCCACCACCCACGTGTGTAATCAGCTACAAAAATTGTTCAAAAGAAAATGTAATATTCTTGGGCAAATGCAAAAACATACTCAAAACACTATGTTTCATAACTAGGCCTATAAATGACTCGAGAGACTCCTCCTTCCACCATTTCCAAGAGGCACAAAGTTCTCACACTCTTTTGTGTTCTCACTCACCTACATTGCACCCAGATTTCACATTCAATTTGAATAGCGCTATGAGTGTCAAAGCCTCACTATGACACTTTGTTTAGCACTGCTGTACACTCTGAGGAACCAAGCTCAGAAAGCACAGGGAGGCTGGAGGCTGACACATGCAATGAACTGATGCTTACAGTGAGGACTCAAAACCAACCATTAGTGAAAAGTTGTGAGCAGCAGCAAGCTGGTTAGGCCATAATGAGCAGTGAGATTTTTTTAGTTCATTGGTGATTACAGATGAAAGTCCCTTGCCCATGCTTTCCTCCCTGAAACACTGGCATCAATTAGTTCCGCTCTGTTTCAATAGCTTAAAACTATTTTTATTTAACTGAAGAAAAAACAAAAATGAAGACATACAAACAACTTAAGAGGCATCCTCTACACTTCAGGAAGCATGTAAACTTGGAGGTTTCTGACACTTTTCTATTAAAGCCAAATAGGATACTTGACTTGGCAGAATGCAATTAAGATACTGTATATTTTAATATAATACAGTTTTCAATGTTACTTATGTTTTCATCCAAAAATACAAGTAGTAAGATATAAACAAACGTTGTTATTTAACAAAGTCTGAACACAGCAAAAAATCGATTGATCGACAGATCGATTATGGTCGGCCACTGCATTGATGCAGCATTGTCCATGCCCGCATCGCGATGCATCGATTATTTGATTAATTTCAACACCTCTAGTGTACAGGGGAAACAAGCCAGGAGAAGTAGGCTATTTACAATGGCAGAGTAAAATCTAAACATATTGTGACTCTAGGGTGAGCTCTACAGTCGGCAAAAACACCTGACACTGCATAGTATACCTTTAAGTGAAATGAGAAAGAAAGCCTAACAATTAATTACATATAAAGGATGGAAAAATAGGCCAGTATCACAATTCATCAATACCCACTGTAGAATCAATGCATCATAATATCCAATCACAGTACAGCCTAGTGTTAAGCTGTCTACCACAGAATACCACACTATTCCTGTGCTACCCAAATGCAGGTGGCTGGGAGTAAGACTTCAGAAGACTTCAGAGAACCTGAAGATTTTCCTGGCAATATGTAACCCATGTTTTATAGACATGTGCAAACAAGTTATATAAATGAATTTAGCATTTAGATTTTTTGTGTGAAATCTGATACTGTAGTCTGATATGGGCCCAAAAAGACCCAGCAAACTTCACCCAATGAAAACAGTGAAAGTTCCCTAATGCTCAGGTCCAGTGCAGAGAGAAATATAAGAGCAGATAGAGTATTGATCAGGAGGCGGAAATCATTTTGGGGAGGAACTTATGTAATCACAGTGTGATGGATTCAATCATGGGGGCTTTGTCAATAAAGAGTGTTTGAATGGGAGCTCCCACTGTGGCACTTGGCCACAAACAAAGACGGATTAACTGTTCTGCCATCAGTCTGGGACTGCACTGGAAATACAATTAACAGCAGACATCTCTCTGATGGCCCTTCCTGTGTGACGCACAGGCACACAATTACACCGCCAGCCACAGCTGAGCAGCTTCACACTCACTCTATGGGTATGTGCCTTAGAGACAGACAGACAAACAATGTCAGGCTTACGCGCAGTTGGTAATGCACAAGTGCCTCCAAAATTAAACATCAGTAACGTTTCAACACAGAGAAAGCATGAGGTCCCCACCTAAACGTCTCTCAATGTGGTTTAAATACAAAAACATGTAGTATGTCACAAACAATGGCAAAGCAAATGGCCACAAATGCTGAAATCAACCGTTTCAGGCTCTCTCTTCCTCGTCTGTGCTCCTGAGGACCTAAGGATGGTTTCAATTGAGGCACACTAACATGCGCAAACATGTTCTGGGCAACCAGCCCTGTCCTTTTTCTAAATGTCAACTATGGAGCTTGCATGAGCATGCACATATTTACGTCATTTCCCAGAGTAAGCCTAAGCAACTATGTTTAACACCAACTGACGAAATATTGGAAAAAGTGACGAAGGTAAACAATTATTTTTCCCTGCCTTAAACAAAATTGGAAACACATTTGTCCCTACTCACAAATTACCGCAATCATTCCACTATTGCTCTACATAATTATGCCTGAGGAATTCCTTCCCGAAACAGTCCTTTGAGCTCCATCACACCCTTTCCACTTACCTACGGCAGGTGCGTCATACTCATCCCCCAACAGAATCTCAGGGGCAGAGTAGGCCAGCGAACCACAGCTGGTAGTGAGCTTCTTGCCTGGTTGGAACTTGTTGCTAAAGCCAAAGTCTGTGAGCTTGACCAGGCCCTGTTTCTCAAAGAACACCACGTTCTCAGGCTTCAGGTCCCGGTGCACCACATGGAGTCGGTGGCAGTAGGAGATGGCGTGCACAATTTGGGCAAAGTATTTCTTGGCCAATTCCTCATTCAGGCCTTCCTCGTGCTTCATGATATAGTCAAACATGTCTCCACCATCTCCAAGCTCCAGGATCAGATAGAGCTTGGTCTGGGTGTCAATGACCTCATAGAGACGCACAATGTTAGGATGCTGCACCAACTTCATGCAGCGGACTTCCTGAAAGAGATGCCCAGTTGCCACCGTGTCCAGCTTAGTCTTGTCGATGACCTTGACTGCCACCTTTTCACCAGTAAAGACATGGCGTGCCAGCTTGACCACAGCAAAGTGCCCACGTCCAAGGGTTTTGTCCAGGTCATAGAGTCCGGCGATCTTGCCATCATAGCCACGCTTGAAGCCTGCCATTGCCACCTGGCCCTGGCTGGGAGGCGGGCAGGTGAAGGCCCTTGGGGATTATGCAGAGGGGGTCCAGCTCACTTCAGTCCATAAGATACTGACCTCAAGCCCATGGTGACGGGTTTCTGTTAGAGAGACCAGAAATTGTATGAGAAAAAAATGTACTTTTACAAGCACTTTTACATGTAATTATAAAATCTGAGAAAAGAAAATTATGCCAAGTTAAATAAACTTTTTTCCCTTTAATTAAGTATTGTGCTCCAACTGGTTGTTTAACAGTTGGAGCGCAGTACAGTGTGACTGAGCATCATGTGGTCAAGCTACCAGCAGCCTTCAGCATGGAACATCATAGATTTCTATCGATTTCCTCTTGTTAGGAAAAACAAAAGCCATGGGCCAGGCTGTCCATTTACCAAGAACACTAATTCAATTTCTGTGACACAACCCACAGCAGCACAGACATGACTCAAGAGTAAGGCTGATATGTAGCCTTAGGCATATTTGTATTTCCCTAATTCTACATATTAATGGGGCAAGGAGTGGCACAAAGACAACCTGTTGGGATGCAAACATTTAATTGTATTAGGGATGCGGTTCACTGAACACTCAAAGGTAATGCATGCAAAGTGTGTTCTGTAGGTCACTATGCACAGAGATTACTACTAATGGGGAAATAAGAAATGTGATGTCCCCAATTATGTGTTCAAATATTGCTCTCTGGCAGTAAAACAAACTTGGCAAAACTGCACTGGGTATGTAATATCCCCACACCTGTTCCCAGTCACCTCATCAACTGAACCTACTCACTAGTTTGGAATTCCTCAATTAAAAAGCGATGTTATGATATTTCATAATTAAAAACTGTCACAATGTAGCTTGCCCAAGACAAATGCAACAATGACGATTCATACATTCCAACATCCACTTCCCAATGTGATTCATATGAATATTTGCAGACCAAATGTGGGATGCTGACTACTGATTGTCATTGGTGCGGACATAAATAACAATTACCTCTCAAAAATGAACCTGTAGTTTGGGAACTGAAATCACACAACATAGCGCGAGTTCTGTAATGACTGACATTTAGCCATACACAAACAACGGGTGTACGGTTCTGTTAGAAAATGATATCGAAAACACGTCGAAAAGGGTTATATCATAACGTGGATACTCAAAGAATACGCAGTACAGTCGACAAAAGATCTGGTTGTGGCATCCATAAGCCTATAATAATTAAAAAGTGCAAATTTACACGCCACTGGATTTCTAACAGAAGATTGTCCACTTTGAGTGCATCTATCCGGCTCGTTATCAAAAACATGTCATAGCGGTAAACATGACATGATAACAAATAGGACAAAAATACACAATAACGTTAATGCCAGTAGCTAGTTGTCTGGGTAGAATAATCTCAGCCTTGCTAGTTCTATACACCGCACTCCCACCAACTGGAAGACCGTTGAGGCCATCATAAATTAGGCTTAATAGATAGACAATACAGCTCCTAAATGTTGCTACTAAATACAGCGCCTAAATGTTGCTACTAACACCTGCCAGTCTGCCAGGCCCGATCATGGGCTCGACATGCTGTTCCGTTAACTTGAATACATGCATCGCACCTGCAATGTTAGATTGTTAAACAGCACCGTTAACGTAATGGATGCCAGCTATTGTTAGGCTGGCGTGTATGAACATATTGGTTTTTCAGTACTTAGCATATTATACGAATATTTAGAATGTGTCCTACCAGATCAAAACGGCTTCATGAGCAGCACTTATTTATATGACCATTAGCCTTACTGTTATACGATGCATTTTCCGGTTATCTTGAACGTAGGATAGCAGCTTGCTAACACAGCTATCACAATGACAGCAGTCACACCAACGTTAACGGTATCCTTGGCTGACAAACATCTAACCACAGAGGAGATATAGAAATTAATTTTAATAACAACTATCGCTCAGTTTACAACTTTACATTGCGTAAACAACATAACGTTACAGTGAAATCTATGCTTATAACACTGGATGCCGCTTACTAAGCAGACAGTGTTAGCACGCTAACGTTAACTTCAGTGGAAACGTTCACTTCAGTTAACGTTCCTACATCCTGCCAATCCTCGCTAAATAGTTAGCGAGCTACCAATGTGGCTTGTGTTGGGCTAACTCTGGTAGCTTGCTATCGCTAGCGAACTTGCTAAATGCATTCGATATGAAGTAAGTTACCGTTACGGTCTCCTATAATGCAAAGCCAAGCTTACTTTGACTTACTCAGCATAGAAACCAGACAGAACTTTACGACTCAAGCATGGTCCATACAACGATAAAACGAAAAGTAAACGTGAGCTGGATTGCAAGACGGTAACTTAACGTTAACTGTTAGCTGACATCTGTGCGCTTAGCCATCTGGCTAACATTGCCTGACCATTCCCATCGAAGGGATGGGCATTCAAATAACTCTATCTATCTGAACAACGATAGTTGATCACTGGGGCCAAGCTGGTAATTATTAAGATTAGTGCCAACTGCAAAGATAGATTTATCACCCATCCATATCTAACATTAAAATAATTTGCTCGGTAACGTAGCTCTTAGATATAACGTTGCAACCTAGCAAGCTAACCGACCATAACGTCGCTCGATTGCTATCTGGCTAGCATGCGTTACGTGAATGTAACCCTTTAACCCATTTGATGTAGCCTTGGCTTGCTAGTTAACGTTACTTACCACTTACTCCGGCATACATTAAAGCCTCCCCAAACAGCTACTATGCACCTGGATGAAAGCAAGCCGATGTGCGCCCTTAGTCGCAACCCTGTATACCAAAGAAAAGCGTGAACTTCACCTCTCCAACATGGGTTACTTAGGCGCTGCTGAGAGCTAGTGTACAATGTTGATAGAACTGCAACTCTCAGCGAATTAGCTCTCCTCCCATGTAACAGCTGCGGCGGCGCAGTGAAACCCAGCCGCATTTTGCTTTGACGTCAGTCTTGTTGTCAATATGCTAACTGACATAAGCAAGAACAGTCCAACTTCTCTGTAGCCTATAATTTAGTGCATTAGACTTTGCAAGTCATGAAGCATTTCTAATGTTTCTCAAAAAAGTCAACAGTAAGTCTATGCTGCAAAGGGGGAAAGCATTCTATCTCTGCTGCTGTATTATAAGTTAATGCAACGAAGCTGGTTCTTGTAGGCCACACCAATATGTTAGGCATAGGCCTGATTATGTATATCCAATCATACTGTATTCATTTCTTAATTTTTTAATTTTGAACAGAGATTCGTTTCGGTAGTTCTGCAGCCTGGTATTCACACTGGCAGTGTGTAGAAATACCCAAAGTATGATTTATGCATGGCTGAATGTTGCATTAAGACATGCAGTGGCATATAGGCTAGGTAGTCTGAAAAGGATATAAATTAAGCTTAAAGTCTGACAGTTGACTTTTTGACCATCTGTCATATAGTCTGTAGGCTACTCTGTAGCCTGTTCCACCTATGAAAATTCAATTGCCATTGCACTTGCATTTAGGTGAATCTGTGCACATTAATATTTAATATGGCTCTTGAACTGTCAGAAATAATATGATATGATACAGAGGGCACAAATTGAGATAGGTTAAAGATGATGGCAGATCAACAGGAGTGCAAATGCAGTGTACTCCCTTTGCTCATATCCTATGTCTATCATTTGTTTAAGGATGCAATTGTTGAAGTTCATCCAAAATGCAACATTGCACATTGACCATTTGTGAGAAACAATGCACAACAAAGGCACATTACCTAATGGGGTGGTTGACAATAGTGTCAAGCACATCTTCATGCAGTGACATGCAAACCTGTGCTTATTCAAGGACTCTATGGTATCACACAGGACATAACAATTAAACAACTGTTTTGGTCCGTGACCAGCTACATCCTATTGAGCAGTCCTTTTGAAGGAGGATCAGCACTGCTTTTCACCATTCTCACGGGATATATAGCATTGTATAAAAATAATTCAATAGTGTCATGTTTCTGAAAATATTTTTGATAAAACATGTTTAACAACATCAAATAGTAGGCTAGTATGGGTATTCAGATGAAGCCGAAGCCTGCAACATGACTTGAAAATGGTATTATCCTGCCACCTTGTGGCCAAGGTATGAAGAATGCCAAGATAAATTTGCCCAGTACTAAATGAAAAACTTGAATGTGCCAAGCTTGTCAGTGCAGTGGAGTAAGTGTAGTCTATCTAGGTATCTCTCAGGCCACTCCATATAATCATCTGCTCTGTTTAGCTGTTATTAGTGACCAGCCTGTGGTTGCTCTTAATTCTAAATGGGAGAATACTAAATAATAGTGTTCAAAGGAGTGCTACAGCAGATCTAAATCTAAAGTCTTATTTACAATGCCAGAAACTTAAATGGACATATTCTAGAGGACTTCTTTCTCTGCTCCAATTGGCCATGAGCCTATTTGTAACAGTAGGCCTACAAACATTGCATGTCGCCTAGTGTGAAATGCACTGTTATCTATTACCATTATTACAGACTGCATACAGTAAAACATACTCATAATGTGTTTGCAACATTCAAATGCACCATAATTAGCCTTCTAGGCTACACCATAATTGCATAAAGGTCAAGATTGCTGTGATTGTGATCTCGCGGTGTTTGCTTATACGAGATCTGTCATTGTTGTGGGTGGAGACTTACTACAGCAGGCTAGCTTGAATGTTTCAGATTCGCCAAAGAAGCCAGCATATTTGCTCGCTTCCCCCTAATTAGATAAACATAGCGCCATAACTAATGAAAACGCAATAAATGAAATAGGCCTACGTTATATTCTCTAAACGTAGCCTACGACAACGAAACGTCGCCTCACGACTACATTGCAACAGACCGAAAGCCTTTCTTGAAATCCTGCCGCTGTGAGAGAATTTGAAGCCATCGGTGGTGGTGCTGTAGCTGTAGCCTGTCTTGACACATTGTAGCCGCAGTGAATTGTGATCGTCATTCCACTCATATCGTGGTAAGTGTGCCATAACAGGTGATGTAGCCTATTCAAAGCGTTCCAGTACGAAAACTTTCGAATGGAAGTTTTTATTAGCCTGTTATTGACTCCCGTCACAGCTACCGTTTATGCTATCAGAATCAGAGCACACATATTAACCTAAAATAGACAGCCTTTACATTTCTGCAGCAGGCAGGCAGAGGTGCCTTTTGATTATATGTTAGGCTAGGCTCCTATCCCGATTGTCCAGTTTACGCAAGCATAATATCTTTCAACATTGAATGAGAGGAGATGCGATCAACCTTGTCGTTGACCTCAGATTTCAACAAATCCTGTTTACCTTGGTTAATAATAGGCTTAATGAAATGTTTACTAGGAAATCCTCAAAGTTAGGCTTTTTTTTAAATGAATATCCATTGGGCATTCTGGGTGCCATTAAAACACTTTACTCAGACACATAGCCTACAATAATTGGATGAAAGGCCCCTTATTCCCAGTTGAATATTTTGGTTTTCAAGGCTGAGCCTATTAATCGTCTCAGATTTATTCATGGCTTGATAAAATTGTAATGATGTAAGCCTACCATGTCAGAACACACACAGACAGCAGTTTGCCACTATGGGAGTAAAAGTGTAGGCCTAGTTGGAAATACTTTTATGATCAATCCTTTTCTGAAAAACTGTCATGGTTCAAGGAATTTACTATCGCAACCAAAAAATTAAGTAGGCCTAGCAAACTGCTGGCAAGTATGAGCCTTTGGGTTACTTTATGTTATTTGATGTCTTTACTGGTGTCGCAGTGTCATTTGGAAATGCCCTCATTCTGAGTGGGGAACAAAGAGTGACATTGTGCATGCTCCCCCCTGCAGGAGAACAGCACTAGTGCCCATTTCTCATCTGCCCCCAAGAGACATCCCATTCTATAGGGCTTGGACTTTTTTTTGTCCATTGCCGTTAAAGAGACTGATAGTCAGGGGGCCAATTCTGAAAAGGCCCTCCGTTAAGACTTTTGCGGACATGTTTTGGTACAAGCTGTCACCCTATTTTTTTAGGTAGAAGACACCCATAGGTAAGATATTAGGGTGGTTGTCAAGCTGAATTTCTTTTTGTGTGACTTGTACAAGCAATTTCAGGCCAATTTTTTGGTTTCCTGCTCAACACGACATGCCAGCAATAAATGTTGAATATCTCAACAACCACAAGGACCATATACATAAAAAAGGTATCAAATGAAAGCTAACACTCATGGGCTGTCTGAAGAAGTGTCAGAATTGACATTTATTGTACAGTGTAAGAGATAACAGAACTAGAACATGAAAAAAACAATCTCCGCCTAAAGAGCTTGTAGGGAGAGACAGTGCTGCACAAGTTATAATTTTTTAATGTCAAGGCGGAAATGTAGAACTGTAGATGGTGGTCTATGGTGCTATTTTACTTCATTAATGTACCAGGTTGTAAGACAAATTATATTTAATTAACATATCACTATAGTTATTAATTCCATCCTAACATTACTGCTCTCTCACTTCTTTAGGGTTAGGGGTAAGTAACTAGTTAGTAGTAATAACTATATAATAGTCGTATGGCAAAAGTATGTTTTTCCCCATCCAAGCAGTGACTCTCAGGTAGGCAGCCAACAGAAGGCACCCAGGGACCATGTCCATGTGCTGGTCCTGGTCAGGGACACAAAAGAAGAGTTTACTGTTTTGATAATGAATACCTTCCCAATACAAAACATGCATACATGCATCCAAGGGCATAATATAAATTTAATCTACAAAACAGGAAAAACAATATCATGCCAAATAATCTGAAACAATAGAGTTGCTAGCCTAGAAATCTAGACGCACCCTAGCTAGAAGATGGATCTTGCTGTTGGCGAACAGCTTGACACGAGTTAAGCTTTTTTTAAGTTGGCAAAAATTTGAACTAGCCAACTAGCTCCGCTGGTGGGAAAACGCATGGGACGCGTTCTAGCGCTGTCCTATTGCGTGCAGAGGGAATTTGAAAGACAACCAATTATCCCGCCCCTCGGACTGAGCACTGTGAATGGTGAGTACCCAGACCCTACATTTTAATGTGGGTCTGGCTCGTCAGGCTATATAGTTGCATATAATGTGGCAAAACTCAATCATAATGATGTGAGTACCTGAGTATTCTTGCACCGAGCTGCACAGACACATCCACATGTACCACTACAAAATATTCCACTTTTTTGACATTGCCTGGTACTGCACTGACTTCCACTTTCCTTGCATCCACATATCGTCAGCTCCAAGCACCTGGCCTGTACAGGTTCTTTGGTTAAAAGCTGGGGGACAAGCATTCCATCCTTCATGTGCCAACCACAACTGGTTGGTAAGGGCAACTGTGGATGGGTCACTTGTGACTGTTTCCAAACCTTTGTTTGATAGTGGGCCCTCATTAGGTGCAGAGACAAGGCATCCTGAGTTGGTGGTAAAGTATCCAAATTGGCTTTCACTTTCCAAAACAGGGCACAGTGAACATCATGGATTGAAGTGCTGGTCGTTTTTGGATCATACAGTTTGTAGTTTGTCGACCAGTAGGCATGGCCGAAGTGCCCTTGAGCAAGGCACCTAACCCTTCACTGCTCCCTGAGCGCCGCTGTTGTTGCAGGCAGCTCACTGCGCCGGGATTAGTGTGTGGTTCACCTCACTGTGTGTTCACTGTGTGCTGAGTATGTTTCACTAATTCACGGATTGGGATAAATGCAGAGACCAAATTTCCCTCACGGGATCAAAAGAGTATATATACTTATACTTATAGAATAGCCAAAGTTGTCGAGAAGATGAAGGCACAACCTCATGATGCCACAACCAATGGGTATGAGAGGCTCATCATTCAGTGCAATGACACAGATGTACTGTTGTTGCAGCTTGTGTTTGCAACCTGCTGAGCCCAGAAATTTGGATGAAAGCAGGAACTGCCAAGAAACCACGCTACATTAAAGTGCATGATATTAAAATGTCAAATGAGATTCTGGATGGTCTGTTGGCATTTCATGCCATCACTGGATGTGACACTACCAGTCAGGTCACTGGAATATGAAAAAGGATGGCGTGGAAAGTGTTCCAACAGTGCCCTCATCTTCTCCACAACTTTGGTGAGGATGAAGTACCAAGTCCAGCTATTCTATCCTCAGCATAACAGTTTGTCTGCAAACTGTATGATCCAAAAACGACCAGCACTTCAATCCATGATGTTCGCTGTGCCCTGTTTTTGAAAGTGAAAGCCAATGTGGATACTTTACCACCAAATCAGTGGAAACAGTCACCAGTGACCCATCCACAGTTGCCCTTACCAACCAGTTGTGATTGGCACATGAAGGATGGAATGCTTGTCCCCCAGCTTTTAACCAAAGAACCTGTACAGGCCAGGTGCTTGGAGCTGACGATATGTGGATGCAAGGAAAGTGGAAGTCAGTGCAGTACCAGGCAATGTCAAAAAAGTGGAATATTTTGTAGTGGTACATGTGGATGTGTCTGTGCAGCTCGGTGCAAGAATACTCAGGTACTCGCATCATTATTATTGAGTTTTGCCACATTACATGCAACTACATTGTTTCAGATTATTTGGCATGATATTGTTTTTCTTGTTTTGTAGATTAGATTTATATTATGCCCTTGGATGCATGCATGCATGTTTTGTATCGGGAAGGTATTCATTCTCCAAACGGTAAACTCTTCTTTTGTGTCCCTGACTAGGACTCAGATTGAGCACATGGACATGGTCCCTGGGTGCCTTCTGTTGGCTGCCTTCCTGAGTGTCACTGCTTGGAAGGGGAAAAACATACCTTTGCCATACAACTATTAGTTATTACATTACATTACATTTGGCTGACACATTTTTAAACAAAGCAACTAACAACATGGTTAACAGTTTAAGCTTTATAAAGCAATTCTCTCAACACTTACATATAGGACCATTTTAAAAAGTACAATAATAGTACAATAAGAATAAGTGCATCAGTGAGTGCTGTTTTTTAAACAATCGAGAGTCAGTTCTAGTCAGGTGGTAAGTGCTAGGATCAGCAAGACTAGTTATTACTACTAACTAGTTACTAACCCCTTACCCTAAAGAAGTGAGAGAGCAGTTATGTTAGGATGGAATTAATAACTATAGTGATATGTCAATTAAATATAATTTGTGTTACAACCTGGTATATTAATGAAGTCAAATAGCACCATAGACTACCATCTACAGTTCTACATTGCTGCCTTGACATTAAAGAATTACAACTTGTGCAGCATTGCACTGTCTCTCCCTACAAGCTTTAAACTTGGCTTGACTTAAACTTGGCATTCCCATAGATAGGGGTACTGATTGATAGAGGTTTTGGGATACTATGTCATGTTTCCAAGCTGATATTCACTTTGAAAACTGGTTCTCTTTAGGTGAAGATTGTTTTTTTCATGTTCTAGTTCTGTTCTCTTACACTGTACAATACATGTTCATTCTGACACTTCTGCAGACAGCCCATGAGTGTTGTGATACCATTTCTATGTATATGGTCCTTGTGGTTGTGGAGATATTCAACATTTAGTGTTGGTATGTCATGTTGAGCAGAAAACCAACAAATTGGCCTGAAATTGCTTAAAGTCATACACACAAAAAAAAAATCAGCTTGACAACCACCCTAATGATCATGCTTGCACATAAATTGGATTATATTGCACATTTGCCCAAAATTACAGTAGGTAACATGGAAGAAAATGAAAGCACTTTGGGGAAAAAAAATCCGCTTTTACCACTTATAAGAATATGGTGTTAAAATGGACAAAAAAACATTTTCTAAGCTGACAACCTGGCTAGAACACATGTTAAGGGGTTAAATATTAATACTGGATAGGTTGTATGCTTGTACCAAAAAGTGACCGACAGAGTTTTAATATCAGTTTTGGCCCCCTGACTATGAAGCAAGAATGAACATTTAGCCACTGATGTCACTTCACAATGATGTTTGCATAGATATTATGGGGGCTTTTGAGTTGTTTATTTTTTACATCTTCAGTTCTGTTTCAGATATTATCACTATTGGAAATGGCAATGGGCTTTGTCCTTGTCCACTGTTTTTAATGCCACGGCCCTTAAAATCATCTACTGGCTGTCTTTATTTTATTTGAAAAGAATGCTGTTGTTGTGGTCAGACTCAAAATAGGCAAGCAGGAAGAGATGTAGTGTCTCTCCACAGCTGTTATTAGAATGCAGTGGACTCATCAGGCTATGTTCCTCCCCCACTGTGAACTTCATTGTTCACAGAGCTAACACTAAAGCATATCCACAGGGAATTGAGCCCTTCTTGTTTGCATGGCCAGGCCAATCTATGCTTTCCTTTTACTTCCCTGTCTGCTCAGTATGCCATGGGACTTAAACAGGAAGAGACATCTCAAGGACATGCTCCCTGATTCCCCCCTAATCATCTACAGCTCACCTAGACTCGGACTTTGCATCTAGTGCTTGGAGGGATTTGACACTAGGAAACTGAATTGGTGGCAAACATGCTCTGTTTGTAATTCCTTTATTTCAGTATTCTTTTTGCGATCATTTCCCATATCCTTTGTGGTTGTTAGGTGTAGGCTCTACCCTATCGTTGCCATTTAAGATGCTCAATGGCTGTAATTAGATGGCTGTAATACCATTGTGCAATATCAATTTATTATGTAGATCACTGTGAAATGATCAAGCTCAAAAGAGACGAGGATATGCATGAGTTGTTTACAGCTTTAGTTTTCTGCTTGTTTACTTCAGCCATACATTGAGGAAACAGTAGTACCTGTAGGCTACTTTTTTAGAGAAAACATATGCCTTTTCAGGATTGTTTTGATCTTCTTTTCATATAATGATTTTGGATTAACTAACTTTTGTATACTTTCTCCACTTTCTGCTGCATAGTAGTATGTATTGTTGACATCTTTTTACTTATTCTTTTCATATTTAAATAACACTGGGGCCGCTGTTTTCCCCTGAAACCAAATCACGGTCTGTCTTTTCTCTAGGCAGTATTCATGATGGGATGTTGGGAGTGACTCAACATTTTAAACCTTGCATGTCTAAGAGAAATATCAGACACACTTATTGCATGCAGGGCTGTTGCCTGCTAATATCCAAGTTGACATTTTGCATCACTTGGCAAAGCAAAGTGTGAGCTCACATCCTCGCAGAAAGAAAGATGAACACTAATATCCAGCAGTGTGGTCACTCCTGTCCTTGTCTTGATGACTGAAGGGTAATGCTGCCTCTGCCTCTCCTTTGAGTCTGTTCTGAATCAAAATACAGTGCAACTGGATCATGTTTGCATTCCAGTCCAGAGGTATTTGAAGACCTGGGTGGCATTCAGAGTTCAGAAGTGTAATCAACCTTGGTGAGAGCATTTTGCTGAAAAGATATCACATTCTGCAAAAGGTGGGAAGCTAGGTTAGATAATATCATTTAAAAAAGAGACCTGCAGAAATCGACTGTGCCTGGCTTTTATAGGTTTCCTTTTTCTTTTAGCGCCTGTGAACAAGATATTCCACACCGATGGTGTGGAAATAACAAGTTGAAACCCATACACTAAGGGATAATGTAAAGAACACCAGTCATTATTAGAAAATAAGTCCCGACAGGGCGAACAGAACTTGAGGTTTTACTTCATAAGAGGTCTTGCTTCGCCCTGAGGGGACTTGAATCAAACATTCTTTAGAACACAGCTGATCAACCGTCGGCATTCACTTTTGAATGAAGTTCCATTGCAAGAAGTGACCGGACTAAGATGTGAATAAGAAGCACAAAACCCATTTTCCTTGACAGCAGTCTTATACTTATACTTAGCAACGGTCTGTTATCGAGAAATCAGACCACCGAACGTTGGGAATGCCCATTCAAGTGATTGGAGCATTCTGCAGCATTATAAAGAGCCGTCTAATAAGATTTTATGTTTTGCACCTTGCACCTAGCTGCTTACATGTAAAAGAGCAGTTTTTATGGGGTTTTTTGGTATTGGAGCTTCTTCAAGACTCAGTGATGATGTCGAGAGGGAGAGAGGGAAATGAGGGAGTGAGCCAATCTACTTGCAAGTTAGATCTTTCAACAGCAAGCTAGATCTTTACCATCATTGTCAGCTTTTGAACATTGTCAGAATGAATTTAAGAAGGATCCTTGCATACACACTAACATATTCAGTGTTATTTTCATGGTATACAAGCTTTCACTGAGGTGTGTCACACACTATTAGTCAGGAGTTTCATCTAGCCATAACAGATGTTCTGTATGCATCATCATACACAACAAAAGCAACATGGTAGAATATATTTAGTATAACTTTAATTTTGTTTTAATCCATGTAGTGGAATTAAATGCTTTATTTTAACTATGCAGATTTACGGAGCCCGAGAAGGATCAGGATGGAGATTTATTTAAAGCCATACTTTTGCGTTCCCTTGCAATGTTTTTGTGTTCCCTTGCAATGTTTTTGTTTTACCTCGCAATGCTTTTGCGTTCCCTTACAATGCTTCCATTAGTAGGCTACTGCGGTGCGGCATGTCAACAATATCTAAATATCTACAATATATAAAACTACGGGTACAAATTTCGCAAAACTTGGTGGAAAGGTGTAGCACAGGCTAAGGAAACCCCATTAATATTTGGAGAAGATCCAACTGAAAGATCCAACTAATACGAGGCTAGCCAAGTCAATGTGCTTGTTTAATATAGGTTAATGAAATAGGCTGTATTGTGAGGGAACACAAACTTTTTGCGAGGGAACGCAAAAATTATTGCGAGGGAACGCAAAAGTATTGGGAGGGAACGCAAAAACATTGCGAGGGAACACAAAACTATTGCTCTAAACAAATCCCTACCCTGACCCTTCGCGGGCTCCGTACAGATTGACATTCTGAGATGTGTGAATCATTTTTGGCCTGTCTTATCCTGAGAGAGTGAATCGGCACACTGTTTTCACTACTGACTGACATTTAGTAATGATATTTTAGGAACTTTTTTCCAGCTCCCAGGGCGACATTTCCTCTGCATGTAAGGACGTAAACAAGCTGCTTGTCTAGTTAAAGCAATTTATCCGTTGCCAGTTGAACCAAACTTAGAGACTGGAACATCACAGAGACAACAACTGTACCAATAGGTTGACTTAATGGACATCAAATCGCAGCTCCAATAGTATAAAATAGTTAAGTCCTACAGTAGATCATTTTGCATCAAGAACTGTTACAGTATCTGCAAGGGTGTACCTTCTTTACTTTACAAGTTCTCAATCCCAGTTACTTGCTCACCCACAACCTAACTTCTCTATTCTCTATGTAGCCTCATTGCAGATTTAATAGGCAGTGATTTCATCCTCTCTTGAAAAAAAATATGTTGAGTATTTTCAAAATACAGTATTTTATGTTGATACATGGCGTAGCTACTGTATATGTAGTTTATTTTTAAACATTTCCAATGAGGGTATTTGGTGATTTATTTCAAAAAGCATTTTGATGTATTTTTGCTAACCCGTTTAATGCCTTAATTTCGAATAATTTATTGCTTACTGTTTATCTCTTCAGCTAATAGAGTTGTGTCACTGCCTGTCTATGTGAAGGTGACCCTGTCCTTGCTGTGTGTTCAGGTGGAGTGTGCGTGTGTCCAGTGGTGATGCCGCAGTGATGCGTGCGCCCGGCTGCAGGATGAACGTGGCGGCGGTCCTCAACGGGCTGCTGGTGTCCGTGGTGGCAGCGCTGCTGTGGAAGTACGTGCGCCTGAGCGAGACTGCGGCCCAGCTGGAGGAGGAGCTTCAGCTCACACGCCAGTCCCAGGAAGTCTCGCAAGTGCGCATCGACTACCACGCTGCCCTGCAGGCCCTGCAAGAGCACGGCACCCGCATGGTGTGCTCAGGCAAGATGCACACTGACCGCATCTGCCGCTTCGATTATCTCTGCTACTGCACCGAGGCTGAGGAGTTTGTGTTTTTCCACGGCAACTCGTCAGTCATGTTGCCTAACCTGGGCCCACGCCGCTTCCAGCCAGCCCTGCTCGACTTGTCCTCTGTGGAGGACCACAACACGCAGTACTTCAACTTCCTCGAGTTACCCGCGGCTGCCCTGAAATTCATGCCTAAGCCGGTTTTTGTGCCTGATGTCACGCTGATCATGAACCGTTTCAATCCTGACAACCTCATGCACATTTTTCACGATGACCTTCTGCCCATCTTCTACACCATGCAGCAGTACTCGGACTTGGATGACGAAGCTCGCCTTGTTTTCATGGAGGGCTGGGGGGAGGGCGCCCACTTTGACCTGTACCGTTTGCTAAGCAGCAAGCAGCCTCTCCTCAAAGAGCAGCTAAGAAACTTTGGCAAGCTGATGTGCTTCACAAAATCATATGTGGGTTTGTCAAAGATGACAACATGGTACCAGTATGGATTTGTGCAGCCACAAGGACCTAAAGCCAATATCCTGGTGTCTGGGAACGAAGTCCGTCAGTTTGCTAAAACAATGATGGAGAGAATGAATGTCACAAGAGAGGATCGCCCTGAAGATGACTACATTGTGGTGTTCAGCAGGTCTATTAATAGGCTAATACTTAATGAAGCTGAGCTGATTCTGGCTCTGGCCCAGGAGTTCCAGATGAGGACAGTCACGGTATCCCTGGAGGACCAGTCTTTTGCAAGTGTTGTCCAAGTGATCAGTGGGGCATCCATGCTAATTAGCATGCATGGCGCCCAGCTCGTCGCCTCATTGTTTCTGCCACGGGGAGCAGCTGTGGTGGAGCTTTTCCCTTATGCAGTCAACCCTGAGCATTACACTCCTTACAAGACTCTTGCTTCCTTGCCTGGTATGGATCTTCAGTATGCAGCTTGGAGGAACACCATAATGGAGAACTCTGTGACCTATCCCGAGCGGCCCTGGGATCAAGGCGGCATTTCTCACCTGGAGAAGGAGGAACAAGGCCGCATTCTTGCCAGCCAGGAAGTGCCCCGGCATCTGTGCTGTCGTAACCCAGAGTGGCTCTTCCGAATTTACCAGGACACAATGGTGGACATTCCATCTTTCCTGGCCACCCTCAGAAGGACTGTACAGATCAAGCCCAATGGGAAAAAGGCCAAAGCTGCCAGCACCGTCCACCCTGGCCGAGTCCGTGAGCCCAAATGTCAGACCTCAGTCCAGGCTGCCAATGAGGCCAAGCTGACTGTGTCCTGGCAAATCCCCTGGAACCTGAAGTACCTGAAGGTTCGCGAAGTCAAGTATGAAGTGTGGATACAGGAGCAGGGGGAGAACACGTACATGCCTTACATCCTTCCACACCAGAACTACACTTTCTCTGAAAACATCAAGCCCTTTACTACATACTTGGTGTGGGTACGTTGCATCTTCAACAAGAGCCTGCTGGGGCCCTTTGCAGATGTTCTTCTATGTAAAACCTGATCTAAAACCTGTCTCTTAATGCTGTCACTGTTAGATTAAGTTCAATAAGAAACAGACAATCATACATTGGGGCGAAAATATGTGTTTGAGGTCCGTGCTTTTACATGTAGGAGATTAGCAGGGTAAAGAGAGAGGTCAACCGCATGGCACCATAGCTTGCTGATCGAAGAGGAATATTGCCTGAGGAGGTCAAAATCTTTGTCTGAATTTAGTGACACAAGATGTGTTAAAGTATGAACAAGGCTTATTGAACTATTTAATTTATTTTGAACTCATTTGAGGCCTTTGCACTTTCTCTTGAGGTGTACAGAGTATGGTGTCAGTTCTCACCTTTTGCTTGTAGCAATTGGTTTGACTTCATTGGATATCTATAGAACATGCTTTGCAGTAATTAGCCAAAAGAGGAAACAAAGTGAATTTGTAATGAGAAATATGTGAAGTCTATGATATGAGCATTTAAATATCAGTGTTGTGAATGGCCTTCTGCTTTTGTAATTGTGTTGGTGAACCTTTCATTTCTAATTGAATTCTAATTCCCTTGTTTTAGATTAAGTACTTTATAGGAACAGTTATTTTGGATAATGTTACATGCAATTGCTACTGAAATGGGGAGAACCGGACTGAGTTGTTGTTCGGTCTGTCAAAATCATTCTGTGTTGGAGTATAGTAATAGTGCATTTTAGGATATTTGCATTGGATTAGACTGAAGATGTTAATGACCTTAACCATGTTAGCCACATTGTATTGGAATTGTTGCATCTTTGCGTGGACTTTGTTTCAAAAACTGCCACAACATGTGGAGATGTCATATTGAGGCAGAATTGCAGGTAGGTGAGAGGCTGTACTGAATACTAGTGATGAAACCTTGAATTGTTATTTATGAATACAAATATTTATTTTATTATATGTGATCGTAAAATACTGTTGGCTTTGTATTACTGAGTCCCTTTAATGTGATTTGTTGACAGTGAAATTAAGGAATGGGGTTGAAATGTGGCTGCATTGCAGGAATAATGTTTATGAGATTACTAGTGGGCATTTTGCACATTTATACTGGTTTTCTAATAGCTCTGAAGAAACTACTGTTTCAAGGTGGCAGATATCAGCACAACTGGACATGCTTTTCTGAAATGGGTCTGACCCTTGTAGAAGACATTCATATTGGAAGGCAGTAATGAGTTCAAATGCTTTCACATTCAATATCTTTTAATATTTTGCTTTCCTCGGGATCTTAAATCTTGGAGCTGATACACTACTTTGGATGTTGTAAATTGAGTTTAGCTGGCTGGGGAAATCAAAGTTATTAATGTACTTGTAAATGTTGCTGGTCAAAACTTTTTTAAATCAAATTTTCTTATAAAATGTACTTTGGTTACTTTGGTTCGTTTAATGCTGTGAGAGTGTCTACATCTTTCTTGATTAAATTCCAAGATACACATGATGATAAATGGTGTCGGTGAATGTAAACTTGATCATGACAGTTTTATATGGTTCATTCATAGATAAAGTTAAACTACCTTGTCTTGGCATAGAAGATATCTTAACAAGAGCACCTGATAAAGAAAGGCCTCAATCTATTGTGATTTAAATAGTGAGACATAAACATTTGCTGCAAAGGTATGGGTCATGGGAACAATTTTGCTTATGAGCTGTCATGGTATGGTTAGACGTATCAATATCTATGGTACTGGTTAACTGTCCTTCTGGTCAGCAGTGGTGATGTGAAGGGATGAGAGTGTGAGCTTGACCTCATGAGTGGCTGGAATAGTGTTCCGCTCGGTCTGAGCCACTTTGCGGAGCCAAGGCGGTGAGTGAGCAGTCCTTTGACCTCTTACACTGAGTGGACACCTAGTGAGGAGTGGTGTCAATAGTACTAGGTAGGAGGTTTCCCACAGCAGCATATCATATTTACCATCAAAATCAACAAAGCAACCTTTGTGGGCAAAAAACCCCATCACTAACAGCAGCCATCGAGAGGATTTCACTGAGGTTATCAAGCAGGCACTTTCCTGTTAGGCCCACGACATCTCCAGAAGGCTCAACAGTTGTGTCTGGCGTCCCAAACCCAACCACCCTCACTCTCATGATGGATTCTCTACCAACAAATACCAACACATTTTGTGGGTCATTCCTCTTTGTTGTTGTCCATTCGACCATTAACATAACCAGACAAATCAAAAGCCCTTAATGCAGACATCCACAAATACCATCAAATACTTCAGTCCATCCTCTTCATTGCTGTGGCCTTTTATGATCCAATCAGAATGAATTTGACCAATATAACCTGCGCTGATAGATGACATTCTATTAATAATGAGAAATATCATGTCACATGAACACTATTGTACCACCACCTGACACCGCACACACCCCTTTGTTGATGTCTTTAATAATATTTCCTGTATAAGGTGTAATTGAAGGGTGTTTATCAAAATGTCCGGGGTTCGTAAAAACACACCTGTTCTCTCCTACATTAGTACACCTTTTCTTTCTCAGTGATTCGAACACTTCACCAAACTATGACTCTACCCTATCTGTCTACATGATCAGAGAATGACATGCTCCCTGACGTAACTGGCCTACCCTCATTAGTCACAAATAGTGATTTTATCAGCCCTGCTGCTCCAAATTATTTTGAACATTGAAAGGGTAAAATAGCTTAATTCGAAATAAAATTATGTGAAGGTGGCTGCATTTAATAAATAATAACAGATGTTACAATCATTAAAGATGTTACATCATCAAAGACACTCATCAAAGACACATGGCACATACTGTACACTGCAAAAGTATGTAAAATATGAACACATGATAGACTATGATACGAGCTTTAGAAATACCATTGACTGTGTCTTTGATGAGTCTATCATGTGTTCATGTTTTACACACATTTGCAGTGTCGGAGCCCTCAGTGCCATGTTGTCTTCAGGGGGCAAAATCACATATAATCAGTTGATGATGCAATCACCAATTTGGTTGCAGTTTATTTACAAGTTGTTGCAACAGTTTGATCAAAGTTGTACTCAGATGTTTTGTTGATGATTGCCTTATAACCCAAGGGTAATAGGCAATTTTATTTCATGTCACAAGAGGAGGGTTAACTTCTGGTATTGCTCTAAACATTTTAATTGAAATTGAAAATTTTCCTTTGGCATTTCAATGTGATTATTTCATATGCCATTATTTCAAACTTTTGTAATTATTCAGGTTTATTGACTTTCTGTGATGTCTGAATTGCATTAATGGAACCACCATCAGCAGTTGTTTTTGACAGCAGTTTGAATGCTGTGTCATAAGGCCCATACGCATGCAGCTCAGTGGCAGTTCAGTGATACAATGTGAGAATGCAGGATTGAAATCATAGAGCCCAGCAGTGAACTGTTTTAGTTACATTTACTTTCTGACATGCACATCTACAATGTAAGAAAGTATCAAGTATGAAAAAAAGGATAAGAATTTTACTCTGTAAAAAACCCTTCATGATTAGAATGACCTTGTTACTGGACATAAACAAGGTCCTGTGTTCCATAACTGTAGGGGTCAGCCTTTATACAGAGCATCTCCTGAAATAATAAACCCATATTATATGGAGTGGTGTAGTTTGAGGACATGGACTTGAGGACTCTCCAGGAACTCCTTTTGACTACTCAGGTTTCCAGCGTTGTAAGTAGTTACCATGTTCCATAAAGAAAGAGCTACTCTCTTGATGGCCCAATATCTTTTTTAGTTTTAGAATTCTAGTTTTAGAATTTAGGTTGCTGTGCATCACTGCATCACTGAATGGCTATTTGTGAATATACTGAAAGGAAAAAAGTTATGCAATCAGTAGTTTACTTCAGACACCCAACACTGCAACTGGCAAGTTCAGTGGAAATAGTTAATTATTTCCAGGCCCTAACGAATCTGTCTAAAAAAAGTTTTTTGTTCTGGGTGAACATATTTTACTTTGCACTATAATGCATTTAGACAAATTATTCACACAAACTAATTAATGTATGTCAGAGGATAACTTGTGCCAAGACTTGCTGTTGCCTGATCACACCCTCTCTTTTATAACATTAAACATGTTTCCCTCCCTGGTTTTGATTCATTGTTCAAATGTTTTCATCCTGCAATTGAAAGGCGAGGGAGGCATGCTACAGATTTCTGCAAGGCACGCTTAATCACAGAGGAGAAACCACAAGGCAGTGCCTCAGAAAAAAGCTGTTTCCATTTTGCAGTGTCCTGTGGCGACAGTTTTACCACTGTTTTGTTGCAACATGTTTTCTTCAACTGTTATTTATAGTAGCCTAAGCTATATCAATGTTTTAAGCACATCAGGATAGCTCCGAGTAAATTTTGTGACAATGCTGTCTCGAGTCTCTTCATCAGCAACAGATTTCTGACAGTGCTGTTCTGAATGTCTTCATCAGCACAACTTTTAAACAATAAAGCTATTGTTGTTGGCTAACCTAACTTTGCAGGATGTTTTCCAGAACACTCAAAAAACAAACACTTTACCATGGATGCATATATGTATATGAAGAGTTTGGTTCCAAAACGCTATATCCTCCATTTTAATGAATTTTCATGAATCATTGTTTTTAAAAAAAATTTCCAAGTAATTTCAGTAGAACTGAAATCTTTATCTTTACTCAATCAAAACAACACAATTGCAATTGTATTGATATTACCTGAAATACACAATTAAATTACATGAATTTTTAATGTTTTTAAAAATGGAGATGTAAGCTAGAGTGTTGCAGTAACATTTTATACAAATATAACGGAATCAATTTGATAGCCTTTTGTTATTGTCCTCATTTCACAACCAAATACACTAAAAATTGTAGGATATGAAACACAAGCACCAAGAATGCTGCTATGTCGATAGATATATTGTAGATAAAAAGAAAAGGTGTTTTAATAGCATTTTAATAGCTAACAATCACTCCAATTTTACACCAATACAAAAGCAGCTAAGGCACACATTGAAAAGAATAAACATTTGCTGTGAGCTGTGCTTTAATTTGATAGTGTTACAGCGTTATAAAAGGATTGAACTAAAACATTTACACTGCCTTTACCACAGATATGTGAGGATATTCTCACTTTACACAGAGCTTCTCCTTCATGCAAATGTCCTTCTTCAAAGAGGGAGGATCCATTAAGGATGTTAACTCATTCAGACCATGTTTGCATCCTTAGATGTTTAAGTAATAGTTGAAATCAGTGTGCTAGGACTTCCCACCATCACCAGCTAGCTGACTGCATTCATTCACTTGTCTTACTTAATTAAAACCTGAGGATGAATTCATGTCAATGCAAGACTGACCACCGAGAATTTCAATTTAATATCGTGAATATTAGATATTCTAATATGGTGACATCATGTTAACTCCCTTTCACTGTTCTTTCAGGCTTGAGAAGTTCTAGAGTTAGAATGGGACCATTTGGTCCTTTGTGTTAACCTGCCAAAGGAGTCATGCCCATTTAACAGGCTTCCTAGGTGTTGGTAGCACTGTGTGCTATAGCAGATCCCTGATGACTTTGTTGCAGCTTACACAATCCCTGCTTAGTCCTGGCGTCTTCTATTCACCTCTGTGTGCACCTATTCCTTAGCTCTCTTATGCCTGGATACATTCTGGTGTAAGGCTGCCCTTGGAAAGACCATGCATGTTGCTCATGACCACTGTCACAGATCCTTGTTGAGTCTCAGTCTCCTGTTGTGGATGTGCTGCAGCAGGATTGTCCCTCGCTGCTGAATGGTGCGGATGATGGGCCTCAGGCCCTCTGCTCCTCCTCTGCTCTCCCACAGCACCCGGTCCGCAGACAGAGACCTCAGGAGCATGCTCTCCAGACAGCCTGACTGCAGGATGCTCACAGCTCGCTCAGGGAACCTACCGGTGGAGGTGCAACAAACGTCACTCTGGGGCTCCATCATCATGTCATGTACCATATGTAAATAGCATTGCTTTGAAGGAACTTTGTTTTTAAAACCTATACCAAACTCTAAGATCAATAGTAGAATAATATTCAAAGGTGGCTATTAGTGACAATCTGTAATCTGCAATCATAAGATTAATTTGGTCATCGCACTTACTCATCAATGCCCTCCACTAATCGAAAGTTGAGGTTGTCATGAGGGTGATGTGGCCGACCTGCATTGTCTATAAATACCAGCCTGGAGGGATCAGCCTTCCTCACCTACAACAAAAAGGGAAGGAAGGAATTATTTTCTTCTTTTATAGCATAGTTTGCAAATGCTATTCCTGATGTACAAGAACCACTCTATCACAAAATCTCTACGGCTGTCAGATTCAGCAGAGGGTTCTGATGTATGGGTAAATTAAATATAGGACTGCAGGGAGGAAATGTACATAAATCCTCACAAAGCTGACAGACTGAGCTCTGAGCACTTGGAGTCTGACATCCCAAGGACAAAGTTTCTGTTGGAAAGGTCTCCAGTGCAAATGAACAACAGTCTGAAAATGAACAGACTGTTATTATACTGTATACAATCAAATGTCCAGAAAGTCCAAGGCTGAAGTGGATCATGTTGAAAAGTTATGATTTTAGTGAAAGCTTTTAGTCTTGCAGTAGACATGAAGTAATTATCCACAACCTTTCAATTACATAAGTAGTGGCTGTAGATGAGAACAGTCTGGAGCTGCTTCAGTGGCATGGAGGCCCAACCCATATCCCCATTCGGGACACTAGTGGTTAGCTTCAGTGACACTGATAACATGTATTATTGAACTGAGACTTTTCTACTTAACCCCTTAGACATGAACATTAAACCATTAAACAGAATACAGACTGATTCTCATTTTAAAACCCCAGTAAACGTGTTCACAGTACTGTGTCTACAATAATACAATAACCTGATAGTGGAGAAACCACCAGTCCCATCACAAGAACAGCCCTCTGGAGGAAACTGATTTCAGTCTTGTTTTACTGAAACAAGAGATCATTCTTGCTGTGTGAAGCTGAAGGCATACGTTTAAAGAAAAGCATAAATACAGGAATGATTTTACACTTGCCAGGATATGTACAAGAAGAAGGTCATTAGGGCTTTTGCATTTAACATGCAACATGTTCTCCAGGCAGACATCCGAGGGGTCTGGTCTGAATCCACAGCAGTAGCGGTCCAAACGGTCATTCACCTGGAAAAAACACACACATATGAATACTCCCTCAATCAGCAATTACCATCAGCACATGTCAGATTAGGCTCTGTTACAGCCTGTATAAACATGTTCATTTTGACATTTGAGTTTGAGTTTATGGTCTCACCACTGGAATGTCAGCGTTGATGAGTAAGTTGATGCATCTATGTGCAATAACTTATCATTCAAATAAACTTACATACAAATTTTAACTTTATCACATTCATGACATTATTTTTCTACAATATTTTATGATAATGTAAAGATTAAAACATTAAAATCCACACTATACATTCTTTCTTTGTACAGAAAATGTGTGTGCATTGCACTGTTGTGAAGATCAGTGTTGGGAACGTTACTTTAAAAAAGTAATTAGTTAGTTACTCACTACTTGTTCCAAAAAGTAACTGAGTTAGTAACTGAATTACTATGATAAGAGTAACTAGTTACCAGGGAAAGTAACTATTTGCGTTACTGTTACAAAAAAAAGTTGCTATATGTCAAAGAATTTGGATTTTTTGAGCAGTTTTGAAAAGCCAGTTGAAATTAGTAGAACAGACAGGTGTTTGTAGGCTACATAACTTTCGATATTTATTAGATAGATAGATAGATAGATAGATACTTTATTGATCCCCAAGGGGAAATTGTCCATCGACAGACCTATGGTTGACTTCAGCCTGTGTCATAGGTTTTTGTTGTGAGGCAGAAAGATCTAGCTTTTGCGTCCTTCTTTGCTAGTGGATGGCGAGCTATCATCTCTGGTGGAGGGGGGCTATCGGTGTTTTTGGCCACTAGCGTGTGTGAGATGCCTCATTAAATTAGAGTTGCTTACAACGGATGTCGACAAAGTCTTCGCTCCTGGACATAATGTACACATTACATGCACGTTCTTGCCTTTGACCACAATGAATTTGAAGTAGTGCTTATATCTCCACCTTGAAAATGCCAACTTTTCATCGGATTGCTCCTGACCTCTGCTGTTTCATCGAATCTCTACTTTAGCTGTTGCGTGTGTGTGGCGCGTGTGCTGGCAAGTGTGTAAAAACACTGGCTCTGATTGGCTATCATGAAACATGACTCTGCCTTAGCCAATCCTAATCGCTTACGTCGTTATTAACCCACCTCCTCACTAGCTGTGAGCCAGGGGTGCGTTCTGATTACACAGTTTATTCAATCAATGCAAAGTAAGTAACGCACCGCATTTAACGTCCAGTAACGTTAACGGCGTTGTAACGTTGTAAAAAGTAATTAATTAGATTACTCCGTTATTGACAAATTAACGCCGTTAGTAACGCCGTTATACTTAAACGCCGTTACTCCCAACACTGGTGAAGATGGCTTCAGGCTTCAGCCGACCTGTTTTCTCAGGTGTTAAATGGATAGTCAAGGACGCATTGTCAAGGACGCGTTGTTCACATGTTCAAAGGCCCACTTGGCACGGTCTCCAAATCAATAGAGTGCTACTAGGCCAGGGCCATGTTACAGCAACTGACCCAATATCAGCCCAGCTACTCCATTATTAAAAGCCCAACACTCACTGTAATCTTACTTACACCAAATTCAAATTGTAAACATAGAAAACCATGCACCCTGTTTGACTTTGCACAAATATTAAATATTGTAAATCACAAAACGCCATTTCCGAATAATTAACAATAGAACAACACATATAATTTTCCTACATCTCCATCATGATCAATTCCCCTTGTTTTCAGACAAGACTTTAGACTCCAATTGTCCCCTTCCACAACATAATGTTGTTGCAACCGTTATTGTACCCTTGTTGTGTTTAAAGATTAACATCTGAGATTATAAATGGGCGATGAATCTTCTTAAAATGTTTTTAAAATAAAAAATAAATGAATGGAAGAGAAAATACTTGCCATCTTACCTGCAGCAAGAAGTCAAACAGTGCCAGGCGGCCCCATTCGGAGTGGTGTACCCCCACACATGGTGTGGCATTCAGGGACACGCGGGCCCCACACCTGCTCTGCAGAACCTTCTGGTACAGTGGCCAGGAGAGGGAGAAGGAGTTTTGGTCATTGTCCACCTCCGCCAGGTGTTGAATGTCAGGGTCCCACCACACAACTGGTCTAGAGGTACCACTGATATACCTGTATGGTAGCAGTTTGCTTTTGAAGTTCCTGAGCACGGAGGGAAGGCTTCTGTTCAGTTCCAGTACCCTGTCCAGGTGAAAAGCCAGCACCTCAAACCAATCACTGGGCCGCTTGATTAGAGCACATGATCCTGACTGACAGTGCTGCCTGTGGTCCGGCACGGCCGCTGTCTCTCCAGCCCCCAGGCCAACCTGAAGTACCTGACCATGTCCTGGAATCCTGGCCTTGCTGAGGACTACGCCACCTGAGAGGAAGGCCATCTTCTTCACATCATCTGCACTTAACCAGGGAAGGGACTCAGGTGTGCTCTCGTTCCATTTGTCATGAGATATCTGGCACAGATCCGACTTCTCTCCTCGCATCTGGTCTCTCAGTATGCTCTCTTTTCCAGCCAAAGAATGTGACCTCCTCTTCCAGAAGCCTTCAGGATTTTGTTCATGTGCAGTCTCTTCTCCTGAGACCTCTCTGACTGTCGGCTGGGTCATCTCAGCCTCTCCCACTGCCACACTCTCATGGCCACCTCCACCCTGGATGCATTTCTGCTTACATGGCTTTGTGCCGTTAGAGTTGTCTGGTGTTTTAGCAGTCTGGGAGATGACAGGTGCTTTTACAGAATGTGATAGTGGCTGTTTGAAGGGGATAGCACTGCTCCCACTGAATAGCTTATTCTCTAAAAAGTTTGAGTGAAGGGAAGGAGTTTTTTCTCTGTTTGAGAGCTTCCCTTTGGTCTTTGCTGGAGCTAACTCTTTTCTATGCCTGAGTTTAATGAAATAATCCAAATGTATTTCATTTGCAATATTTTTGCTTACACCAACGTCTCTGTGTCTTTGGTGATGAGTCATAAATTTGTGCTTAGCATTGTTCTCTAAACTTTTGAGTTTCCAGGCCCCACTGTGAGGTGGAGGGAGATCCAGCAGAGTGGTTTGTGCTCCCTCAGGAAGCCTCTTGCTGGTGCTCACTTTCAGGTCTCGTGGGGGAAGTGTCATTGTCTGCGTGGGAAACAGGGGAATGGTGTTGATTAAGACCACAGACAGGGTGAAGAGAGCCAAGAAAGTCACCACAGACCGCCTCTTGACACAGATCTTCATGAGTGATCTCAGAGCCTGTGGGAGCACAAACCAATGAGTTTAAATCATTAAAAGATGATAATAAATCTGAATTCATGACACTGACTTAATGAAGCACGGAAGAATTTATATATGTGTCCCTCAGAGTCTATTCAATGCTATTTAGTGCAGACGGTATCCAGTTAGTCAAAAACGACTAAAAGGGTCACGATCCTTCCTGACTTGCAGAAGCAACATTGTGTTGCTTTAAATTAGATAACTACAAAACCTCTAGTGCAACTACTACACTGGTGCTACAATTGCTATCTTACTAATATACCACCTTTACAGCACCCAGTCTATGATAAGGGAATGGAACATTTTAAGTGTAGATATGACACCCTTTACATGACATTTGTGCAAGTTACTGGGCAAAATCTCTAAATGTCACTTTAACACTGAAAGATACTGTCCTATTTTGAGCAATTACAAAGATTTCAAAGATCTGTTGTGTGTATGTTGGTGGGAAAAAAAACTAAAATGTGTTGAATTTGATAATTCAATTTCAATTTCAATTTGATCATGACTGAATCGGAGTGTGGGAGTCAGCTTACATTGAGTGGAATGTCTCAGATCCATGGGATCTTTTGCTTGTGGCTGGCTGCTTTATGACTTTTCCAGATACTGCCTGTGAAAGGCGTTCATTATCCTCCACGCAAAGAATGTCATGCCTGCAGTCGAGACTGACTCGGGATTCACCACTCCTGCACTATGACCTGCCCTGTCTCAGGTTATGGCCCACACCACAGGGGCTACTGGCTAAGCAAACGCAGAGCTTAGGAGGTATTCCAGAATGATCTGTGTTATATTCTAATCGTATTCCTTGGGGCTAACTTAAATGACCACACAGTAGATTGTTCACTTACTGATGTGTAGTGGTCAGTTGAAATACATTCAGATAGGCTTACTATGACATGCCAATTAATGGTCAAGCGTTTAGCAGTCCCTGTACCTGTGGGTTTGTCAACATAAGGACATGGTATGGGTGCTAAACAGTTTCAGGGCTTCCCAACAGCAAACAGCTGTTTTTTGAATAACAGAGAGAGAGAAAATACAGAAACTTCTGCAATACTGTCGCAGAAAAATATCATAATGCTTTTACTAATAATATATATTTCTTAATTGTAAGACCTCATCTCTCCTTCAGTAGCCTAACATGGATGTGTCTGGTAATGTTATGCAGGTAATGTTATGTGGGCATATATAACAGCATTGGTACATATACAAGGTGTGTTTACTTGCATATATTCTCATTCATATTCTCAGATTGAGACATAACTTTCCTGAATACTGTAGCATGGTGATGAGTGAAGAGGTGGAATGCCAACAGCCAATCACGCCCTGCCCAGGAAACAGAGCAGAGCACATTTTTGCAGTGCCCTGCCTGCCTGGGACAGCCAAATGAGTTCCAGCTGGTCATGATACCCAGCAACGACAGCAACAGAACAACGACCGGCCACTAGTGGTAGATCAGGTCCACATAATCAGCCATGAATCTGATCATGTGCATTCACAGAAAAGGAGAGGGGCAAGACAATGAGGTGACAATCACATAACTCAGAAATAGTACAGAACCCACATCTGGAGCATCGGTCACAAGAAATGTGCCATGACCTCTTTATCTCATTTCAGGCGTGTGAAAATGGTGTCCTTATATGGATTGTAAATATGATAGATACTCAGTTACACCATTGCTTAGAGTTATTCCAGTTCAGTTTTCTCCTCTTGCTGAGTGTTTGGCTAAGCTGAAAGACATGTACATGAGGATAAGGAAACTTCAGAGTGTTTAAATAGGAACTTCCTGTCTGTGCTCTACAAAGCTCTACAAAGCTGTAATGTCTTGCCACTGGTATTGCTCGATGTTGTAGCCTTTTCACCCAAGCACTAAAATGCTATAGTTAAACATCAGTACAGCGTTTCTGACAGGTTTTGGCAGGTGTGGACGGTTGCTAACAGCTTTGAGGTGTGCATGAACATTTTTTTTTCTTTTTCAGGCAGGAGTACAGGAGTACAGCTACAGGTAAGTGTGGAGAAGTGTGTGTTTGCGTGTGAGAAGTGCAAGATCAACAGAACATAGAGTTGGGGAGGCAGAGAGATTAAAAAGGGTTGGAGGATGGGACCCATCTTCCAGTGTGTCTGCCTGTCTCTTTGTGTCTCCTGCCATGACAGAGAGCGCACTATATAACGGTGTGACAGGGTGCCATCTGCTGTAGTGAGTGTCCTAGTCCTGACTGAGATGCTCTCGGGCTTAGGGAGTTGCACTGAGGGATCATTACTCATACGGATGCTAGCTGAGTCAATAGTGAGTGCTGCCCTTACAAAATCTATAGCCAATAACCAATGAGAAGCAAGTGGTTAGAAGCAACACACACACACACACACACACACACACACACATAGAAAGTAGCATTCAGGAGAGGAGAACTGACCTCACCAGAAAGAAAATGCTGTTATCGCTTCTAATGCAGTTGTCTTATTTCATGCAGCTGAGGCTGTGATCAGTTTCTGGACGGGAGGTCCGCCTGACTGGTTTGCAGTTGCCAGGTGACACAGCACTGATTACTCACATAACCGTGGTTTCAGAGGAGAGCTTTATAAAGCTATACTTATAAACAGCTTTCCCTTCACTCTCAACACTTAGATTTTTTTGACATTTTTGATTAATTGTTGCAGCCCTAATGTCACAGAAATAGTATTGATCAAATACTTCACACTACTAAAGATGTAGACAGCATTTAAATGGTATATTACTCATCATTCAGTACAGCTGCTGCCATGATTTGGTACATATGTTGGGCCTTGAAGCTACAAGATGAAGCTATAAAATACTGATGTTTTTTCACAAAGACCACAGCAGACCAGGAAGCATCGGGATCATTATCAGACAACATACATGAGGAAAGCACATGCTGTGATGTCCTTGTGATGTAGGTGGATGGTGGACTTATTTCATTACTAATTTCACACATGTGCTAATGTTTACTGTCTTTTGAACATCCAGTTCTACTGTGTGCATGATCATGTAGACCCAGTGCCAATGCACCAGGGCAGATAGTGGAGGGCTGGTAGGCACTGTGGTGTGCTGTGGAGGTGGCTCCTCCTGTGATCTGCTCCTTGCATTCCTGTGTCTCCTCAGGAACCTCCACTTGTTTGGACTACTTCACTCTCTCTGCTCTCTCACACACGTCCTACAGAACTCAACAGCTACACTCATGCACATGTTCTGGGCACAGAACAAACTGCTCTGCTAAGTCTGCACATACAGTAGCTTGTTCAGTCCTAGGAGTGGCAGTCAACTTTGTTTTAGACGTTTGGCTGGGCTCATTACAATTTCCTAAGTGGATTGAACTCCATTGAAGTATATTCCACAATACCACAGAACTCCACATAGTAAAATCTCAATGCCAAATCTAACATATCCTGCACTGCACAGTCAAGGTAGCAACTGTTCGTAAAAATGGATATAACTTCGCTATAGGTGTGACAAAGCTGCTCCACAAACCTTCGCATCTTATGACACATAAAAATGAGAATGACAGGTATGCAAATGACTAATCTTCCTTAATCTATGACCACTCTCCAAATCTGTGTCAGTCTTTTGTTGATGTCTTATTCCTTTTAACCGGCGCTTCCCACTCAGCATGCGATCATATTAATATGTAAATATGAAGAAAAATGAGAAGAAATCAATAATTCATGTTTAATATACATAACACATTTTGACATATGATTTTTTTTTTTTTTTTTTGCAAATTTGAAGTCATTACATTTTTATATCAAAAGGACAACCAGAAGAATATTATTTGGCTCACTGCCCTTCTTTATTTTCCATGCCTCATTTAGACGCCTAGGGTGTGGCTGAGATAGATCCTGGATAATACACAACATAGTTTCTTTGCTCCTTTATAAAAAAAAAAGAGATCCCTCAATGTCTCTGTGCAGTAGGCTAGATCATACGCGCGTGCAAATGTTCAAAGCTACAGTGTTTATGCATGCGCATTGGATGGCAGGTTTGTTTCCAAGTTTCAGCCTACTGTACATCGTAGAACAATGTATACAGACACTTACCATGATATGACGACTGAACACTGGAGTTGTTCGGTGCAAATGCCGATCTAACATTTTTAATTTGTCTCATCTCATCTCACATGTGCTCGCTGCCACATCATCTCGATACTTTCTCTATTAAAAACGTGCACTAGAAGCCCTGGTGCAGCATTGTCCATCATTACACTAAAAGTATAGTTGCAATCTAAGCTTTTCTTGATTTGCTTTAATCAAAACAGCCCATTTCAATGAAGATGCTGTAGCATGGTTCATGCTTAATCCTAGAAAAAAATCAAACAATCGTATCGCCTGAAACGAGTCTATGATGTTCGCGGAGATTTAGCCTTTTGTGAGTTTGCACACGTTTGACCGAAAAGTTATCCCAACTCGTCAAGTAACTAGTCAGGCAACTGTTCGTATGAAAGGTTACTTCGCAGTAAAAGCTCTAGGTAGTCTATGACTCCAGCTAGAATAGGTTCTTAAAGGAATGCAGTGAAACTTGAGAACTGTTGGCCTGGTTTCCAGAAACGTGGAAAAAAAACGATGGCAAAAAGGGCTCATGAATTTTGTCCTCCACCTCCTGTTTGTGGTCTACGTGGTCATTGTATTAGAGAATAGGGCAGGGAATATTCATTAGGAATTTACAGATATTATGGCATAATTGTGAAAGATACGTCTACATGAGTTATAACAAAGTAAATCTACCACAGTAATTGGCCAATTGGAAGTCGTTTACATTAATTGTTATAAAACCTAGTGTTTATAATATCAACAACTGACGTCAAGGTAAAAATAGCATCAACATAAAAACAATACACGCCTAAGCCAGACAGTAAGATATATAGGATTAATATTGGTTGCTTACATGTTCCCATCACGTGTTGGAAATTCCATAGCACACTATAGTATCTGAAGTTAACCGGTCACCCAAAAGCTGTTAATACATGTTATTTAATGATGCTGCAAGAGTGCTTACCAACCATATAAATCCTGTTAAGCCAATATACTGACAGAAGTTAACAAAAGTCTGAACAGCATATTCAGAAACCCTATTCTGGGGTTTGAAGGGTTATTTAATAGGTTGCCTAATTACAGGGTTTATGTTTATATAGGCTGTCCTATGCAGATCTAAATCTCAAATAAAGAGAGTAGTACTGGCTACATCATTCTAAAGGTGTTGGTGCAAGTTGCAGCTGCACTGGCAATCACATCTGAGGATATAATTTGCTTATTACACTGGACAGGAGGTCGCCTCTGCATCCATACCATAAAAGTCATCAGAAAACAGGAGTCTGCGAAAGTCAATTGGTGTGAGACCACTGCCATGTAGAGTAGTTCATATGCAGTCTATACTTCCAAGTTTCAACATAGTGTCGATTCATATACACTGTATCATTCTACAACCAATGCTGCCCTCACCTGCCTGTGTCCAGTATTACTGTTGTGCTCAATTCTCATATCATGCTGTATGTATCTCCAGTCATTCCTTGCCAGTTTGTTTTCCCTTTTTATTACAGGGACTGGCACATTTCTGTGAAAATGAATTGAAATATACATGAGCAAGCCACAAAGGTTTCTTTTAATGTTGTTCATATGTGAGTGAAATTGGAAGGTGTTATATTTAATATCCTCGAGCAGTCGGTTCTTAAACCTTTTGTCTGGCGACCCCCCAAAAAACATTGGCCAAGTCTCGCCAGCCAGCAAAAAATAGTTTCACTTTGGAAAATTTTGTGAGAAAATGTGCTCTTTCATAGCTAGGCTATGCCAACACCAAAGGTACTGTAAATGCCAGCCTTTAATTCTTTAAATCTGATTTATTATTTTCCAATTGATAGCACTCATTCATGTATAACTGGCACTCCTGTGGCCAAAGAAGGCTGCATTGCGTTCTGTCACTGGCAAGCTCACACAGCATCTTTGAGCTAATCATTACCAGAGGTGCAGGTAGGTCCTAAAGATTTGCATAAAGAGCATCCACTTTCGGAGGAACATTATGGAAACACTGTGAATTGTAAGCCTACATCCCATAATCTTGCCGACCCCAGTTTGAAAACCACTGTCCTTATCCTGTCTTATCATTAATAGGAGAACTGTATCCATGTTTGTATGTAACTTTGATCAGTCTTGCCGTTCCAATGGTTCACCATGGCCTTTTTAATCAGCTGGCATTGCCTTTTATTATTCATTATTATTTTATTGGCCTTTAAATATGATTTCAAATTGCTGACAACCTCAAGCTGTCATAAGGAATTTATGATGTACATGTTCAACCTCACTCAAGTACATATTTGGTGATTAGTTTCCTAAGTGGAAAAGATGCAACATAATCATAATGTGTATTACCTTATTATATACCTATAGATATACACTCATCGGCCACTAGGTACACTTTACTATTACTGGGTTGGACCTGTAAAATCTTACGTTTAACATGTCTTGAACTGGACAGAACGGTGAAGCGGTGATAAATATTAGAATAGAAACTATGATTAATCTGACTCCATAAAATGAAGAACTTGACCTCCCATAATTAACAAGTAATAGCAGAGTAGTGGAGGAGATAACCAATGTTACTTAAAGTCAATGGAAGTCAATGGTAAAATTCAGATAGGTAGGCCTAGTATAACTATAGTGCAGCCAGAATGCTGACCAAAACTACAAACTGTACAAGTTGTACATGGTTTTAAAGTGTAACTTCAGAGAAACCTAGGGTCTATTTACGGTAGTTAACAACTTCATACTTTTGATTGAGAGCAAAATTAGGTTAATCGTAAGCCCATTCAGTGATAATGCAAATAAAGGTCTTGCTCAAAACGCCACCAAATAACATAATTTTGCTCTCAATCAAAAGTATGAAGTTGTTAACTACCGTAAATAGACCCTAGGTTGTTTTTACTCTGGAGTTATACTTTAACATTCTCCTTTTAATTTACAAGGCCTTGCACCACCTCATTTCACTATGTTTATTAGCTCATTTTACACCAGTATGCACTCTTTGCACTCTTGATTCTGCTCTGTTGGTTATTCCATCTTTTAAGAAATTATCAGATGGTCAAAGAGCATTTGTGGCACCCAATCTTAGGAATGGCCTTCAAGTTCATGTAAGGGAATCAATATTTCTAAATCCAGATTTAAAACCTACCTTTTTCAAAACACTATAGCCTGGAGTTAAATCCATCGCCTTTATAATACTCCTTGGTACTTTTAATGAGGCTATTTTTATGGAAATGTTTGTTTTATTTCAATTTGATTTTGAATGATATTTTACTTTGTTCAAACAACTTTGTTTGTTGTCTTATCATTATTCTTTAAGTGCCATTGTTTCATCGTTATTTTTACATTTTATTATAATTATTTATTTATAATTTTACTTGTTGGTTGTATGTTTTATCTTTTTTTTTTTTTTTTTTAAGTGTGATTGCTCATGTGCAGCAATTTGCCTGTAGACATGTGTATAACCATATAACCATGTGTTTTATACCCATGTTGAAAGGTCACTCTTACAGAAAGAGGATACAGGTTTTAGCAGGCAGGCTACAGTATTATCTTATCTGATTTTCAGTGCTGACTATAAAATGGTGTAGCTTTCCTTCAGCACACCATTCATGCTCCCCTTCTGAACTCATTGCAAGATGAAATTAGGGTTGATATTGGTTGCCTGCATTCTTTATGGTGCAGAATGCAGACCTTTTAGCGAGGGTGGCAGGAAAGGTGGCTTTAACAAGTTGTTGCTCATTTCTTTTGATGGCTTCAGATGGGATTATGATCAGGATGTGGAGACGCCTAATTTTGATCAATTGGTAAAGGAAGGAGTGAAGGCAGAATACATCACTCCACCAATGATCACAATGACATCCCCTTCACACTTCACCACCATCACTGGTAAGAGCAAGAGTATGAAGGCTGTACATTAGGCTCTAAGATATACTGAATGTTTAATTATATTCTTCTACTTATTTTTATAACTATAAAGTTTAAGTAAAACTTTATTATGACTAATATACAGCTCTGAAAGAGACCACTAAATTTTTCTGATGTCATCCCATGGTTGCTGAGTGACATTCAAATGAGCTGACGGTCATATTGAAAATAAGGAGACCACATATTTTTTTCAGAGCTGTATATGCTACTACAGTCTTTATTTATTACAAATGATTGTATTAGACTATAACAGCTTTCTCTCGGACTCTACGTATTTCTTGAGAAAGCTCAGGTCTTTAAATGTGTGCAGCAATTGCAGATGTTTTACCAGACTGCTGTTGCAAGTGCAATTTTCTTTGCTGCCATCTGTTGAGACAGCAGCATTAGACCCAGGGACACTAAAACACTGAAAGGCTGTCTCTGTGCTGGGGACACTAACACACTGAAAGGCTGTCTCTGTGCTGGGGACACTAACACACTGAAAGGCTGTCTCTGTGCTGGGGACACTAAAACACTGAAAGGCTGTCTCTGTGCTGGGGACACTAACACACTGAAAGGCTGTCTCTGTGCTGGGGACACTAACACACTGAAAGGCTGTCTCTGTGCTGGGGACACTAACATACTGAAAGGCTGTCTCTGTGCTGGGGACACTAACACACTGAAAGGCTGTCTCTGTGCTGGGGACACTAACACACTGAAAGGCTGTCTCTGTGCTGGGGACACTAACACACTGAAAGGCTGTCTCTGTGCTGGGGACAGGTCTGGAGCCGCTGGAGCACACGTACAAGGCCGTAGAAATGTCCTTCAACATTGATAAAGCAAGTTAATGCCAGTGAGTGAGAGTTTAAGGTCAACCATTATCAGGGGGTCTTGTTTGATCATTTTACCTATGACCATCTGAGTCATTCTATAGATAAGGATGTTCTCAAACGTTGCATTATCTGAACTGATTAGAGTATGATCAATTGAAGAAGATTAATTAGCCTAATATCAGTCATATCCACCTTTATGGTCCTATGCAAAATTGGAGAATGTTATTCATAACTGGCTTAAAAGTACCTATTTTTTTGGCATATACACATGCTCACCATTATATACTGAAATTGTCTATGTCAATAAAATACAAACCAACTGTTTGTCAGATTGTTCCCATATTTCTATCCCTGTTCTTTGAGATTAGTTTGCTCCAAATTGCCTCATTGTCTGTGATGTGTCCATGCATTGAAAATGGACTGCAACTAACAACACAACTAAAGTGTGGGTTTGAGCAGCCGTGTAGAATAACCAACACACAGTCTAATTAATATTATGATGTCAACATTTGTACTTGTAGGGAGATGGATTGAGGATCATGGAGTGGTACATAACATGCTGTTTAACTCCACCACACTCCTAAAAATCACCCACAAGGAAACGATGAAGCGCTCTGAGTGGTGGGACAACGGAGCCCTGCCTCTATGGATCACAGCACAGAACCAGGTGGGGACACTCACAAAACTATTCTCCAGTGACTGTCATATGTACATGAATGGATACATGTGCAGCAATCAATCTATTAGCCAAAAGAATAATATTAACCAACCAACAGAACTATGATCAGTCATGAATACTAATGACACTCTAGAGGGGAAAGGTTGAAGTTAGAAAAGTTAGAATACACACATTCAATCATAACTATTTTAGTGAAATGGTACATAGTCAAGCACAGGATCAAAATCCGCACACTCAGATCTGTGCAATAATATAGGAATTTATTCAAGCTTTCGGCCAAAAACCTTCTTCAGGAATAGTGAAATACAATATATAGTATGATACTGTAGTTATAAAAGTGTAGTGAATTTTACACAAATTAGTAATGTAACTGTCAGACAGAATTATTATGCATCAGGGAACTTCAAAACTTGTGAAAATAGCCTATATAAGTTCTTTGTTTTTCCTCTTTAAATGTATGTAAATGTAATGTAGTAGTGTATATTGTATTTTATAAATATGCCTAAATAATGCCTGTAAGAGATAAACAATAAAACATTCTCTTACTTGTTTTTTATTATTACTGCCCAACAGAGTATAATGGCATATTTTATTCATTTTCCATCAGGGACTGAAAACAGCATCTTTTTACTATCCCGGAGGTGGAGTCAACTACAGTGGACAAGCAGTGGACCGAGCACTTGTTGAATCCTATGGTATGCCAGATGACAATGAGACAGAGTGGCAAGAGAACATAGACACCGTCATGCGCTGGTACACTCAGGAGGACTTTGACTTTGTCACCCTGTACTTTGGGGAGCCTGATAGTGTCGGACATTCCAAGGGTCCAGATACCCAAGAGAGAAAGGACATTATTAAGATGATCGACCGCACACTTGGTTACCTCAAAGGGGCTATTGCAAAGCATGGCCTAACTGACAATCTAAATGTCATCATCACATCTGACCATGGCATGACCACAATAAAAAAGGAAAAACACGATCCAACTGTCAAAGAAATCATACTCAACAAATATATTAACTTTCTGCAGCTAGTACACTTTGAACTGGTTGATTATGGTGGCTTTGGAATGTTAAGACCCAGGAACGGCAAAAAGCAAGAGATTTATGATAAGCTGAAGAATGCTCATCCCAATCTGACAGTGTACATGAAAGAAGATGTTCCTGAAAACTTTCACTTTGCCAAAAACAGCAGAATCCAGGACATTATTCTTGTGGGAGATTTAGGTTACAACTTGAATTCAGTGAGTATTTACTGGTTTCCACTCTGATACAAGGTGTACAGTGAAAATAGGCAAAATTGAAAATATCAGGAATCAGGATATTCCACTAGAGATTTTGTATACTTACATTTTCTCACATGAATACTGGCCTTGGATACTGTTATATTGCTTTAGTATTTTGTCTTATAATGTATAGTGTCTTCTTTTGTAAAGCATTAGCTCTTTATTTTAGGGACCAAGACCAGTAAACTTTTGACTAACTAATAAGGTATATATCAGTTCAATCTGGAACACAGTGTAAGTTTTGGTAATGTTTTGTGGGAAACCATTATTGAGACAGTTGTTTCTGGTGTCCACAGAGAGCAATCATATATGTGAACAAAGGAGATCATGGCTTTCATAATCAGGAAATGGACATGAAGATGATCTTCCGAGCATTTGGACCAGATTTCAAGAAGAACTACTTGGCTTCTCCATTTGACAGTGTGAACATCTATGCCCTCATGTGCAAGCTAATGGGTGTCAATCCGGCCCCAAACAATGGCTCTCTGACCTACACTGAGGATATGTTGGTAGATGACTTCGACAATCTTCATCCAACAAGCCCAACTCCAACAGAGACAGGCACGACTACTCCAGGTACTTTATCGTTGATACCCCCCACCCATGTGTTAGATAGAGATGGGTGTTGCTATTCAGTGAGTGTATTCATGTTCCCATGTGATAGATAGAGATGGGTGTTGCTATTCAGTGTATTCATGTTCCCATGTGTTTCGTTCCAGCTGGCCATGGAGAGAGGAATCAGATGTCACTTGCTCTACTAAGTGTGTTGATCTTCACAATTTCTTGTTTACTATAAGAAGTTGAAGGAGGACCTCTGAAACAACTGAAAGAAATAATGCTTAGAAACATCAAACATCAACATTTAATTATATGTATGTACACTGACCCATGATCTAAGATTGACACTAAATATTTGTAATAATATTAAACATTATATTATGAAATGTTTTGTTGGAATGTTATAAAGTTGTACTGTTGAATGTCAGGACGACGTGAGAAATATGCTCTTTTCAGATCTCAGATCTCCTTCCTGCTTTAAATGTTAACCACGTTTGATCCGATCATACTGCTTCATGTTTTTGATTTGTTTTTCTACTATGTTTATTTACTGTCAGCTATTGTGCTTGACAAATAATGATTCCAATAAATATAAAAGTATTATGTTGAAGTGCTATTTTCTTTAAAGACATTATAAACACACTACCTTAACAGTCTGGCCGCGCAAACATTATTATTAGCACAACTGGTACTGATAAAAGTTGACGAGGTTGCTAGCTTATGTATTTTGGTGAAGCACTTGTTTTTGATCAGGACTCAGTCACCAATCAAAAGGTTCACAGTTCACCTCAAAAGCATTGGCCCAGTAGTGGTCAAAGGGGGTGGGGGTGGGGGGGGGGGGTTGTCAAGCAGCCTAATAGTAAACAACGCTGGGAGTCCATACAAAGTTGGAGACACTCGAAACAGGGAAACAAAAGTCTATAAAGACACAAAGGGCACCTCTTTAAAATGATATACCGGTACACAGATATGAAAAAAGGCAAACTTTGTGCCTATCTAAAAGTCAAGGTTTCCTGCTTTCACAAGCTGCCCTTCTTTGAGAGCGTTACAGATTGGCTTAGGTGCTGAGGCTTATGCAAGGAACCTGTCTGGACTATTGTTGCCATTCTGTACCTAGCCAACACAATGAATGTGAACACAATGAAATTTGTACCACCAACCACCAAAAGAACCTCTGGGACATGATCAACATTCATGTGACACATTACAATATGAAGTGAAAGTGAAACCCCTCAATCACGGCTTAGAAGGATGCAGGTCCACCTCTGAACCTTTCCTATTATAGCAAATTGCAGTACTACTGATAAGTATATATATAGAAGTATATATACTCTTTTGATCCTGTGAGGGAAATTTGGTCTCTGCATTTATCCCAATCCGTAAATTAGTGAAAAACACTCAGCACACAGTGAACAGAAGCACACACTAATCCCGGCACAGTGAGCTGCCTGCAACAACAGCGGCGCTCAGGGAGCAGTGAGGGGTTAGGTGCCTTGCTCAAGGGCACTTCAGCCGTGCCTACTGGTCGGGGTTCGAACCGGCAACCCTCCAGTTACAAGTCCGAAGCGCTAACCTGTAGGCCACGGCTGCCCCACAGATGACCAGCAGATGCTGGTATTTAGGCAAATACTGATGCATGTATCAAAATCTGGCAGACGGGCTTCTGTGCCATGAATGTCTCTAAGAGGAAATGACAAGTAGATAACTGTTACACCCATCGCATCCCCCCCAGTCACTTGATATTCCTGCTATTTACTATTTCAGCTTATACTCTGTATCCTAGATATCTCATTAATATATCCAGTACGTCCTGCTTTTCTGCTTTTTGATGATGGATAACACCCGTTCAGTGAATGCAGCCCTCTATGTCCCTAGATATCTATTTACATTGCTGGGTTAACGATTCTTGACCTTGTTCTGTACCCTGACTTTGGTTTTTGGATTTGTGATGTGTAATTGTATGCCCCTACCTGTGCTGCTGTGTTTGACTAAGTAGACCTGGATTTTGCTACTGGATTAAAATGTATCCTTCTCCACATCTGAGTCTGACTTGCCTTCAAACATAGTATCCCAGTTAAGTTAATAAACAATACCAACTTGCAATTATGAATTTCCTTTACACACTACATCAATGTAAGGTTCAGTCCAAAATGTAATTTTATCTGTAAACGACCATGAAAATGCCCTGCCAGGTGTTAGATTTTAGTGGTTTTCTGTATGTCATTCTTTTGGTTCTTTGTTTAAGATACTGCAGAAACTGTGGGGACAGGACGTTTATTGTAAGCAGACAGAATGTTGTCACTTTACAATAGCAAATGGTGTACCTAACTAATTGTTCCCCACAAGAGACATCTTAATTGAATAAGGCTATATCACCCGTTTCCCCCCCCCTCCAATTTGACCCCAGACATGAATGTATATTCTGGTATTATAATTAGCCCCGAGTTTCCTAGTTCTTGGCTTCAGTTCATTACCTTGGCTTCACCTTGCAACACTGTGCTGTGCTGTGCGTATAACAGAGTTACCAGAACTCTGTTGTTACATCCAGAATAAAGAACTATTCTTTCGCAAACCAGCCTCAAGTTTTACCTGCTCTTAACTACACTGGAATCTACTCGGTCAACTGTGTCTCCATTTGGGATTAAGGAAACAATTTTAATAGCATTCTTCACAGGGTAGAGGCATCAGAGAATTGTCAAGTGCATGTAAGAAATGTGGTAGCCAATGTGTCGACTATTGGAGTCATTGTAAAACTCTTGGGCTGGGGGCCTTAACACTATATGTGATGTACACACTTGTGTTCTAATATTTAGAATGCCCTGATGGAGAAAAATTACTTTATTCTCTATGGTAGCATTACATTGATTAAATCATAATCAATATGTATGCCATACATTACATTATATTGTAATGTTTTGCGGTATGCTTTCTACAACATGCCAAACTGGTTGGCACATTGAGTGGGTTGTCAGGCTCTTTGCACAGCAGTATTGGATCTGACTTTGCCTCGACTCAGCTGTCTTTGGCTTCTGTGTTGTGAAAGCCAAGAGGTAATGAAAAGCTGTCCACTGGTGCAACACAGTCGTTTGCATGCAGAACTCCTCTTCAACATTCCTTTTCCCTTTTTAAATTACTTTTTGTTTTTGTCTGTGTTCGAAAGAGGACAGGAGTTGGACATATGGCACAGCGTGATATCAAGAAGTGTAGCTTAATTATATATCCTGCTATCCATAAATACATCTGACATGGCACAGGAGATTTAGTTTGGAGTTATGTTTGGAAGCTTGAGGATTTTCAATTTCAATTTCAAGAGATATCATTGTTATTTCCTTGTACCAGGGGTGTCAGGTGCATATTAGGTTGTGGGTTGGATTTGTTGGAATGAGACCTCGTAGGGGCAGTCATTGTCATGATCATTCTGGGTCATTATCATTTATCTGCATGGGTATCAGATTGTTGATTGACAAGGTATATACTGTAGGTTTATCATGTACTGCTGTATACTGCTCTTTCTTTCTTGAAATACTCTACCTTCCAGGCTTGGAATTTCACCATTTTAGAGGCAAGGCCACTTGGCCTTCAGTTGGGCATATTTGGTGGGGGGCATATAGGCCACATGTCAGGGCACCAAGGCCAAAGTTAACTATACAGTAGTAGGCTATAAAAATGATCAAAGTTGTATTTGGCCTATTCACAACAGTAGACCTGCATCACTGTATGAAACATTACAAAAACATGAAACCTGACATATTTCATAGAACTGTAAATCATCTGATCATCTAATATTTACAGATATCTAGGCTATATTTAAAATTTATTTTATATTTGGCCTGTTTGAAATTATGTATTGAACAATTTAAGCACAGCTCAGCTTTAAGAAACTCAAATAGGCTAGATGCATGCTTAGCATTTTGTGATCATTAAGGCTACTTAGTCAGCACAAACTCTTAGTCAGCTGTATATCCTCTGATTTTAATATTTACCGATATCTAGGCGATATTTGTAACATTTATTTTGTATTTGGCCTGTTATGAAATCATGTAGAAAATGTGAAACTTAAAGCCCAAATTTGGAGGCATGCATGTCGAAATTTGCTACAAATTCAAGACCGGATTATCTGGAACGTACGACGGAGCATTAGGGCCACACATGAAGAAAAACAAATATTTTTGCCATGGCGAGATTAAACTCGTCATGTTGACTTTAAAGTCGACATGTCGACATTAAACTCGATATTTCGAGAATAAAGTTGAAATGTCATGTCAACTTTAATCTCGACGTGTCGACTTTAAAGTCAACATGCTGACATTAAACTCGAAATACAGTTTAAACATTGCCTACAGTAGCCTACACTAACAGTGTTGGGCAAGTTACTTCAAAATCGTAATGTATTATGCATTACTTATTACTGTCATTTCAAAGTCATTTGTTACATTATAATATTACTGTCTCTGAATTGTAAGGCATTACACTACTATTGCATTACTTTTAAGTTACTTTCACCAAAATATCTAGAAATATGGATTATGCAGTTTATTACGCTCAATGCAGCTCATTGCTCTTCCAATGGAGGGAGATGTGGTATAGCATAATGACTGAGCTAGGCTTAAGGCTAACAACAGTAGAATGCAATAGGCGCAGACCTACACGCAATAGCCAGTGTCACGACTCTCTAATAATGTATATAACACCGGTCACCGAGCACTATGTTAAGTAGCGCTTCCGTAGCACTATTGAGAAGACGTCGCTGTGCTAAACACATGAATTGTGCCAGTAGCATCACTGGTTTGAATCCGGCATGATGCAGTGACCCCAGCTGTCACCTGTTAATTTTACGCTACGCTTTCCAGTGTCTGACGGTCAGCGCAATCGCGAGTGCGTGCGTGCATGCGTGCGGGCGGGCGCGATCTCTTATGAAGCCAAGTGCGTGACTGTTTGTAACTGTTTGCTTTCTGTTTGGTGTGCTGTTTACTGAGGGCATTCATATTAATCATTGATCTGGCATGATGCAGTTGCCGCATCTGTCACTCGTTAATTTTACGCTACGCTGTCCGGTGTCTGCGAGCCAGAGAAATAAAAATCAATTTTACGAAAAGGAGGACCTTTAACCTACACGCAATAACCAGCGTTACGAGACTCTAATAATGTTTATAACACAGAGCACTACGTTAAGCAGTGCTTCGTAGCACTATGGAGAAGACGTCGCTGTGCGAAACACATGAATAGTGCCAGTAGCATCGCCGGTTCGAATCCGGTATGATGCCGTGCCCGCAGCTGTCAACCGTTAATTTTACGCTACGCTGTCCTGTGTCTGGCGGTCGCAAGTGTGTGCGTGCGTGCGTGCGTGCGTGCCGGCGGGCACACGTGATCTCTTATGAAGCCAAGTGCGTGACTGTTTGTAACTGTTTGCTTTCTGTTTGGTGTGCTGTTTACTGATGGCATTCACATTAATCATTGATATCAATTGCAACAGCCAGAGAAATAAAAATCAATTTTACGAAAAGGAGGACCTTTGACCTACACGCAATAACCAGCGTGTAAACAATAATGTTTATAACACCGAGCACTACGTTAAGCAGTGCTTCCATAGCACTATGGAGAAGACGTTGCTGTGCAAAACACATGAATTGTGCCAATAGCATCGCTGGTTCGAATCCGGTATGATGCAGTGGCCCCAGCTGTCACCCGTTAATTTTACTACGCTGTCCGGTGTCTGACGGTCAGCGCAATCGCGAGTGCGTGCGTGCGTGCGGGCACGCGCGATCTCTTATGAAGCCAAGTGAGTGACTGTTTGTAACTGTTTGCTTTCTGTTTGGTGAGCAGATCTGACACAGTGAGGCCGATCAGCAGCACGTCCACAGGCGTTGCCCTTCGCTGCACCTTCTTGATGAAGGTATAGAGGGCAAGGATGTTGGCTGGCAGCCCAAAGATGAATGTGATGATGTACACCCCAAGAACCAGTTCTTTTTCTGCAGCTGTCCACATTTTGCTAGCAATCAGAGTTAAAATGCACATTTGAAAGACAAACAGGGATTGTACACTAGATAGATAAATAAACACTACATTAAGTTAGGCAAATAATCAGAAGATTCATAATGGTTATAGTTTATTAGAGGTTAACCCGACACTATATTCTTTAGCTTCTAAACAACATGCCATTTCAGATGCAATCTGGAAAAAAAAAATTGTGTTTTGAATCCGATCCAATGCTTAGATTGAATTGCTATTTTAATTTATCAAGATCAATCAACTAACTTGATCAAACATATTCATAGGTAGTATTTGTCTAGACAAAAGTTTAAAATATTTATATACAAAATATTGCATACTCATCATTTGTCAATTAAGTGTATAATGAGATGTTTCAGCGTTATTTTGTTTTGAATCAAGAAATTGGTGCCTACCTTTATAAAATTTTCTGCTTTAGAAGAAGTGAAAGCGCAGCTTCTGTGAAACTATGAGTATCTTTTGCTGTATGGCTTGTTGTTACGTGTGAGTTGTTCTCTTAGAGCTCACACAGGAATTTACACTTGTGGTAAATTTTATGAAGACTAATGTACCACCAAGCAGTCACCAAAGGATGACGTCATGCACATGCACATACAGGAACCAGGTCTTGTTGTATGTAATCTAATAGACTCGCCCAGACAGATTGATGATGCACATTATTTTTATGGACAATACGGTAAACTCCACCATAATCAATTGAGTGCATGCTGATTGGCTAGGTGTTTTCCATTTCCATAAGAGGTAGAAACTTAGTTGTGATTGGCCATGTTACGTATGGAAAGAGATGGTTTCCAAACACCATGTCAAGAGAATAAGAGCTCACTCGCAAGGGAGTAAACTTCAGACTTTCTTAGATTATCCGCTACAGAGGACATCCATCCATTCACATTACCTACTCGGGTGTACTTGGCTCATGCTTAGTCATAGCTGTACACTAGAGGTTTTGTGAATAAAGGCTATCATCAGCTTCTTCCGTCTCAGACTTGTGTCCACGGATCTTTTTATCCAGAGTGCTAAATTTGGCTGTAACAGGGTAGTGTTTTTTTCCACGATACACCTCTGAAATGTAAACATGAAGTCTTGTAAATTCCATGTTATAGAGGAGGGTTATGACATAGAATGCCAATTTATTCCATCATCAGCTCTACTATAAATTTATTTTATTTGACATCGTGGCTCCATATGATATGCACACATAATGATGGTTCACTGGGTCAATAATAGATGGGTATTAAATGTCTCATTGTCTGCAGCATAAGGACAGCAGTTTTGCTGTATGACAAAAATAGAAGTAAGAACCCTGTCAGATGATGTGAGATAAACCAGTTGTTTAACTGTCAAGACTGACAGGATATGGTGACCAGATGTGGCCATATTTAGTTTGCTGGGGAAATGTTATGTTTTTACCGCGAGCTGCAACTGAACTAAACATATCATCAAAATGTATCATGCCCCACAAGAGGAGATAATATTTTAGACAATGTCTACACTGATGCCTACAAAGCCGCTCCCCCCCCCACCTAGGACACTAAGATCACCTCTCATTGTTTCTACTGCTCAAGTACTCAGAACTCATCAAACGTGTGAAACCAACAGTAAGAACAGTCAAAGTGTGGCCAGAGGGAGCTGACTCGGCACTTCAGCAGCGTTTTGAAAACACTGACTGGAGATTGTTCGCAACTCAGGCCACCCATGACCTCCACATGGACGTTAATTCGTATGCCTCCTCCGTTTTGGACTGTATCAACTCCGACATCAACAGTGTTACCACCCTCAAACGGATTAAGACTTTCCCTAATAAGAAGTCATGGATGAACAGTGAGGTCAGACTCCGGCTGAAGGAACGAGACATCACATTCAGATCTGGTGATGCTCAAGCCTATAGCTCATCCAGGGCTAATCTGAAAAGGGGCATCAAAAAGGCCAAGCACAACCACAAGCTAAAGATTGAGGATCATTTCAAGAACAACTCTGACCCCCCGATGCATATGGCAAGGCATCCAGGCCATTACAGATTACAAAACTACTAACTCCACCCCCCCTGTCACGACACCTCCCTGCCTGATGAGCTGAACCACTTCTATAGCCGCTTTGATAATGACAATAAGGAGGTGGCCATCAAGGCCTCACACTCTCCAGCACCAATGTGTGTGCAGCACTGAGCAGGACTAATGCACGTAAGGCAGCTGGTCCTGATGGTATCCCCGGACATGTACTCAGGGCCTTTGTCCAGTCGCACACACCCCCATCATCATGAAGTGCTTTGAGAGGCTGGTCCTGGCCCACCTCAAGACCTGTTTACCACCCTCACTGGACCCCTTCCAATTCGCCTACCGTCAGAACAGGAGTACAGAGGATGCCATCTCTATGGCACTTCACTCTGCCCTGTCCCACCTTGACAATAGCAACACCTATGTGAGAATGCTGTTCATTGACTTTAGTTCAGCATTCAACACCATCATCCCCTCCAAACTGATCACCAAACTCAGTGAACTGGGCATCAATACCTCCCTCTGTAACTGGATTCTGGACTTCCTAACCAACAGACCTCAGTCTGTTAGGTTAGATAACCACATGTCCTCAACCATCACCCTGAACACCGGCGTTCCACAGGGATGTGTGCTGAGCTCTCTCCTCTACTCCCTCTTCACCTACGACTGCTCACCTGTACATGGCTCTAACATCATTGTCAAGTTTGCAGATGACACTACGGTGATTGGTCTCATCAGCAACAATGATGAGACGGCCTACAGGAAGGAGGTCCAGCCTATAACATCGTGGTGCACTGATAACAACCTCGCTCTCAACACCAAGAAAACCAAAGAGCTCATTGTGGACTTCAGGAAGTCTAAAGCTGGCACACACACACCCATTCTCATCAACGGGACTGAGGTGGAGCGTGTCACCAGCTTCAAGTTTCTGAGTGTCCACATCTCTGAGGACCTCTCTTGGACCCTCAACACCTCTACCTTGATCAAGAAGGCTCACCAGCATCTTTTCTTTTTTCTTTTTGAGGAGACTAGAGAAGGTCCACCTGTCTTCTCAGATCCTGGTGAACTTCTACCACTGCACCATTGAGAGCATCCTCACCAACTGTGTCACAGTTTGGTATGGCAACAGCTCTGCCCATGACCGGAAAGCACTGCAGAGGGTGAAAACTGCCCAACGCATCACCGGTGCCTCACTCTCCTCGAGGCCATCCAGGGCAATCGATGCTTGCGTAAGGCGCAAAGCATCATCAAAGACTCACCCCAACCACAGACTGTTCACCCCACTCCCCTCAGGGAGGCGTTACAGGTCTCTCCGCACCCGAACCAGCAGGTTCAGAGGAAGCTTCTTTCCTGCGGCTGTCACCCTACTAAACTATAGCTCTGCATCCCGGTGACATCCAATGACTAAGCCCCCATTACCCCCCGCCCCCGCCTGATGCCTCCTTGCCTGTGCCTGTTGAGGTGTCCACGGCCATGCATAGACAGGAGAGTAGTATAAATTAAAATCAGCTTTAGAGTAGTATAAAATTAAATTAAGTGTGCAGTGTATTAGCAGTAACCTTATAAGAGCAGAATAAATATGCCTATGTAATATAAACAATGTATGAACAACATGTACAGATATGTGCAACGTAGTGGCAGCACCTACTTTGTATAACACATTGCACTTTTCACCCACAACAGGTCACTCAAATCAATGAATGAGATGAATGAATGAATCAAGAGATGCAGGATTCTTCAAATTAATTTTATTAAGTTCCTTAAAAGGTAAAAACAAAACATTTAGTTAAAGGAACCGTATGTAAGAAATGTATTTCAATTAATCATAAAATGGCCCTGATATGTCACTAGATATTAAGAAATCATGTTAATTTCAAATACTTATATCACTGACAACAGTAGTCCGGCCAGGATATTGTCATTTAAAAAGTGAAGTTGCAGCCCTCAACTGATGTTGTTGTTGTTGTGTTTTGTCATGTCATGTTGTGTTTTGGCCTAATGCGCCACCCTCCACCTATCTACTAATCACAAAGTCAGTAGTGTTTCGGCATCTGGGTTGGCAACCTTGAGTCAGGGGGGAGGGGGAGGGGATACACCGCACTACAGTAATTTGAAAGTGATTACCAGTTTTGGCCACAATCTTACATATGGTTCCTTTAAAAGGAACACTCACAGAATCGGTATAACAACAGTGAATTAGCCTCCAGAGGCGAGAGTGCAGCAGTGCAATATGGGTAGCCTACCCACAAGTTCATTCTTTGACAGTGCAGCAAACCGTACAAAGGCAATGACCCGGTATACACACACACAAAAATAAATTCAAAACGAATACACCAGATAAGGGTCCACAGCAAAATGGAACGACAGGAAACAAGAGGCCCACATGTAACCCTGTACTACTGCAGATGGAATTGGCCAAGCCAGTACTGATTACATGTCCCACAAATAAATCAAAAGAAACTAAGAAGGTTAAACAAAACCCACAATAACCCCAATTTACGTAAACAGTAGGCCTAAGTGACGATAGGCTGCAGGAAATGGACAAACCGACAAACAGACAGACAAACAGGCAGACATCATTGACCTCTCCAGAAAAAGTCCCGCCTCCATAACTTCCGTATCCATCCAACTTCCGGGCGTGGATTGTCTATTAGGGGTTTGCACGGCGTGTCATCAGATCTGGACGTTGCCATATTGGAGATACTCGCCTCATTAGAAAGCATTAGGCACTGAAGTAAATCCCTAACATCGTCAAGGAAAATGGTTAATTATTGCCGTGTTTTAGGTTGTACCAATAGGTCCGACTGAGAAAAACATCTGGTGTAGGTATCGACTTCCAAAAGTTATTAAAAAAACAGGGAGAAAGGAGAATAATGCCAGAAGTTATCGGAGGAAGGGGGGCGCTTGTGGTTGAACTTGGTACTTCGTCTCGATCACCCAACTCATATGGATCTGCGCTGCCAATAAACCGTAATTTCTCGAAATATTGCACCTTTTCTTGTGGTCCAAGTCCTGCCCTATATATGCCTTTGCATCTTAGACGGATTTTGATTAGCTTTTCTGTTGTTTAGACACGGCTACTAGAGTTCTCAACGGGCCTGAAAATTACAACCCGACCCGACCCGGCCCGTTGCTTTTTAAGCCCGGACCCGATGTAACCCGACACATCAACATGAATTATCTGCCCGAACCCGGCCCCCGGCCCGACGTAAAACATAGGCTACGTTTGACTGTTAAACCCTGACTTTATTTAGGTGAAGATTCAACACATTAGCGTGACAATTTACTTAAAACGGTGATTTTCTCCTCTTCTGGCGTATCGTGACGGAAGAACCATGGCAACTTTGGATGCGGTTATCTTAGCGATACTTTTTGCAATAGGCCTACCCTCGATATAGCTTAGTTTATTGCCGTTCATGTGAGCACAATAACTTAATTTTGTACATTTTACCAAAGCGACTGGTTTCGCCTTGCAGGGTCACATATTTCATCAGCACCTTGCATTTTGAGCATTGCAAATAACCTGTAGAATTCATCAGAATCCAGCACCACTCCAAACACTTTCCAGACCTCTGATTTCCCCACTGCTGTAGTAGCGACGGTGAATTCACCTGCGGCAAGTTTAGCCTACTTTTCACCAACTCCATCTTCTTCTCCAGGCTAAAGGCGTGCACGCAGCGTCTGCCCCTGCCCCTCTCCATGATGCACGTTGCACGCAGCAGCAGACTTTCTTTACGGTGAACAGCTGCGATGATTAAAAAATGTTTTTTTTTTCACTGAGCAGAAAAGGTTAAGCCCGAGGTCCGACCCGACCCGAGTCATTTGCTTATATTTTCGACCTGAACCCGGCCCGAACCTGCGGGTCCTGTCGGGTTTGTCGGGCCAACCCGACCCGTTGAGAACTCTAACGGCTACAATCACGTAAGATATCCAAAGTGCATAAGACTCCATTGTACTTCATTCACAGAGTACCGCCAATATGCCCGCGCATGCTGGGTTACCATGGTTACCGGCCAGAATGTGACATCCGTGCAAACCCCTAATGAGAAATAACATGGCGTTTCTAAATATCATACCGGTAAAACATCTGTAGGTAGCGAAGTTGAAAAAGCTGGTGGGCAGATTGGCCTACACACTTCTGCCATATAGTTTCCACTGGATTTTTTGATTGTCGGTGCAGTTTAAGTAGTATACTATAGACTATACTACTTAAACGGCACCGAAAATCAAAAAATTGAAAATTGGAAACTAGATGGCAGAAGTGTGTAGGCCAATCTGCCCAGCAGCTTTTTCTACTTTGTCACCTACAGAGTTTGACAGGTACGATCTTTAAAAACGCCATGTTATTTCCCATAGACAATCCACGCCCGGAAGTTGGATGGATACGGAAGTTAGGAGGCGGGATATATTCTGGAGAGGTCTATAGAGCTGGTAAGTCCCGCCCATCCGCTAAACCCCCAGTGGACCTCTAGATTGAAAAATCGTCAATGCAAGTGAATGTGAGAAAATAATTATTTTCTGGTCCCGTTTGAATTGTGCCATGAATGTGAACATATGTTGTCTGTGAATTTTTAATATAATTTTTAATGTTACGAGTTTGACAGTATATTATATGATTCTTCGGCTATCAGTTGTGGAAAAGACATAACGAGAAAGACTACATGTCGCCTGTGACGTGAGCTAGCTCTAATCGCTAACATTAACTGAGATGCTAGTTTTTGTAATGGCAGGAATAAACACACATGGTAACAAAAATATTCGAAACATGTCTAGCTTCACTCAACACATTAACACTATGATACAGTGTGATTGTAAAGTTGTATGGTTCACTGTGTTCAAAGTCGATCTTAATAACCCTCTACCTCTCGACCAACTGATGGTTGTTATGGGAAACTAGTTAGCTGTCGTCTAGCGGAAAGTTGTAGTCCACAAAGTGCTCTCATACAAAGTTTAACCGCATCAAACTTCTACCCGCTCAATTGTAGCATTCTTTACACTAAAAATTATATTAAAAATTCACAGACAACATATGTTCACATTCATGGCAAAATTCAAACGGGACCAGAAAATAATAATTTTCTCACATTCACTTGCATTAACAATTTTTCAATCTAGAGGTCCATCGGGGATAGCGGAAAGGGCGGGACTTACCAGCTCTATTAGGCTTATTCGATCTGTAATAATCAGGTAATAACGTTCGCAGCGGCCATTTTGTTGATATAGAAAATGCATAGGTGGGTCTATTTAATGCAGCTGTCAATTGACAAGTGCGACAGCGCCGGTATGATCGCTGTAGGCTATTTATTTATTTGTACAAAATTTAACGTGATGGTAGGCCTATGTGCAATAGGCTACAGGGCAGGCCGTTCTAACAACAGCAATACAGGCCGTTCTAACAACAGCAAATAGCCCTAGAGTCACCCACTGTCAGAAACATAGCCTACCTGTCAACTTTTTTCCAGCTGTCTTCCTGTTTTTATATTTTCCCGTAAAATATCCCATATTTTATTACTTTCATAACATTAGCCCCATCGGACTTGGCCGTCTCTTTACTGTTGTCCTGTATCCCCTTCCAGCCCTTCCAGCGAAAATATGTTTTTAAAGCATCGTTTTGCTTGAGAGTGATCAGAACAGTGTGGGAGAGAGCACGATTTGACGCCAATCTCATTAGACCTAGCTTAGCTTCACACCTCGTTTAATTAGTGCAGCAGTTTTGTAGTAGGCCTACGAATTCTTGCTCTCAGCAGAGGGATAGCAACAGAAAGACGAATGTTGAAATTTCACTGTATTTTGGGTGAGTAACCCGGAAAATCTCCCTTATTTTCGTTGCTCAATGTTGACATGGTCAGACAACGAGAAGAGAATGAGACTGAGAAGTAGTCAGCACAGGAGAGACTTGTGGCTACATAGGATAAATAGCCTAGGCTAAACAGCCAACTCCTCACATCGCCATTATTATATTTGTATTATTAATACTATATTATATTGTCCTCTGTGGGCTTAAGTTAAATACGTTTTAGACAGCGCAGACAGCTGCCCCTATGCAATGCAGAGACATCAGCAGTAGCCTGATGCAGTCGCCTACCGTAGATTACCTTTGGACATAATTGCATTTGCATAGATAGCATTGCTAGTTTACAGTAGCCTATAGGCTTTATTCATGATGCGCCCTTTTCAGCTTGTCTTAGTGGCACGGCAAGTGGCAAATAGTAGGAACAAACTCAGCGGAGAAAGATATCAGTAGATACTTCTGATTTGTATAGTGTTTTGTTCACTTGGATTTTGGAAATGTTACAGAGAAATATGTTAGCCCAATTTCTGCCTCCAGACATGTAGTTGCATCATAGATCCTCCTGTAGAAGTAGGCTATCAGGCAAAAACGATTAACCCACTTTAAACTACTTTAGCAAAGTCGTTGGCTGCAGGTTGTGAGCAACAGGCAAACGCAAGATACAATTGCAGTCCAATGAGATGCAACTTTATTCTCTGCGATCATGGCAATGTTAGACGATGTCGTTGGTGGAACATAAGTTCGCCGACCTTGACTCAGGCGACTTGAACGCTTGTCCCCTTCAGCTGCCCAGTCAGCACACATACGTCTCCAAGACGTCTGGAAAAGATCTGAACAGCTTAATTACATCGCGTTCCATTTAGAACGTCTTATTTTGATCTTACAAACAGCGGCGGCATCTCACTGTCAATGTGTGTAATAGTTCTACATCTCCTGGAGATCTTAATGTCTTAAATATGATCGCGTTCCATTTAGAACGTCTTATTTTGATCTTACAAATGTCGGCGCTATTTCACCGTCAAGATGCATTTTAGTTCTACATCGGCTGGAAATCTGTATGTCTAAAATACGCTTTATTCCAGTATAGCCTACGTCATCTGCTAGGTGTAGAAATATTATGTGCTGGCTGATCACCATCTTACCTTCAAAAGGCTGTCATTTGACATCACAGCAGCACTTCGCACATAGCTAACGATTTGATGTAACACATCCTAGCAAGTCTGAATGGATATAAGCAAGCACACATCCTGAATGCTATACCAGTTTAACATGGCAAATTCAATTGTGCAGGCTATAGCAAAGTATCCAGTGATTTTAATTCTTACAAAACAGCCATTATCACCATACAATCAATCTAAATTTCGAGAGTTTTAGAGGTTCCTACCATTTTGTATAGTTGCTTGTAAGTGTATGCAAGTAGCCTAAAGGTCATGGTTTTTCATAGATGCTTTTGACAATATTTACAGAGCAAACCAATAACTCACACATTTTATTATTTTACAGTTTTTACAAAAAAAACATTACTACACATTAATCAAACATTTGTTAAACACTGCTTGACACCTTATGGTATAGTATAAGTATACTCTTTTGATCCCGTGAGGGAAATTTGGTCTCTGCATTTATCCCAATCTGTGAATTAGTGAAACAGACACAGCACACAGTGTACACACAGTGAGGTGAAGCACACACTAATCCCGGCGCAGTGAGCTGCCTGCAACAGCGGCGCTGGGGGAGCAGTAAGGGGTTAGGTGCCTTGCTCAAACAACCCTCCGGTTACAGGTCCGAAGTGCTAACCAGTAGGCCATGGCTGCCCCACTGAGACATGCTGTAATTCCAAAACTAGCAATATGTTTTATATATATAAATATATTCATTTATGAAAACAAAATAATAGACAAATAAACAGACCATTTAAGCAAGCTCAACATTAATCTGGGGAGTTTGTAAAATGACAATGATTTTGATCAGCATGGCCATGTGAACATTCTCATAGCAGTAGTAAATGGGGGAGGGGGGGGGGAGATGTACATACATGATCAATGTATCTAACAAACACAATCAGTAAATCAATCTACAGTACAGTTGGTCGTCAAGCAATAATTGGTGGCTCGCATGGTAGCTTTGGCAAGATTTCAGCAAATTTGGTTTTACTCATTTTGAGTAGGCCTAAACCTGCCTAAACTGTTCGCCAAAGGCAATCACCTCTGGCCCCAGCTTGATAAAAACAAAAGTAGGCTCTGATTTAGCCTAGTCTACTGTATGACTTCAACAAGGTGATCGATCTTAAGTTTCGTTCTGCTTACAGTATCTTACTGCGACTGCAACGCCTTTGAATGCAATCCGCTGCCCTGTTTACAAATGCTACAGCAGACTTAAACTGCCACCTTGTGGCGATAAGTTGTAATAATTTCACGCAGGTGCATGACTCACGGAAAGCACGAATGAAGTGGCCACTTCTAAATGGGACCCACTGTATGTGGTAACAGTCAATACATTTTTTGAAATGTGATTCATAAACATAGAATACTGCACTACAAAAACACAAACATCTAAATTATACTTCCCCCTTCACCCAAATACAGTAATGAAGGTGAAAGGAAGTTATTAAGCCTTAATGGTGCCTCCTAAAGAGGGCATTGTCAAACATGCTACTACTAATACTAAAAATACAGCATGAAGAAAGTCAAGGACATGCATGCCAGCTTCCGCTCATCCCAGTATTAAAGTAAATCTGGTCTTAAATGAAAATGTATTGGCTGTTTTATTTCTTTTTTGTGGGATGTCCAATTTATATGTAGAAATGCACATTTGCAAAGGTGACTTAGTATGTTGTCGTAAAAGTGTCTCTCCTTTTGATTTTGCACTGCCAAAGTGGCTCGTGAAAAAAATTGTGAGGATCACTGCTCTAGCCAGTGTTTTCTAAGCCTGGATGATTACCACACACAGCTCTTTTTAGGGCTGGTTAAGGCACTTTTCAGGTTTGTCCAGGCAACACAAACTCACATATAATGTTTCTGAGGATTGCCACTCATGTAGAGAACACAAATAGAGGACTGGCACTACACCATCTAGGTACCTACATGAAAGGGTGGATAGAGCACTACCACATTTAAGATTCATTGTCTGATGGGCATAACAGAAAATTTGTATTCCAAGTATGCATCTTGGGGCCCTTCTACAGAGCACTTTCGAAAATATTTTTTCATGATTTATCCTTAAAAGCCTTATGGTGAGCTTACACCATACGATTTTCAAGCAATTGCAGTCGGCGATTACATTTTCCAAAGACGAAATGAAATCATGGGAGTTTACATAACATCTTAACACCAGGACCAGTGTCCCCATGTTATTTTCAGAAGTCTATGGAGTGACCAGAGGTAAACCTCTAAAGGTGATTGTGTGCTCCTTTATGTGTGATGCTTCAGCTCTGCACCAATCAATGTTCTTGCTGTGAAGAGATGTCAGCTCTCCCAAGACACACTCAACACCTCACAGTGGCACAGGTCTGCCAAGATCGGCACACTTGACTTCTAGCTCGAGTCCTTTCTGTATGGAGCATAAATAAAAAATAATGTAAAGTAAATATACATTTGGCCATCCTAACCACTAAAAAAAAAAAATGACACATGGTATACCCCCCCCCCCCCAGTGATTAATATACAAGTGTGCTTGGTTCAAAAAATAAAAAATTGGATCTACCTCATACGTGTTCAAATAACAATTTTAATGGTCATTCTGAATTACGTAGGACAATGGGAAATCCAGCCAAGCAGTGGAATAAGAAGTTTTAATCTAAAACGTGTTTAAGCTGCTGAAAGTGAACAAGGTATATGAAAGATGAGTATGAAAGCAAAATTCTTACAACAGGGTTGCGCTATTCAGTGGCAGCAACAGCTTCAAGTATCCTCTTCCCAGGTTGACCTCCAGTTGATCCTTGTTCCTCCTGAAGGTCAGGAGCACTTAACAGAGCACTTAACAGAGTAGTGTGGTGTGCATCACAAATACTCCTAAAAGGAATCATAAAAGACAATAATTTTAAGGATACAATTTCAAAAGCAGTGTTATGCATGAACCAATTTCATTTTCTATTAACCGTGAATTGAACTTAACACATTCCTAACATAATAACTTCATCTAGCTCAGTTAGTTCAGACTCGGAATCAATTTAGGTCCAGCTTGGTAACACATGATTATTGTTTTAGTCGTGATTAAAATAGGTAACACAATATCCACAACAACTGGAGATGGTAGTGATGGAAAGCTGATTATTAAAGGACTTGTTAAAGGTTTAAGTTAGGGATGAATTGATTACTCGAGTAACTCAAAATAATTAAATTCTGTATTTTATACATGAAAATACTTAAGTACTGCACTGTATTGTAGAATAACTGCACTGTGAAAACAGCAGTTTTTTGTAAATTAGGTTATTTGGTAGGAAAGGTAGATGCTGCAGATGCACAAATCTACATAAAATAAATGAAGTTACTTTTAAGTGACTAGGGCTAGTTTACAGCTTAACATTTATTGTGCATATTAATCAATTTGCACCTAAAGCAAAATATATTTTACCAATTAAATACATTAAATATTTTGTTACTCGATGAAATAATCACTAGAATAATAGATTCCAAAAAGACTCAGAGCTGTAGCCCTAGTTTATTTGAAGAGAGAAACCAGAAGCACTCACTGTCTTTCTTCATTTAAAAAATATGAACTGAACGAGTCAATTGAAAATAACTATGAAGGTTAATTTATGCATTTTCTAATCACATCACGACCTGAAGAGTGATTTCAAATGACATTCCCCGAACACAGGAGATGGACAAAGGAGATGCATGAAAAAGGCAAGTCATTTTCCTCACCTCTGGACGAAGATAGATATTTACTGAACAAATGGTTGTAATGCATTTGATGGTATTGCCTTCCATTGCTTAGGTGCTAGGTCAACCTAACCCACTAAGTTAGCAAAGGCAGAGGTGTAGCCCGTTACAATTCAGCGAAATGATGGGGGAATAAATTGAAGAGTTCAGTGCCATGCGAGCACTTCACTTATCAGATTTTTTAACAGAATACTGCACATCTAAAAGTCGCGTGCTTGCCAACCAGCCCCAACTACCAAAAAAATCTGCGCAGACGTTGGTGGTGATAACGACAAGAGACAATCTTTGTTGTATATAGAGATATATATAGTTAGCGTTTTAGATTAATTCAGATAATATTAGATAGCGTTAGATAGTTTAAGCCAATTTTTCCCTCCTTGAGCTGTTGAAAAGGTAAGTGTAATGATAGTGACTACAAAGTTAGTCACTTTAGTGTGCTAACGTTAACGCTAGCATGCTAACGTTATTAGCCAACGGCAACAGTGACGTTAACCTTTAGAACGCGAGCGCCTTTGATCTCCATTGATAATGTCAACAACTTCACCTGTCGTTAACGTTATCCAATAACACGACATGTAGATAAATGTCATGAATAACGTAAATGTTGTGCTTAAACTCATCTATACGAAAATAAATTTAAGTCATTAAAAGGGTCGATTTACTACGGGAAATCGACGGGTGGACATGTCGGTCCATTCTACATAATATTGTACCCAATACTGCAACTAATTTTTTTACATTACGCTTAGGAAACAATTCTGCTAACCTTGCTATGCCACGTGAAAATCCATCGACCACCAACAGCATCCACCAGCTGGCAAATCCGCCTCGCAGCAACTGAGCACTGTGTCGCCCTCCCTCCGTTTTAACTCTTTCCCGACAGGGCCAAAACAGGCCAAAAATGACTCCTTTGATATTTCATTCTGCTGTGGGTGACCTAAGCATATCTCAAAGAAACCATCCATTTTCTCTTGAAGCCAGATAGTTAGGCTACACAAATATATGTTTGACATGACAATTATGTATTATTTATATATACTAATTAGCATAAATTAGCATACCATTTGCATATTTCGGGCACATTTTTTGAGTTTGTGAAGCTCCTCAGCTTCAACACAGCATGTTATAAAAAAAGTGAAATAGCAGAAAGTTGCATTTACCTGTTGGCTAAATAAATACCAAGTTTGGTAGCAATTGGGTGAAAGGAACTCTAAATAACTAATTTTGAAATTATGTATACAGACGAGCCTAAATAACCATTATATAGTTTTATTATCAATTAGTTGCAATATCACATTTGTATCAAAAAAAATAACTTACAATTTCATCTCATACATATTATTTTGGTTAATAATCATGTTTTTTTTTTGTCAATGTGTAATAATCATCAACAGTTTAGACTGTTAAAACAGATGAACAGTTAAAATGACCCAACAGAGTCAGTGTTGCTGAAAATGACCCAACAGATTCAGATACCTCCCACACGGAGTTACACTACAGATTTGGCCCCTACCCTCTCACACCACACAGTTTCATATCACTAGACAACATGGGCATATGTACTTTTAAAAACAGCTGAACAGTATGTCATTACTACCACTGAACCTCGGTCGATTGTCATTACTCGCCATGTTGAAATATCGCGATTGGCGCTTGACAACCAATCACAAAATATAAAATCTAACCAATAGCAAAAATACAACACATATCCAAGGAAAACCTATTTATTTGATTGGCTTAGACACTCATTGACATACAAAGACGTTTTCACGGGGTTTCAGTGAAGAAAAATGATACTTTTATTAATTTCCGTCATCAGTACGTACGTACTGATTTCTCTATGGGCTGTCGGGAAAGAGTTAAAGGCATTAAACCGGAAGTGAATTACAGGCAGCCTCTAGCTTTTAACCAACCTGAGCGCAGTTCATTGATTACTTTGTTGGCATAGGCCTTATAAGAATGCATAGGCTTTTTTCGACGTGGAGGGACTAGGGCAATACCATTTTAATATATTACACAACACGTTATTTAATGTTAACACTTAAATTCATCCTAATTTCACTGTGTCAAATTAAATGTAATTGTCAATCGTTGCCACACTATGCCATTGAAACTAATTTTGTGTTTGTTTTTTTCCCTTCCATTTGCATGTATATGGGACACTGAAGACCATTTCAAGCTCACAGCAAAGGTATCAGCCTAATTTCTTTTTCAATAGTGGCCAATACACACAAAAATGGCATCTTATTGGAGTAAAAGAAGGAGAGTCTTGTCAAACATCCCTTACTGGCACTGTCCTGATGGTAACACAGTTTCCAATCGAATACATGCATTGAATACATGTACTCTTTGGGTGTAACTCGGAAACTTATTGTGTTCTGGATGAAGGGAAAAAATCTGGCCACTAGACAGCCATCATATATATATATATATAGTAATAATTTCTGATAGGACGACAGGCATCACATGAGTGGGAATATCCTAGGACATTCCCTCCCGGCATCACTGTCAATGTAACTGCCATCTTCTGACTAAAAGAAAATCTCACTTTTCTGTATTACAGCACTGGATGCAAGACCCCCAGAACATCCCAACCGGCCACTTCCCAAATCGAAGCATGCGTAAGTCATAAGATGGAAACACTGTATTGTAGACAATAAATTATACAACAGTTAGCTTTCCTCATATTACTCAATAATTTCTGATAGGACAACAGGCATCTTAGGACATTCCCGCTCGGTATCTCCGTTAATATCTCTGCAATTTAAAATTTGTGACTTATATTGATATTGTATGTCTTTCCTTCCATAACTAATCCACCAGCCACATACGGTCATAACACACAGGAGGAGTGGCAGACCAATACCCAAGGTGAGTTCATATGTAACTGAATCAAGTTTTTTGTGTAGTTCTCACGAAACATGTAAGGGATAACGACCGCCGAGGTGTCCTGTTCTACAGAAAGGAAACAAGCGGTTCCATTTAAAAAAAAGTTTGTTGTACAACTTTCTTTAGCCCTAACAGTGATAGCACGGACAGTTAGCTTGTTTACAGTTGATTCCATTGTTGTGAAAGCCTGCTTACAGGCTTAACTGTTGTCCTACTATGAATGTTATGGTTACCATTCATAAGCATTGATATGGAACGGTGATTAAACTTTTTTTTTTATCAGATCTACTTCAAAAAGAGTATTTCTTCTCTCCGGGTGATAAATGTAAATATCCGTCTTCTGACTAAAAGAAAACAAATGTTTAACTTTTTTTTAACTAATTTTCTGTGTAACAGCATTAGATGTCACACCCCCTGACCGTCCCAACTTGTCACTTCCACATCAAAGCATGCGTAAGTCATAAGAGAAACAAACCACATAGGAACTGGAATAGAAACACTGCATTGTTAAAGTATATCAATTATGCTAAGTGAGGGGGTTACAAAGATTAATGGTAGTGGTGGTAGTTAGAGTTGTCATATTGTAAAAAGACATTTACCTCCCTTTTGCTCTTCACAGCAACATATCAAGACCTCCACTCCAGAGGAGAATCCAGGCAACCAGCCTGTATAGTAAGTATATATACTCTTTTGATCCCGTGAGGGAAATTTGGTCCCAATCCGTGAATTAGTGAAACACACTCAGTGAGGTGAAGCACACACTAATCCCGGCGCAGTGAGCTGCCTGCAGCAACAGCGGCGCTCGGGGAGCAGTGAGGGGTTAGGTGCCTTGCTCAAGGCCACTTCAGCCGTGCCTACTGGTCGGAGTTCGAACCGGCAACCCTCCTTTTTTTGAGCAGTACATTATTGAAATATTATTAAAAAAATAGGTAATTTTCGATACCTACGATCGATCTACGATAACTTAGTAGATCAGCACAGCAAAATTGATGTTAACGTTTTTTCTGCATTACATTTTTTAAGAGTTTCCTCAGCCTGGCGAATGGGAACAGCCGTCAACTAACAATGGTAAGCCTGCACCAGTAAAACGACTCAAAAACTAGAACATAAAAACAAATGGTCAGCAATGTCTCTGCCTTGGATACATGCGATTGTGCCAATGTGTCTCGGCCGACCATTTGAGATCAGACCACCCAATACACATTCTAAAAATATGTAAACTGGCCCTTTTGTTGTGTTCTTTCAGCATGTGAAAATACACAGCAGGGGTGGCGGCGTAGCATGAACATGCCATGTACACGTAAGTGTTTGCTGTTATTGCCATTCGTCATTCAGTCTGGGAGCAGTGCAATTTGATTGCTTGACAATCACAAACTTTAAGTCATCTATAATATTTATTATTAACAATATATTTACAATATTATTAACTAGAATGTACTGTTGTTCTTAACCATGAATCTGTGTTTTAATACTCACATCTTGTTCATGCAGCCTTTGAAAGGGTGCTTCTACAAGCGGTCCTGAGAGATGGACCTCCAAATACGCCATCTCACAAACATGGTGGAGAGAGACTCCTTTTCACTTCCCCTTCAGACGATGGAGGACCTTGACAGGCTTGAGGACAACCTCCAAAACCCTGACAACAAAAAGATGGTAAGACTGAGTAGACTTGAATAATTAAGAAATTACACTTGATAATTAAAGGAGACATTACATTAGATATTCGAAATTATTCTGTCTATTTCAATACTTTATGTTCATATAATATTAGGCAACTAAAGTGTGTTAAGTCCTCAGAGTCCACAGAACGGTGTTCCTGTGTGTCTGAATGCATCTTTTGACTATATTTATTTATCTAGGGTAGCTACAACAATTGGCACTTTGTACACTCACTGCCCATACACTGAGCTACTTTCACACAGATTTCCAATGCCTATAGCTAGCCCACATACCATTTCACTCTTATGAAAATATATATTAAAATATTCAAGCCCATCTTATGTGGAGAGCTCAAATAGTAGAACAAGAACCAATATTTGAACATGTAAACGAAAAAAAATTATGACAATTCACATTGTGCTAGGTAGGCCTAGTTGCGAAATGTAGGCTATGCTAATTTAAGATTATGTTATTTAGGAAACACGCCAAACCAATTTACAAAACAATAAGCAAGTATCAAGAAACAAGTGGGAATATCAATTAATCAAGCATTGCAGTTGGTCTAACACACAAAATAATCAGTTTACAGTAAATCGCTGAGTTAAACATACAGTAAAGTGCACATGCAGGCAAGTACACGGCCACGTGGGCGATTGTAGCCTAAACGGCAGCTGTCTTTCAAATAATTATTAAATACATAAATGAGGCCTGTACATTTACACTCATCACACAATTTGATCCAAAGGCAAGTAACACTAGCTTACACTTACCCTAAAATAAGAGTAGCCTATTTTAACTTAACTTACCCAAGCTCTCGTCCACCAGACACTGTTGCTGTGTTGCTCCCATAGATTGTAAAAGGTTGCTCCTTAACTAACTTTGTCCAGTTGTGGAAATGACGAAATTGTTTGTTCTCACACCGATTCTGTTTCTCTCTCTTGTCCAGGCGCAGCTGTGAGAAATCCGATGCTCCAATCAACGGATGCGGAGGCAGAGAAGCACCTGCAGGGTTTTTTGAGATTGGCGCCTGGGCGCAAATCCCTCTAATATTTAATAAATATTTAATATGTTAAATAGCTCCCATTTGTCGTATTTCTTTATAGTAGCCTTAAAGATAATTAGGCTAGGCTAAATAAGGCGGCTGAATGTCGCCAAAGATTATGCAAGACGAAATTAGTATAACATCTTATATACAGCGGGTAAAGGAATAAAAATGATGTCTGCAAGACGTAAAAACTGCATATTTAATACCGTTATAAGATCGATCTTTGTAAGACGTTAGGAAGATGGATGTCCTATTATGACGTATTCATGAGCATCTGGAATACGGCTGCTAAACGCTGTTTGAAGATCTTAACAAGACGTCTCAGATACGTCTGCCAGATGAGCAAACGCTCTCTAGAATACGTCTTACAGCTGTCCAGCAGACCTTTAGAACACATCTCCAAGACGTCTTGCAGACATTCTTTTGCTGACTGGGCTGCGACGTGTGCCGATGTATGAACAAGACAGTTAGGCTATAAATAAATATTGAGGTAATTTACAGTTGACAATAATGACGGATCTTTACTTAATGCTATTAGATATGGGTCCATAAGTTTATTTACTTATATTGACGAGATGAAGCCGTTAGGCTACTGTGCTCTGCTCAGCTCAAATTTACGCGCTACAGGTAGGGTTGGGTATCGTTTCAATTTGAACGATTCCGATTCCAATTCCGATTTCTTATTTCGATTCCGGTTCCTAACGATTCTCGATTCCGATTTTTTTTAAAGGCAGGGTCAAAAAAAGTTTAGGATATTTTAAATGAGCTAGCTAACCAACGGTCTTTCTCAGGGTATCTGCACATTTTCCAAGTGCAAATTTAAAGACTTTTAAGACCTTTTCAAGACATCTAAATGAAAATTAAGACTATACCACGGCAAAAAGATATATAAGACTGTTTAATGCAATAGTTTTTTTTTCCTACTAATTTTAACCCCCACCCCATTTTGGATGTCTACAGAAGTTACCAAAAATATTTTGGCGAAAGAAAATAATTGTGTGTGAATTACCTTCACAGCTATAAATGCCCAATTTTAGGGTCTGGACTGCTTGCTTTTGAAGCTGGCTGTACTGTACATATTTGGTTTTGCTTACTGCTGAGGCTGTTCTTCACCTGTGTCTGTAGTAGCCTAGGGCTACTTGCCAAAGACATGTGCACTGGACTGGATTCCCTTAAATATTTTTTTCAAAGTTAACTAAGCTATTTACATATTTTAATAAGCCTACTTTATATAATTTACTATGTGCATCTATTGTCCATATGCAGCACAGCAAATTAAAGTTAATCCACTACTTTACATTTTGCATACCAGTTGTATCTAAACCAACCAAAGCTTGACTGAAACATTGTAAAACCATTGACTTGTTTTAAATTAATTAAGAGACAGGTCCTCTTCGCATGATCCTGCTGAAAACTGCTGGTTTCATCTCAAGCACGCACATTATGAACGCACGTATTTTTATGTAGCAGTCGCCGACATTCAAAACATATGCGGTTATATTTCACAACTTTTGCTAAGTAGGCCTAGCCTACTGGGAAACGCTGGCAAGCAAGCTGCTGGCAGATATTACAGGTAGGCTATTATAACTTAGACAGATATTTTCTTCCCTAGGCTAGGCCAGCAACACACGCTGGAAAGATGCAAACAGATCAACTTAACATACCGGTATACAGTATTTCCTCCTGATTGCGAAGCACTGCACATAATTTCACCAGCAGTCTTCGCGTCCATAGTTTGTGAAACGATGCTGCGCCGAGCAAAGACTTTAGATGCCAAGCGCAACTCCAAAAAGGAGAACAAATAAACGTCCGGCTTGAGGCTGCGCCGGACGCCGGACAGGGCTTTTAAAACCCATATGTCCGGCCTAAATTCGAACATATGGCCAACCTATCGCTAACTGGCTTACCAACTCTTTCTCCCGCTCATTCTACCGTAGGCTCCCTCATTCCACGTAGGCTACCCTGTCTATCTCTCAGGCCTCAGCTACACCACGAAAACGCCAGGCATATTATTTTGTACATAGGCCTACTGTATTATTACCGTTTTCACACCTTTAACCAAACCCGTGAAAAACATCTTCACTCTGTAACCACTACACTTCCTCCCGTAGCCTAATAGCCTATCACGTATACAATTGCGTTTTAAATACACGAAACTGGATGGAGACATCACTCGCTCTCTTGCACTCGCTGGCGGTCCCATTCGCACATTTAATACCTCTCTTTCGAAAATTCAGTTGTAGCCTATTTAAGACTTTTTAAGGATCCTCGGGAACCCTGCTTTCTGAATGAAATAGTCTGACCTTCTCCATGAATTTTAATTCTATTAACTATGCGCTTCTTCGTTGGTGTTCAGACGTTTCTTCTTCCTGTCGGCAGACTGGGAATCGAAAGTAGGAATCGAAATTTAAACTTTTGAACGATTCCGGGAAAATCGCAAAGATAGTCCCGGTTCCAACCAATACTCGATATTCGATACCCAAGCCTAGCTACAGGCGATTGTCACATAGAATAGCCTATAGAACTGGAATGTCATATCAACAATATGGCCGCGGCGGTGTTTGTGAATAAGCCCTATTGGTCGTAGGTTATGCTAAACACACACACACACCCTAGTGTAAGCTAAAATTTAGTCTCTCCCGGAGCCCGAGCCCGAACTTGACCCAGCTTTGTGTGAGAGCACTTTGTGGACTACAACTTTCCGCTAGACGACAGATCACTAGTTTCCCATAGAGGGTTATTAAGATCGACTTTGAACACAGTGAACCATACAACTTTACAATCACACTGTATCTTAGTGTTAATGTGTTGAGTGAAGCTAGACATGTTTCAAATATTTTTGTTACCATGTGTGTTTATTCCTGCCGTTACAAAAACTAGCATCTCAGCTAATGTTAGCGATTAGCTCACGTCACAGGCGACTAGTCTTTCTCGTTATGTCTTTTCCACAACTGATAGCCGAAGAATCATATAATATACTGTTAAACTCGTAACATGAAAAATGATATTAAAAATTCACATTCATGGCACAAATCAAACGGGACCAGAAAATAATTATTTTCTCACATTCACTTGCATTGACGATGTTTCAATCTAGAGGTCCACTGGGGGTTTAGCGGATGGGGCGGGACTTACCAGCTCTATGCAAAGTAGGCCTGACTGAGTGACATGTTTAGGCCTACAAAGTTGCACAAGTTCGGCTACAAAGTTACAAAATTGCAACCATTTCACTTTGATGATAAACTACATTTTGGTAACATATATAGGCCTACAGCAAGAATAACAGGATTTGAGAAATCGCATGCAAAGTCTCAGCCCCTAAGACTGTGCCCATTGCTCAAATTTATAAAGGAAGGAACGAAGTTTACAAACAAAAACACAATATATCAGATAGATCACACGAATAAGGAAGTACACGATTATTTGACGGCGCTTCTTTTCTAATACATTAAATATATCAGGCCACCAGATGGCGGCATGGCACTGCACTTCGGACATTTTTTGGATGTAAAAGCAAGCAGTGAAATGGCGTCATCGGGTGGCCGTACAGCGCAATAGCGCTGTGAAATATTTAATTTAACAGGAAATTACGGTAGAAATCTTGGTTTTCCTTACTAAGTATTCGTGTAACAATCAAGAATATATTTAATTTCTGACTTGGCTGAACAATTGGCCAAGTCAATTGATGGTTTTCATAACATCCTGCCTAAGGACTACAGTTGAAAATGAGCCAGCTGGCTAAAACTGGAACATTTTACATGTTAATTAATGTGTGTCGTGCTTATGAATAAGTAATTGAAATTAAATGAAAGTGTGTAGGCCTAACAAAAAATAAATAAAAATGGAATGAAGAAAAAAATGATGTACAGACAGTCTGACATACATCATTACAATCATAGACTGTCTTATGCAGTTTTAGATTTTTTAAAGGTGTGCTATATTTTAATTGTCTATAGTTTTAGTTATAGTTATAGTTCAGAGGCTTTGATAAGCACCAGATCTGTTATGCTGCACGACATTCAAATTCAAATATGTGTCAAAGGAAATTATAGGCTTAGCATAGGCCTACTGTATAAAGTATGATCTCTTAACCATGACAATGTATAACAAAAAATATTTGGACAAATACTCCTGTGACCAAAGACGTGAGGCCAAGGCCTTGTGTAGAGGGAGAAGCAGCTACCCTTTGGTCCACCAGGATGGGAGCACACTGTTCCACCACAGCATCTATAGCCTCCCCCACCAGAATTCCTCTATATATATGCCAGTGATATTGGCATGGTGTTTTCTGTTGTCCTTGTAGGTTTTGTTGAGCCAATGAAGAGTAACTAGGATATGTCCTCTTTGGCTGATTGAAGACCAGGCTTGCTGCATCATTCTGAATCAGTTGTAGGCTAAGAATCTTACTACACAAGCAGGCAGGCCAGCTAACAGTGAATTGCAAAAGTCCCATTTGGAGATAATCATGGCCTGTACAAAAAGTTGTGTGGACTCTTGAACCTGAAAAAAACCCTGAATTTCCAAGACCTACAATATAATGACTGGTATAGGCCTAATATATAGACCAGAAATTTCAGAGCAATCGCGTAGTGTTCAAGAATCTTTTACTTTTTTAGAGTGGGAGATAAATAAATCAGCATTGAATAAACAATGTTGAGCTAATTAACCACTAGTAAGGCTAATAAACCACTAATTCTGCATGACAATATATTTGTTAATGAATTCTGGCAAGTAGGCCTAGCTCTAGAGCTCTAGAATCTTTGATTTTACATTTACATAGGCTATGATCGGCTATGATAGGTACCGTTAGGCTATTAGCTATTATTTGTCAATGTGATCTAGAAAGTGTCTCTGAAAGAATTTGTTTATCATTCTTTCACGGGAAGTTTCTATGCCAACGGTTATTTTTTCTGAATAGCATTCGTATGGTTAGTTTAGCCAGGACTCGGAGTGACCATGAAAAACACCATTTCCCAATTTGCCCTCTTCCGTGTTTACGTTGTCCCTCCTTCCTTTCCATCCCTCCTCCCTCCCCATTTCCCCCAATGAGGCCGTGGTGTTGGTATCTTCGGAGACACACCGGAGTAGCCTACTAGACTACGAACATGGCTGACACGGAGGGCTCCGGACTAGAGGAGGAGCCGGCCGTTGCTGGAGCTCCGGAGGCCGAAACACCCCTCTCGGCCCGGCCGCGCTATGTGTCCTTTAGCGAATCAATGCAACCTGCCGTTGGAATGGTCAGTCAACTGCTGGGTCAGCCAACGGCCTCTCTTAAGTTCGACAAAAACATCAAACAGGCCTTCTACAACACCGGGGCGATGATTTTTGTTGCGATCTGTTGCGGAGCTGCGGTGCTAGTTTACTTCATCTTGGAGGCGTTCCTTCGTCCGCTGCTTTGGGCCGTGCTGTGCGGAACTTTCCTACATCCGTTCAAGCACTCTCTTGCCCGTGTCTGCCGCTCTTGGCTTCATGGACTTGAGGAGACGGGAACCCCGGTGGTACTGGGGACGTTGTTAGTTCCGGTGTGGTGTGTCAATTATGTTGTTGACATGCTGGGTACATTGGTGCTGGAACGGTTGAAAGTACTACTGGTCATATTTGCAGGAGCTCCGTTACTGTATGTGCTATACCTGTCCTGGACCCTCATTGGAATGCAGGTAATACTCGGACACGTCTGGACTGCCATCTCTCTTGCACTGGATTGCTTCAGCGCCGTGTGGGTAAGTACAAAGTGATTGCTAGCATGGGTCACACAATGGGCGTGACGCTATTGTCCCTGTCCTGTCACTTTCAATGGTGTTTTGGCTTGTCGGGAGGAAGAGGGCGTGGCAATATATAATTCAGTTCAGCCTTCTGTTCCCAAATGTTTCTATATTTGTCTCTTGAAGAATCTTCATGTGACCATCTGCACGTTGGAGTGACTGACTGTTAACTAACCTAATAGAAGGGATGTATTTTCCTCTGTAACCCATGTTGAATGAGGATGTAGTATTATAATTAGGAGCTTGACAACCTAATCCCTGATTGAATTGGTATCTTGTGGTGTGGTATATGAAAGAGTGGCACTTAAGCTGAATATGAGAGTGGTGTTCTCTGGGACTCAATCAGGTGGGCACCTTAGTGGTTGGCTATGTTCTGGCGGTGGCCTTCAAGTGGACCCCAGGGATGGAGGGTTACCTGCGGACCATGTCTGTTCCTGTGTGGACTATTCTCATATTCTACCTTGGTGAGGGGCAAACCATTAGCATAATTATACACACTCACAAACATACTGTAAGTACACTGTGACTTTCAGCTTCAGCTTCTCTCCACTTCACCCCTCATACTGGTGTGTGTGTGTGTGTGTGTGGGCTGAAGGTCATGGTTCTTGTTATAGCCCTGGGTCATAGATTCTATATTTAGTGAGTGAAGTAAAGGGGGAACTTTTGATCTTTCTGATAAAATGGTCACAGACCCACATGCTTGCAGAGCACATATATTTAGGCCTTTGACATTGTCAGTTGCCACACATTTGGAGAGTTCAAATACTGCCTACACAATACACCCAGGTGCTCACATTTCTGTTAGTCATTTTGGCATTGAGCTGACCCATTTTACAGTCCTGCCGTATTCCTCTCCCTATATTTGACGTACTATCTCTCTTCCTCTTATCTCTCACTCCCCTCAATCCCCCCTCCCCACACACACACCTCTATCTCAGTGTCTTTGGCAGGGTCGTGGAGAGTTCCTGTGTTTGTATTAGCAGTGGTACTGCTCTTCATTGGCTCACAAGAGAAGCAACCCACACCTGGTAGAAGTAAGCAGCCTCGAGACTCAAGAGTTCAAGTTCTAACACTTCAGATGCATTCCTTGTGAAACTGAACGGTTTATCTCTCCCTGACTTTCTCAATCTGTCTTCCTACCTCTCTCTCTCCCTCCAGCTGAGTTGTCAGGGCAGGTGTTGTCATTTGCTGCCAGCACCCTTTTCATGGCCATATCCTGCAGCACTCATGCACAACCTAAAGGAGAGGAAGAGAAGAGTGACACAGCACCACCACCACAAGGTACACACACACACACACACACACACACACACACACACACACACACACACACACACACACACACACACATTCAGACCACAAACATGTCACACATTCAGACCACAAACATGTCACACATTCAGACCACAAACATGTCACACATGCACATGCAAGTCCATTGAACTTGACTGTGAGATGGTCTCTCCCACCTCCAGACTCAATGGACGGACCTGGGCCATTTGAAGGACAGGGGCGCAGTCGTGCGCGTCCAGAGCTGGGTGCCATTCGTCAGAAGAAGAGGGCCAGTGACATCTACTTTGTGCTGCTGGGATGGGCCTTCATCGTGGTACAGATATTCCTCAACCTCTGGATCATACAGCTGCTCCCCATACCCGTAGCTGGTACAGTCTTTTTCTCTTTCTCTCACTTTCCCTCCCTGTATGTGTTATGTGTGTATGTGTGTGTGTGTGTGTTTGCTTTTATTAAGTTTATAGGTGCGTTACATTGAATGGTTTCAGCAAAATACATTGATGAACTGTATGTGTGTGTTTGACACCAAGCTACATAACCCACTCAAATACAGAGTGTCTGAAAGTTTGTGTTGTTTGGTTTGTTCAGATGTTTGAGGTTTTGTCATGACGGCCCATTTTTGGTCCCTAACCTGAATCTGCATATGTGTGTGTGCGTGTGTGTGTGTGTGTGTGTGTTCTAGTGTGGCTTCTGAAAAAAGCCATAGTGCGCTTTGGTCTGAAGGGTTTTGCAGAGCGCACTCTGTCTTCCTGGTGGGTCAGACTTCAGCAATTCGTTGGAGAAAGACAGGAAGTGCTTCTGCCTGGACCAATCAGGGGCCTCTCTCAGTTCCTGCTCCGCGTTGACACCAAGGTAACACCCCTTGTGGCCTTGCCCACTGTCAGATCGTGTCCCTTACACCAGGCTCCTGTCACTGTTGTTAAGGCCTTATCATGTCCCCCTTTCTCGTAAACAGGTCTAGCCCATGTGTTAAGGGTGAATGGTGTGTGAGTGTGTGTGTTTATGCAAGGGCAAGTGTGAATGCCTCAGTGGAGTGTTTTATGTTTCATGGCAGAATCCCTGGATATCAGGGGATTTCCTGAGTCTTGTGGTCTCAGGGGAAAAAAAATAGTTTTGATATCATTCACTGATATCATTCTGGGAAGACACACTTGAGTAAGATTCTGCAAGCCAAGTGTTTATTGAGCTCAGCGCCAGATACATGTACTAGTTCCATAAGTTTAGTGGATAATTCTAATGTTGTCTGACTAAGACATGTTGAGGGAACTTGCACAGCTGGACCGATAAGCTTCAGAGTAAGTTTCAGCACCTCACCATGTGTGTGTGTGTGAACGCCTCACGTATTGTTGTGATGCCTTGATGATGCTCCTCCCTCAGTAGTGTGCCTCCCTACCACCTCTACCCCAAGTCTGCCACATGAGACGGCACTGGACAGGGGCACGTTTCCCAAAACTATAGTTGCTAACTAAGTCAGCAACTTTGTTGGTTGCAATGCGATTTTTCTCATTGCCAACCAACTAAATTGCTAACAGGTTAGCAACTATGGTTTTGGGAAACGTACCCCTGATGGTTACTTTTCATTTTGTCCCCAAGTTTTTGTTTTTCACAGTCCAAGCACAGACTGGACGCTCCCCTCTCCCTGTCCAATCACAAGCCTGTCCCTCCTCACCCTCCTTGTGGCCCTCCCACTCCCACACCTAATCTAAACTGATCTCGTCCCCCAGCCTGGAAACCATGTGATGTGCTGCTCAGACTGCACTCGTTTTCTCTGCTTTCTCTCTAATCCCTCGTTTGTCTCTCTCGTTTGTCTCCCCAAAGCTCTGGCATTGGCTTAACCAGCAGGTAAAGACCCTCAACAATAGTCCGGAACAGATAGGATCAGCCAAAGAACGAAAGGGAACGCGTGAAAGAGTGTGTGTGTGTGTGTGTGTGTGTGTGTGTGTGTGTGTGTGTGTGTGTGTGTGTGTGTGTGTGTGTGTGTGTGTGTGTGTGTGTGTGTGTGTGTGTGTGTGTGTGTGTGTGTGTGTGTGTGTGCGCACGCATTAGAGGCTTGGACTGATGCTTTTACTCATCCTCTGCCATCCCTCCATCTCTGGCTCTGCTGAATCACACGCTTTCGCTGCTCGCGCTGACTGAGTGCTGCACTGGAGCTGTGGAAGGGCATGCATAGGGCCTCTGGTCAACACACTCCGCTGTGCACACACACACGCTCGCTCATTACTGTACACATAATCACTCTTACCATGTAAATATTCAGATACATGCACAAGCCATCCAGTTTCCTCATACACTCACAGCCAAAGAGAGTTTATTTGTGCTCTCACAGAGGTGCGCTGTTTGACTTATGCAAAGTTTGGAGGAAGACCTTTCCACAACTCCTCTGTATGGTTTTGTGTAGTGTGTGTGTGCGTGTGCGTGTGCGTGTGCGTGTGAGTGTGCGTGCGTGTGTGTGCGTGCGTGCGTGTGCGTGTGTGGCTCTGCTTTGTGGCAGTCGCAGCCAGATGCCCTGCTGGAACCACGGTAATGGTAAAATTGGGTGAAGGCCCAAAAACTGTGCGTCAGTTGTAGGGGCCTACTGGGTCTCCTCTCTGGATACCATATCCAAGGAGGACTGTCTTGGTGAGGGTTTCCAGCATAGAAATAGAATACCTAGACTAGCAATACCGCCACTTCAGTGTTCAGAACTATGGATTTTTATGTAAGTCCTTGATGCCATTCAATGCCGCTATGCCTCTTATTGAATATGATATAATTATTGAACGTATTTAACAAAGCATGCCTGAGCATATAGTGTTGTCATCAATGAAAACATTTCTTAGGTATTCTATTTCTATGATTAACAGGATCAGTGTTTTCTCCTTGTGTGAATCCCAGCTTATAGTAAACAGTAATGCAATTCTTCGCAGTACTGGTCCAACCCTTAATAGATTAACTGCATTAGAAGGCTTCAGGGGATCAGTAGAACTTCATAACCTCCATGTGTGTTGCGTCAGAGCTAAATGACATTTGTGCAGCGAGGAGGACACTGGTATTATTTTATTTGATTATTACAATCAGTATTGATGTGCGAGGGGATTTTCCCCTGCGTAACGCATGGAAATTGGTACTAACAGCCTTCCATTGCATTAGCTGTGTTCCCCCTCCTGTAAGGACACAGCTATGAAATACCAACTTATTAAGACCCCAGGATGACTTAATAATCAGCATGTCTGTTTCCCAGGTGATGTGTGTTTGCGTGTGTGCATATGCAGTGAGGTGACGAGGCAAATGCCGACTCATGGTTTTCAGGGCCTCTGGGTCTCACCGGGCTGGAACAAGAACCCGAGAGGTCTCTTAAGTTCACATGGGCGCACACGCACACAGACACACATGTACACATGGACATTTCAAAAAAGTTTTGTCTAATTTGTCCTCTGTGTTTTGCTCTCTCCTTTCCACCTTCTCCGTCACTCTGCATGTCCTCTCTCTCTCTCTAGATCATCGTGTGGCTGGAACGTTGCCTGGATAAACTTATTAGCATCTTCATCATCTGCCTGCTTGTTACTGGGACTTTGCTGATGGCCCTGCTGCTCACAGTCATGGTATTGTGTCCCTACTGGCTTACCGTACTGCATCATAGTCGTTTACAACATCTCAAAGGCCACGGTGTGTGTTCTGCAACACCATTCTGACTGTCTGACCTCTGATGTGTAGGTCCACCATGAGAGTGTCCACATCGTTGAGGTCACAAGTAACCTGATCAATGAGACGGTCTCCAACCACCCAGAGTGGGCAAAGTAAGACACTGTAAAGGGCCGTTCACACCAACAACGATAACTATAACGATAACTGTAGAGAAATATGGTTTTCATTAATATGAATGACGACGTTCACACATAAACTATAACGATAACGACATGAAGAACAATATCGCTCACACTTTCTGAGTGATTTTGAGAATGATAAAAAGCTAACAGCCAATCAAAACCCATCTTATTTAACCATCACATTCATTAACACAAGGAGGGACTGAGCTTATCGTTGGTCTGTGTGGATGTTTTTATCGTTATGGTTATAGTTATCGTTCCTGGTGTGAATGGCCCTTTAAACCATGCACAATCAATCACTAGCACTACTACTGCAGTAGGACCCAGACTATGCACACTGCAAGCACTCCCATTATTAGGAACATTTTGTAGTGCACAGTACAAAGCATTTTTAATCTCTACTGTTTGTGTATCTGTCTGTGTATGTGTGTTTATGTTTTTTTTGTGTGTGTGTGTGTGTGTGTGCGTGTGTGTGCATGCAGCTGGCTTCCAGAGGCACGAGTTGTTCAGAATGCCTTAAACTCGGCTGCAACCAATGTCTACCAACATGGTCGAGAATGGATAACACATAAGGTGACCGTGTGAAGTTTGTGTTTAGGTGATAAAGTTTGTGATCTTAAAAGGGGGTATGTATGGCGCGTGTCTGCATTGTCCTCATTCATTGTCCTCATTCATATGTGTGATGTCCTCGTATGGTGCTGAGCAGCTACACAAAATGTTGGGGGACAAGGTGAATCACACAGCAGTCATAGAGAAGCAGGTGCTGGAACTCTGGGACCGATTGTACCACTCTTGGTTTGTGAAGGTAAGGTTTTGTACTACTCTGCTCTCTCTCTCTGACATACAGAAACTCGTATATCAGATCTATGTAACACACACACACACACACACACACACACACACACACACTCACCCAGTGGGGTTGTGTTGCAGAATGCCACACACACAGGACGGCACCGCCACCATAAGTGGCATGTGCAGAGACAGAACAGCTGGCTGGGGGACATTTTGGACTGGCAGGATCTGGCCTCCTTCCTGCAGGAGAACATTGAGACCCTTCTATCGGTGAGTGAGTGAGGGTGGGGGTGAGCACACTACACCTTCAGCTACCTAATAAGTAAGCTTTGGCAACAATGACTTCATTCATTCATTCATTCATTCATTCGTTCATTCATTATTTGATTTGATTTGATTTGATGTGAGATCTCCTTTTATATGGGCCCAGTAGTCTTTTGCTTTTGTGGGAGAGTGTGAAAAAGTGTTTTAGAAACAGTACTATTAATCCTAGCGGATTTGTGGACACTGTGTGTGTTTTAATGTATGTGTTGAATGTTTGGCAGATTTTGGAGTCTTTGTGGATAGTGATGAGTCGAAACTTGGGACTTCTCATCTCTACAACGACCACTCTGTTAACGGTCCTATTTCACAGCGGCACGGCGCTACTCAACTTTGTTTTGTCTCTGGTAACTCTCTCAGTCTGCTTTCATGATGACGTTGCATATGTAATTGGTATTATACTAATATGTACAGTATAATGTATAATAAGATGTAAAGTAGATAAGTATAGTTTTATACAATACTGTCAAAGATATTATTTGAAACTAGTAGATTTAAGGCACATGATGAAGTTTGTCAAGTTAAAGGACAACATTGTGGTAATAATAACACGTGTAACCACACACACATATATGGACACATCAAGAGGGAGGAACAGCACTCGGTCATTTCAGTAGTATTTGCTATGTTAGCACTAACATACTGTAAGTAGAAAGAGGAGCTGTTACCTCAGTTGCAAATACCTCATGACCAATAACCACTGAAAACTCTTATGCTGATTGGCCATACTCAGAAGACAGTTGAGAGACAGCTTGTTGTGGGCAGCAGTTGTGGTGAGCGCTGGTTAGTGCTTCGGACTTGTAACCGGAGGGTTGCCGGCTCGAACCCCGACCAGTAGGCACGGCTGAAGTGCCCTTGAGCAAGGCACCTAACCCCTCACTGCTCCCCGAGCGCCGCTGTTGTTGCAGGCAGCTCACTGCGCCGGGATTAGTGTGTGCTTCACATCACTGTGTGTACACTGTGTGCTGAGTGTGTTTCACTAATTCACGGATTGGGATAAATGCAGAGACTAAATTTCCCTCACGGGATCAAAAGAGTATATATATATTTATACTACTTACTTATACTATTTTAGTAGCTAAAACATTTTAGTTTAGCACAAAAATGGCACTGAAAAAAGGGTCATGGTTTTCAACCAAAACTAAGGCAGTTGAGTTGAGAAATAATGTAATTTATATATAGAACATAGCACAGCGTAGCACAGAGGTCTTAGAAAGCAGCTAATGGAAATGTGATATTCTTACAGCTAATGGTTATGTACAACAGATCTCTCTCTCTCTCTCTCTCTCTCTCTCTCTCTCTCTCTCTCTCTCTCTCTCTCTCTCTCTCTCTCTCTCTCTCTCTCTCTCTCTCTTGTGTGTGTGTGTCCTGTTGATGTGCAGGTGATCTTCCTGACCACACTCTTCTACCTGCTGAGCTCCAGTGGAGAGTACTATAAGCCAGTCAAATGGGTGATCAGCCTCACCCCTCTGTCTCAGCCCGGGCCCTCGTCCAACATCGTCGGCCAGTCAGTGGAGGAGGCCATCAGGTGTGTCCTGAAATACACCTCCACGGACACACACAATATTACTTCCATATGCTGCCAACATGTTAGCATACTCGCACACGTTCAGCAGATGTTGCAGTTCCTAGTGGTAGGCACAGGAGGGAGCCATTGAGTCACAAAGCACATTGTTGTCTGTTGTGTGTCTGCTGATTGCATTCCTCCCTCAGTCTCTTCTCTTTTCTCTCCTCTCTTCCCTTAGTCTCTTCTCTTCTCCCCTCTCTTCCCTCAGTCTCTTCTCTTCTCCTCTCTCTCCTCTCTTCCCTCAGTCTCTTATCTTATCTTCTCTTCTCTTCTCTCTCCTCTCTTCCCTCAGTCTCTTCTCTTCTCCTCTCTCTCCTCTCTTCCTTCTGTTGTTTTCTCACTTTGTTGTACAATACACTTCTTTTCACTGAAATGTTTTCTTCATATGTTCCTCTATGCTTGCATAATGTTTGCATAAAAATGTATCTGCTATCCTGACTGTGTGGACAGATACAAAATCTTAAGAAGGAGTCTATTTTGTGTGTGTGTGTGTGTGTGTGTGTGTGTGTGTGTGATGGGGTCTCTGCAGGGGGGTGTTTGATGCATCACTGAAGATGGCAGGCTTCTACGGTCTCTACACATGGCTTACACACACTGTCTTCGGCATCAACATCGTCTTCATTCCCTCAGGTGGGTCAGGCTCATGACATGCATGCCAAACACACCCACCTTCTCCCAGCCTAAGTGGCCCTGCTGCCTTGGTCTGTCCCTCTCAGATCTCCGACAGAGAGATTCGGAAGTATTAGAGACCAGGAAGTATTTCCTGTGAACACAGTTGATGACACGAGAATTGTTGTCAAAAATTTTTCTTTGAATGCATTCTGATTAAGTGTGACTCACTGTCTGTATGGATAAAGTCACCTAATTTACAAAGCTTAAACATATACTGTATGGCAAACTTGTGTAATATTTTTAGTTGACAGAAAAGTTTAATTGTTATTGTGTTTTTGTTCATTAAACCATACAATTAGCTGGTGGTGATTTGAAGATACAAGTGTCAAAATATCCATTGGGCTTATTGGATCACCCATACAGTCCCATACAAGTGCGGTTAGCGCATGGCGCTGTGATTGGAGGCCCAGTGAGTCAGGGATTAGGTGTGGGCCAGATCCTGAGAGGGAGACTCCTTGGCACGGCTCTGGGACCAGGGCTTAGCAGAGCGGAAACCGAGCGCGCTCAGTCAGTGCGAGGCTGATGTCACCCGGAGGTTCCTCCGTGCCAAGGGCCCGGTCGCACCTACTGTCAGCATACTGTGGCCGTATGCATCCCAACACATGCGCGTCCTATATTTAAACCTCTCGGCCCGGCTGCTGGAGGTGGCCACATGGAAGACAGCTGATATACTTCTCACACACGCACGCACGTGTGCACACACACACACACCCACACACACACACACACACACACACACACACACACACACACACACACACATACACACACACACACACACACACACACACACACACACAGACCCAGCACTGTCTGTAAATGGGATTGGGTTGCATGGTTATTCTCCTCAGTCCCCACCCGCCTGCTCTGTCCCTCTGCTCAGGTGTGTGGATAGGCAGAGGATGTCACCCCTAGTGGCCTTGCTTGGGTTGGTTGGTTTGTTTGTTTGTCAGACAGACTCTGTTTACTCATGCGTAGAGCAGCCATCTGCCCAGTTTATCATCATTCTGCTCTCTGTGTCTCCCTTCTTGCTCAGTGGCTTTCCCTCTCTCCCTCCCTCTCTCCCTCCCTCCCTCCCTCTCTCTCTCTTCTCTCTATACTTCATGTCCTCCATTATGATGCTGCTCAAATATGGACTTGCCCAACCCTTTTCATGAGAGTAGTACAGTGTGCGCTTGTGTGAATGGCAGTGGTCTCTCATTAGCAGGTGTGGTGGAGCAGCAGGTTTCAGTCACGAATCCGCTGTTGCCAGTACGTGTCACTTTGGGACAAAAGTGTCCGCTAAACATCAACTTGAACAAGTTAAGCTAAATATCTGTCTGTCTGCCCCTCTCTCTCCATCTCTTCTCTCTCTCTTCTCGGTGTCGGTGGGTTAGCCATGGCTGCTATCCTGGGTGCTGTGCCATTTTTGGGGACGTACTGGGCAGCTCTGCCAGCGGTGCTGGACCTGTGGCTGGCTCAGGGGGAGGGATTGAAAGCGCTGCTCCTGCTGGTCATCCACCTGCTGCCCACATACTGTGTGGACACCGCCATCTACTCTGACATCTCAGGGTATGTGTGTGAGTGTGTGTGTGTGTGTGTGTGTGTGCGAGAGAGAGAAAATAGTACTTCTATGAGTGACTGCTGTATGTTTATTACATACTTATGTAATATGTGCATACTTTAAAACATGTGTGTATGTGTGTGTGTGTGTGTGTGTGTGTGTGTGTGTGTGTCAGTGCCGTGAGTTAGACGGTGTGGGTGAGCGCCTCCACTCCCTGTTTGGAATGCAGACTCTGTTCTCCCCTCTGTATGAATATTTAACAAGCCCTCATTCCAATCAGAATTCCTAACAAGCTGGAGTTAATTAAGAGAGAGGCAGGCGGCTGAGTGAGCAGGTGAAAATGAGCCCCTCAGCCAAAATCATCAGACAGAATAAAGAACCCAGCGTGCCAGACTGGGGACGCATGTGTGTTTGCACGAGCACTGGAGTCCTGCCCATGTGCTCTGGATACTAATGGCAAACCAAACATGGTGTGCTGTGAATTTGAGTTTCCTTGCTAGTTGCGTGCAGCCATGAATGTGTGTTAGCAGCAGAGAGATAGTTAAACATACTGACAGGGTGGAAGCTAATTGAATGAAAGGCCTGAGGATCAATCTGTTAGGCCGAGCTGCATTCAAGTACTCAGTATATTATGGTAAATATTTCTGTGTGTGTGTGTGTGTGTGTAGTGGAGGGCATCCGTACCTGACGGGTCTGGCGGTTGCAGGCGGCGCGTACTATCTGGGCCTGGAGGGGGCCATCATCGGGCCAATCTTGCTCTGCATCCTGGTGGTGGCGTCCAACATCTACAGCGCCATGCTAATGAGTCCCAGCAGCGCACAGGCCACTCCAATACAGAGCTACCAGAGGTACACACACACACACACACACACACACACACACTACACCTGTGCATGCACTCCTACATTTGCAAACAGCCTGAAGCTAGTCCTCTATGTCTTCCTGTTCCCATAGAATGTATTATTTTATTTTGATGTACTTATAGACATAGCAGTAATCATTCTTTCATCAATTCTTTAAAATATGTTAAACTGCCTCTTTTCCTTTCTCAGTTATTCCTCTCTCTGATCTCTCTCTCTCTCTCTCTCTCTCTCTCTCTCTCTGATCTCTCTCTGTCAGGCCGTTCATGGACACGCCGACGGTGCTGAAGGAAGGGAGTGAGTGAAGAAGCGGGTGACATGTCTGCAGTGTGTCTGTTGTCATCTCTCTCTCTCTCTCTCCGTCTCACCCCTCTCTGACGCCATGGCGGTGTACCATCCCCGAGGGGTCTCTCGCGCCGCTCAGCAGTGGCTGTGCCGAGGCACCTACAGCAGACCACCCTCCTCCTCCTCCTCCTCCTCTTCCATTAGAGGTCATTGTGGCAAGACCCGTCTTTTCTCCAATGGGCGTTTCCTCTGAGCTTCCCCTGCCAAGGACCACAGGGCGTCAACCACGGCTGACCTCAGCTCAGCCCAATAAGCAGATGCCAGTCACCTAACAATGCTGACATTGACTAAACTAGCTTTCTAACGCTAAACCAACTTTAGACTGGCACTCTGCTGCAAACCAGTTTTAAACCTGCAATGAGACACCTTGTTAAAGCAGCTTTTGGTGAGATGCCACTCACACTAGTACACTAGTATAAACAAATGTTGGTACCATGGTCCTAATTGAAGCTCCATCTTAAACATTGTCTTCAGTTAGAGCACCAGGTCCAGCTTTGAATACCTCGTCTGTCACAACACTGAGTCAGTGGTGTTTTGGTCACAGTTAAATATCTGATCCCACCCTTAGCTGTGCCGTTTGGAATTTTGATAATGACTGAAAGCTACTCTATGAAGAGCTTATTTATTGCTTTTGCTCTCTGTGAACTTGCCCAGAGAGACAAGTCACTCTATCTGAAATGACATAACCAATCAGGTTTATTCCTTTGGGGATGTGCGATTTAGTGATTCTGATGAATTTGTTTGGCAGATGAGTTTTGCTGAAACGGTTGCCCTAATATAAAAGAGCGCTGGCACTGGCTAGTGCTGGTCAGACGCCCTCAGAGGGTTTAGGACACTATCCGTGTCCATCTAAAGATCTCAATAGTTTTGAGAATGCTCTGTCATGTCTTATCTATGAATGCTGCCTTGGAGTCTGTTATGTAGAGTTCGTCAGGCAAAGGTGTTCTGGCCTGTCATATGTGTTACCCATGCACATACACACTGCACACTCTAAGCACACACATTTGCACATCCTCTTTGTTTGCTTATACACTAGTAGGATAGGACTTGAACAGTTTTGAGTGATGGCCTTTTGTCAATAGCATAGCAGATATAATGGCACACCGAAACACATTTAAATGAACAAACTCACTTACTCTCCACTCAAGGGTGGCTCTCTTGTTCGTGTGTGCAATTATTTGTATGTCGCAGTGGAATTATTCTGCTCCCAGTTAAGTATTACTACAGATCTACATGCTATTTGCCTCTTTCGCCCTTAACATGCCAAGGTATCACTTACGGTCAAAAGAATGGGCACAACTCTCCCCATGACAGGCTATTACAGCTCCACGCTGTAACTGCATCGGAATGGGACATTTACCTCTTAAAATGTAAATCTTACAAATGGCTCAGTAGAACTTAATGTGTTGAGTTTAAGGAATGTCAAGGTCTGAATAGCGTGTTACTTGAAAACAAAAGTAATTTTATTTGGATGGTAGGACATATTACTGTTCAGTAGTCTGCCTCTTAACATAAGGTTCAGAATGTTCACCTCACTATTCAACCTTTATCAGTAGAAAGTTTCTCTACTCAACCAGGGTGTATGCCTGGTACTTTGGGTGTGCACATACACACACACACACACACACACACTCTCACACACTCACACACACCTCAGGAACATGGCGTAAAAATTACTGATCCTGTGGTACCACTGCCTTGATCCCATCCTTAAAAGTGCACTCCCATCCAGTCTTAAAGATGGGTTGAGTATGTAGCAGGGAAAGGTCAAATGCCAGTTATCCAATTATCATTAACCTTATTGACCTTAAGGTTTTACGTTTTAGATATCTTTAATTATGCACCTTTTGTCCATGCCCTACCAAATCCTCTAGAAGCACTTTGAAGGTGAAACATATTTGGAGAATCTGCTACTGTTTACACCAAATAGTACTCTTAACTTTTGTTTTGTTACGTTTTTTTTTTTTTCATTTCTAACTTTCTTTAGGCACAATAACACTGCTGTGTTGTTCATATGTGTTGCTTGTAGTATTCCTATACTTTTTTGTTCACCCTATTGAATGTCATGTGTTTTTTACCAACATTCACTGGTTGATTAAAGGTTTGAAATATTCATGTTGTAATAGCATTTGCTTTTGTAAAGTCACATCCATGAGTGGTGTACAGCTGCCGTGCACACACTGGAATGTGCACACACTGGTACCCTGGTCGCATTCAAACTGACACATTTCCCAAAAGTCATTGAGCCGCCACAGTATGATGAAAGAGAGTGTTCTAAGTGAGTCTCGTGCTCTTAGATGGTACTTGCTCAAGAGAGCCCTCAGGAAATGCACCACAGAGCAATGACAATGTCATTCTGTCATTCAGCAAGTCACTGGTGAACCACACGCAACCCCCAGGGCATGTATTTCAGGTATATATTGGCTTACTAAGCATTCTTTCATTTAATGACAAATGACAGTAGCATAAATACATGTGGTTGTTTTTGTCCACACAGTTGGGCTCACACAGAGTATACATGTGGCCTTGTGATGAATGTGTGTTTTGTTTCATGGATTGTCTCGTTTATTCGTGCTGTTTTGGTTACAGCTGACTCAGACAATAGACAATAGGCACGGAATGGGGAAGGATCGGATGATCTCTGTGGTTTGTGGAGGAAGGGGCATTTAGTTGTGTGGGGAGGGTTCACGGCTGGATTGTGTTTTCCACACATGGCACATTTTATCCACCGGAGGGCAGATACTTGCCCTCAGCATTCTCCCTCTAGAGGCCCAAGCCCAGAGAGGAGCGTGTAGAGTCACTATGGGGGGAAACCAGAAACAAACACATAGAGCAGAGCCAAACCGCTTTCTTCTCACAAACCTTCTTGATTTTTTTCTGTTACATTCATTTTCTATCATTCACCACTACACTGCTGCCCTGACACAATGCATCAACTGGTCTCTTTGTGACCGGAGGCAGTGGGCAGCCCTGTATAGAATTTAGAATGTCCCATATCAGTCCACACCAACACCAGGTGGGCAGATTAGGTTCCTTTTACCACCAATATCTGTGAGCCAGCATCGTTCGGACTCTTATTAAAGGCTCCTATTACAGCACTGACCAAAGGGTGTGACCTTATAACCTATCAAAGGTCATCACTGGCTGATGAGGTCGCTGCTCTCTGCAAACAAGGGCTTCTTTGTGACCCAGCCTGAGGGCATCCTTTGAGTGACCCCTCCCGCCCACAAGAGAGGTGTGATTGAAATCGATCAGTGCTCACTTGGCTCTTTCACAGGGAGCAGGGGAATATTGACTCACTCTCCCTCCCCCCTCCCTCGTCTCATCACCTGCCACTCCTGTCCCTGAGCCCGCGCCGACGAGGGAGGACGTGGAACAGGGCGCTCCATACCACTCCGCTCCATACCACTCAGCTCCATACCACTCCGCTCCATACCACTCAGCTCCATACCACTCCGCTCCATACCACTCCGCTCCATACCACTCAGCTCCATACCACTCCGCTCCATACCACTCAGCTCCATACCACTCCGCTCCATACCACTCCGCTCCATACCACTCAGCTCCATACCACTCCGCTCCATTGCGCCCGTCCTTCCTCTCACTCTGCCTTCCCACACCTCTTCCTCGCTCGCTCGCTCTCTTTGTCACCACCATCATCTCCCCACCTGCTCTCTCTCTCTCTCTCTAACTTTTTCTTTCTGTCTAAATGCTTCTGTGTGTCTGATGGCTTCATTACAGTGTGCTCTCATCCGTTAAATGACAGAGGCGAATAGACTGATGAGGTGTGAGAGTTGGGGGAGACGTGTGTATATGAGTGTGTGAGTGTGTGTGTGAGGCCGTACGTGCCTGCGACTGGGTGTTGAATACTGGTGTTGTAAAACCTGTCACCATTGACATCATAACCATTTTGAGTATTGAAGCTAGCTGTGGTGCAGAGAAAGAATCTCTTTCTCTCTCGCACACAAAAGAAACACAATCACAACTGTGGAACTCACAGGGTAATTATTACTATCAGCATTGATTAAGCGGATTAGGCTCTCTGTACTGAGCTGAGTCACCAATTATATTTCTGGCACATGTAATTGTGAAATTGTTGTATAATTTACAGACCTCAGTATTTGTATCATTCCCTCTCTGTAACAGAGACAAGTTACTCCCTCATTCCCACAGTTTTAACGGAGCTGGTCAAGTTCACTTGTATCTCTGTGCTGAGGGTCACAGGTGTCTGAGTGTGGGTGAGTGTGGGTCAGTGTGGGTGAGTGTGGGTCAGTGTGGGTGAGTGTGGGTGAGTGTGGGTGAATAAGAAAGGCTCTCATCTCCCCCAGTGGCTCCTTTTCAAAACATGGCCGCCAAAAATATCTGACACCGTGTCAAGTTCACAGGCCGCCTCTAAACCATAAAAAGGATCGTCCATCACACCCAGCCCACGTTCTCCTATCAGGAGGTGCCCGGTCCAGAGATGTGCCGTTTGGAGCCTGAGTTGATGCGTGGACTGCAGGAGGGGAGGCAGCAGATGTCTCCTTTGAAGAAAGGAACACCTGGGGACACCTGTCTGAGATGCTCCCCCATCAGCCATGACAGCGCTGTCCCCTGGGTCCATGCACCTCTGCTTGAGGGTAAGATGCACTATTACCAGCGATGGCCTTACACACCACTTCTTATGCACTGCTTTGTAACTCATCTATCAAATGCATTTAGGTCATTTGCTCTCAGCCTACAGCCTAGTTTTGAAATCTACTGCCTTTAAGTACATAGGAGGCATCTGAGGCACTTATGAGAGTTATACATTTAAAAAGCCTGTAATATCTTTTGGACTTGCCCTGATGATGGCCACAATGGCAGAAACACATAGACCTGTTTTAACTGAATAGACAAGTGAAATTAAAGGCTTTTAAAATGTATAACTCTTGTGAATACCTCATATGTTTGCAAAATGTTTGAACTGTTAGGATCCCTAAAGTGAACCACCAGTGAGTAGCATGAGCACCAGAGGGTCACCCAGCCTTAGTGAATGTCCTATTTGTATGTGCTGTATTTCATGTGAAGTGAGGCTATCTATGTGAATGGCACAGAGCTTATTATTATTTGTTGGGGTGAGGCTAACATCCTGGGCCTCTTGACCTTTCACCGGGGCCTCTCCTGCGTGTGAATCTACTGTGGCCATTCTCTGTGTATGATGCATGCTGTTGAGCAACCAGGGCGGGCCTGGGGAGAGGATGAAGAGTTTGTGGGCGTCTGCCCAGAGGCGGGGCGCTTGTGGACAGTCCCCGGGGGAGTGGCTCACACCCTCCCCAGTAGAACCGCTCCGTGTGCCAGACGACTGGGGCTGGACTGGGACCGCACGCTCTCTAATCTCTCCTCCAGGACAGTCCAATCAGCCCTCTCTGCCAGCCTGCAGAGCTGTCCAAATGCCATATGTAAATGTGCTATTCTACAGGAATGCTTATGATGGCACATATGTCTGGCTGAACTCCCCCCATGAGCGTTATTCTCAACTCGGCGTGTGTGTCGAGCGCCACTCTGCAGGAGACGCCGTCTCTGCATGGAAGCACCCCACAGATTCCGCCTCAGGTAGCGAGGCTCAGTGCGACTGCTCTGTTCTTTGAGGAGAGCAGCTGGAGGTGCGGAGCACGAGCAGCGCAAGAAAGGCGGCTTTGTGTGCGTCTGTGTGCACCAGGAGCAACAGAGAGGAGGGAGGTCTGGCCCCGAGGCCGAGATGTCAGTATGGTCCACTCTCCATGTGTTGCACTAGCCCAGTGTGACTGAATGGACTGTGAGTCTGTGGGCTGTGGCTTCACACTCATTTTCTGGTCCACGTGTGCAAAAATAGAGAAGCCCTTTGACTGTTGGGTGGAGGGCTTCACGATTTTACATAAGTCAAGCTGCCCTTGGCAGGTTTCCGACTTGTAAAAGAACAGACAAGAAAAAAAAGTGAATGACTTTGCATGTGCCTGTGTGGGGGTGACACATTTCATTTAGCATCCAAGGAGGAGGCTTAACACTGATTAAGAACCAAATGAATAATCAATATTCAATTAAAGGAAGCACGAAAGTGATATGTATGGAACTAATCAGGAGCGATTTCATCACCACACGAAGCATGTGAAGGTGAGAGAGAGGAGTTGAGCGTGACTGTGAATGTGGACATAGGCATGTATGTGTATGCAAGTGTGCTCTATGAGCAGGGCCAAACAAGTAGCCGTGTTTGTAGGCTAGACTGGGGGAGAAAATAGTAGTGTTTGTAGGTTATGCTGGAAAGTGGCCGTGTTTAGGCTAGACTGGTAGAGAAAGTGGTCGTGTTTGTAGGCTAGACTGGGAGAGAAAGTGGCCGTGTTTGTAGGCCTGTGTGTAATGTGTGTAAGCAGGGGCAGAAACAAGGAACGTGTGAGATTGAGCAGATGTGGGAAAAGGAAACATCTGCTGTGTTTGTGTTTATATAGAAACAGGCAGGAAGTGTGTTGGTGGTGTGGGTGAATGGAAGCCAAGAGGGCTTTTAATTTGTAGTTTAATTAGTAGCTCATATTGATGTTTAGGGGAAGTTGCATATTTTATTGATGTGTGAATTAAATGTGTTTATGTAAAATTAAAAACCTGACAGCATGGAATTAAAAAAGGAGACCCCGGAATGTGTGTAAACGGTTTTTATTTCTCCAGCCCGTGGATCACTCCAGCCTAGAGAGCACTCCTCAATCATCTCCTCTTCCTACCTCCTCAACACATCCCTCCATTTCCTATAAAAAACTATGACAGACACACTCGACATTCACACAGACACACACACTCATGCGCACACAAGTGGAGATGTACGGGGGCGGTGGGCTGCCTGAAGCACAGAGGTATCATTAGATTGGAGGAAGCTGTGCATTAGCGGTAGCGGTAGCATCTCTAGTGAAGTACAGGGCCAGTCACTCAAACAAACACACTGGGCGCTGCCATGTTTTCTTTGTAAATCATAGTTCTAAATGGCACCATTGAAGTCAGTGTGGTCAGTGGCAAATACTACATGAGTGTCATACTCGTACTCAAAGCCAGGGTCACTCAAAGTCATTTTGTCTATTTTGTATGGTTTGTATTTACTTGTAAGTGCCAAAAATGTTCAACAGTGATGTTCAAAACCACAAAACATACAGGACTGAAATGAAAGACTGCGCAAACTGATATCACTTGACCTCCAGGACCTTGTCAGCTGAGCCAAGTCAGAGGGATCCTGCCTCCCTGGCTCCTGGCGTAAACTTGATCTGCGTCTCTGCTGTGTCACTGTGACATCATGTTTTCCCCCCCGTGCCCTTTCTCCTGACATTCCTGTAGAGTGTCGTCTTACTGCAACCACTTTTACCGTCTCAGCCACGTGAACTGGCCAATGGGAATAATTCGAATAATGCCATTTTAAAGATCGATTATGTTTAAAAATGAAAAAGCTAACAGTGAGTACCATTCGGCTGATTTTACAGCCAGTCGCTCTTACAGAGTGTTCTGTTCTTTAAGATTGAAGGGGTTTTTCTGCTGAGAGAAACGGGGGCTTCCAACAGTCTCAAATCTGAGTGCTGATCAAATAGAGCTCCACGGAGCAGTGGCATAAGAAGCTTTAGTCTCACGGGGCCAGAGAGAGTTCAGAGCAGGAAGAGGACACCTGCAGAGGAGGAGGCTCAGTGCCATGCGCGGGGGCGCTCCTCATACACGCCAGAGGTCACGAGAGGTCAGGGGGGAGGACAAGCAGACGTCCACCTACGTATCAAGTCATCCACTCATAAGCTCACTCCCACAGACCCACAGGGCGACACCACAACACATGCTGCGAGTGCCACACTGGGCAGATATGAGAAAATCAGACACATGCATACACACACACAGACACACACACACACACATGTAAACAAACCAAAAATGACACAAAGTAAACCAAAATAAAATATCAACGGAAAAAGGTAAAGAATGAATCTCTTTAGAGTGATCAGTCCATGGTGTGTGCACAAACACACACACACACACACACACAAACAAACACACATTCAGGCATGTATCCTTGAGTGAATGTGTGCGCACACGTGCACGTGCACATACACACACACACACAGAGAGAGAGAAAACATGCAAACACTGTTTCCGTAATGGTGATAATAAATGATATGACAGCAAGTCTAACAATTGAGTAATTGACTTTAAGAGGGAAGTGCTAAGGTCACCTGGAAGACACGGACCTCTCTGTGTATGTGTGTGTGTATGTGTGTGTGTGTGTGCACATAATACAGTATGTGTGTGTGTGTAAGTGTTTACGTGCTACACACATCGGCAAAGACACAGGCCACAAATTAATACAAAACAAAACCGGTAAACAGAGAAGCTCAACGTTAACTCACTTACGTGGCACTGGCATCAACACCAAATCAGTAACTTACAAAAACAAACCTCAGAAAAACAAACATCCACATGAATATGGAAGTGCTCCCGTCCAGCCACTTGGGTCATTCTAGTCCTGGACTAGTCCAGAGCCGGACACCTTGTGTAATGATCAGTGATTTTAGCTTGATTGATTAACTAACTGATGATCAAACGCTTTGAGTTCCTCAGGTTGGGCGGCCTTCCTGCGGATTCGAGTTTGATTGACAGGTGAGGTCACCCGGTTAGCAGTTCTGTGTGCCAGCAACAGGGGGAGCCGTTCCTCTGGTGTGGAGGTCCTTCAGCTCCCCACTGGCCCTCGCTCAGTGGAGGGGTCCACTGGGGCCTGCACAGTCCATCTCATGAGCAAGTCTCCATAGCATTTCACCAACACACACACACACACACACACACACACACACACACACACACTTCATTTCTGCTCACTCTTCTCCTTCTGAAATGTTAAAAAGGTTTAAATAAAAAATACCGAAGGAATAGACTCTTCCGCTCTCTCCCCTTCTATCACACACATGCACACACACTCCAGCATACATTACCACCTCTCTCTCACACACGCACACACACAAAGGAAGGCTGTCTCGTAAACATAATTGATATGCTCCTCTTTGGAGGACGATGAGCGCACCAAACTGATGTCTCTCTTTGCAGCGACCGAACGACAGAGTCTCTCTCTCCGTCTCTCTCTATCTATCGGGTGAAATAATGGGCTGATCTGTTCTTCCATCACCGAAGGGGGAAAAAAAAGAGGAGTTCAAGACATCTCAGTCCTAAATCTCTCCCACTCTCTCTCTCTCTCTCTCTCTTTCTTCCTTTCTCTCCTTGGTCACCCTGTCTCCCCGGCGTGGGCGTGGGTTGCGCGCATGCACGTGCGTGTATGTGCACGTGCGCACGCGCTCAGATCATCTCGGGGAGTGTGACGTTGCGGAGCAGCCACTGCTGGGAGCGGCTGCCGCTGCAGTCCCTCACGCTGGGCACCTGCGTGTCCTCCTCCGAGGCCTTGTCCAAGCACTGATTACTGTTCACGTGCACCAGAGTCAGCCGCTGCACACAGGACAAACACACACAGGGAAACAGACCCACAGACACATTACATTACATAACATTACGTTATAGTACCTAGGTACGCTGCAATGATTAATCAATTAGTTGATGACTATTAGATTATTAACTAACTATTAACTATTTCGATAATTGTTAATCGGTTTGTGTCATTGATTCTTCTCTGACTGAAGCTTTCTAAACTTGAATATTTACAGCTTCACTTACTCCTCTATGATAGTAAACTAAATATCTTTGGTGTGTGGACAAACCAAGGCATTTGAAGAGATAATCTTGGGCTTTGGGGGGAAAAAAATGAGATATTTTCACAATTTTTCTGGCATTTTACCGATCAAACAACTAACTGATTAATCGAGAAAATAATCGTCAGATTAATCAACTATAAAAATAATCGTTAGTTGCAGCCCTATATTACATTACATTACATTGCATTGCAGTACATTACAGATGTAGATGTAGAGTCATTGTCACACAACAAACAGAAATCAATCTTCAGTTATGACAGTAGGGTATGGTATGTGCGTATTTGTGTGTGAATGTGTCATATGGATTTATAAACTGCGCTGTTGTGACCTTGAAGAGTGACCTTTCTTGTCAGTGTGGCACAGTGCTGGAGAAGGCACTAGCAGCGCGAGTCACAGCATGCTGATTGTGTTACAGCCTGACTAGCCTGCAGCTCCCTGAGCTTTATCTTAGCCCCCGCTATCTGCCTACATCCATGCAAACCCACAAACACATTGATCCGATCTGATACAAAACAAACACCTCACCGCTATTTACCTGACCAAACACACTTGACGGGTAAACATGCTGGGTGTGACGAAATGTCAATGATCAGTGTTAAACAAACACTGATGTAGATGGATACGTTCATAAATAAATCCTTTAACAAATGAGACTAAACCCCAAATTTAGCCAAATGACTCAGCACAAGAGCTCCAATGGCTGGCCAGATTACAGTCGAGAGTGAGTGAGGAAGTGTGTGTTTGCAACTACTGTATGTGAGAGGGAGTGTGCGCGCAAGAGATCACCTTACTCTTCCAGGCTCTCACAAAGACTGCACTGTATCTAAAGTTCCTATATCTGATTGGGACACACACATTTAGACAAACACACACACTTGCTCACACACACCTCGCCGTCTTCAATCCAGCTAGTCTTACATTACCCACCTTTAGCCTTCTTAACTGCCTCAGTGAAGCTAATGCTTCCTGTAAATCTATTAAGCACAGCCCTCCATGTTCGTCTAGGCTATCTCACCGTGCCAGAGAGCCCAGCCATACTGTTGTCTTTGTGCAGTTGGGACACCCAGTGACTGAGCCCCAGGATCCCCACGCCTCAGCCCCCCTCCCTGCTGCCGTCTGCACACAGAGCACCACTGGGCCTCCGCACTCTTCACAAGACAACAGCCTACAGCCTCTCATCTCGTCCTCACACACACACACACACACACACACACACACACACACACACAGCTTCTCTTTCCGATGGCCTTTTTTTTTTTCCTTCTCCTCTGCGTTCTCCTTCAGCCAGCCTACTTCTCTGGGCATAGCCTGGTAATTCCCCCTCTTCAGGAAGAGAGGGAGGGAGGGAGGAGTGTTTCTGAAATTGGAATGTGAAGTGATTTCTGGTCCATTCTCTGGGCCGCTCTCTCAACCCTCTCCCTCTCTCCCCACCGCTCTCTCCTCACCCCATTCTCTCCTCTCTTAGATCTCTGGCGCCCTTTAAAAAGAGCATTCAACTGGACATTTAGATTGAATGACAATGGCCTCCATCTGAAACCCTCACAGCTAACTGTGTGTGTGTGTGTGTGTGTGTGTGTGTGTGTGTGTGTGTGTGTGCTCACTGAGTAAGCATGGGAGTAGTGAATCAACAGCTACAGGCACAAGCGCACACACACGCACACACACACACACACACACACACACACACACACACACACACACACAGACACCACACACTCATGCCCATGCAGAGGGCTGGTTTAGGGGTGAATGTGCTGAGCTAGATGCTTTCTGACTTTTTTGCCCATGGGCAAATATTACCAATCACACAAATATGTACACACTTGGCTTTGAGGGGTTGTGAGATGAACATGGGTATGTTCATAAGCGTGTGCAAATAGACACACACACACACACACACACACACACACACACACACACACACACACACACACACACACACACACACACACACACACACACACACACACACACATCTTGGCTTGATACACACAAACTACAGGAGCATTTTATTTCAGCTAAAGATTCCTCTAGGTTGAGAATTGACAGGCACAAACATACAATCTCAAACACAAACAAACAAACACACACACACACACTCACCAGAGGGTCATACTCCCACAACTGGTTGCCTTTCAGGTGGTGGCACTTG
>NW_027468587.1:35500705-35505705 GCF_046254945.1 Alosa pseudoharengus | reverse complement strand
TCTTTTTTAAAAGTTCACTGGGAAGAACCGTGTATAACTCAGAACATCTAAAAACAACTCTGAAAAACACCTTCTTGCTTGTGTATGGATTTGTCTGAATGAGAGTGTGACAAAGGGCACTCAAGTGTGTGTGTGTGTGTGTGTGTGTGCGTGTGTATAAGTATAAGTATATATACTCTTTTGAACCCGTGAGGGAAATTTGGTCTCTGCATTTATCCCAATCCATGAAATGAGTGAAACACACTCAGCACACAGTGTACACACAGTGAGGTGAAGCACACACTAATCTCAGCGCAGTGAGCTGCCTGCAACAACAGCGGCGCTCGGGGAGCAGTGAGGGGTTAGGTGCCTTGCTCAAGGACACTTCAGCTGGTGCCTACGGGTTGAGGTTCGAACCGGCAACCCTCCGGTTACAAGTCTGTAGCGCTAACCAGTAGGCCACGGCTGCCCCACAAATGTATATGTATGTGTCTGTATGATGTGTTATGTGTACATATGCACCTTTGTGAGTGCTTACTTCTGTGTGCTTGTGTGTGCTTGTGTGTGCTTGTGTGTGTGTGTGTGTGTGTGTGTGTATGTGTGTATATATATGTGTGTGTGTGTGTGTGTGTGTGTGTGTGTGTGTGTGTGTGTGTGTGTGTGTCTGTGTGTGTGTCTGTGTGTGTGTGTGTGTGTGTGTGCACACCTGACTGGCAGGGTCCGGTCCCCTTTCCTCCTGTCCATCTCTCTCTGGGGCACTGGGTACCAGCGGAAATTCAGCTTCCAGTTAAAGCCTCCGTAGGTCATGTCAGAGCCGGCCATGTACTCGAATGTGTCATCACTGATCACGTCAATGATGGGACACACCACTGTCCTCCTGCTCGGCGCGCACGCAACACACACACACACACACACACACACACACACACACACAGACAGACAGAGAGAGAGCGAGAGAAAGAGACTCCAAGTAAAAATAATTGCAATATATTTTCAGAAAATGCATGTAAATAAAATATTGCCATAACAGGCATAACAATGTTCTTTCTTTAAAAGGTGTTCGTCTGGTGAAACTACAAATGCAATCAGCCTAGGGCAAAAATATTACACACACACACACACACCTACACCCCCCCACACACACACACACACACACACATGTGCAGACATGCAGACTAAGGCAAAAAACAACCATTCTTATTCTACGGTCTACCTCGTCTCCCTCACTCTTGCACAAACAAACACTCACTCGCTCACTCACTCAGGCAGACAGAGGGTGTAATTAAGCACAATAAATAAATAAACAAACAAACAAACAAACAAACACAGACACCCTGCGGGCTCAACAAAGCCCTTATTGATTTCTGCTCCCTGCAAGAGTGCCCAGTGTGTTTGTGTGTGTGTGTGTGTGTGTGTGTGTGTGTGTGTGTGTGTGTGTGTGTGTGTGTGTGTGTGTGTGTGTGTGTGTGTGTGCGTGGGGGGGTATTCACAGACGGCAGGAGGATTCACAGACGGCAGGATCCACAGATGGATGCAGTTACAAGAGTTGGTATTGCATGACTGCATTATGAGCCCAAGGGTGCAGGCCCACACACACATCCACCTATACACACATGCACACACTAGTTCTCAGAGACTTCCTCCAACCACAGACAAAAAAAAAAACCCACCTCCCACGCTGCTTTTCAGACAGGAAGCCAGACGTGACGTAGCGTTTAGTGAACATTAGCGGTGCTGGTGGTGGGGTTCAGTGGTTCAGCGGAATGGTGATGGGGGATAAACTCCAGTGAGATGCCACTGACTCAACACCTCCCTTCGCACCTCAACACTTACCTGCACTCGTTACCAACCCATCCCGCCACACATGCACCCCGAGACATGTGACGCACTATTTCTTCATAATGTGCTACTCTCGTTCTCCTCGGAGTACTTGGGAACCTCAAGCTGCCATGACTAACGCTGCTCTGGTATTGCCAGCTCTGCGCTCCTCATTTTGATGATCTACTGAGAGCTTGTGATCACTGCGGATCAGACGCTTTATCCCAGCAGGAGAGAAGCCTCGGCCTCTGTTATCATGACAGTTCTCTGCTTGTGCATGCACTCTACCTTACCACTGAGCTCCTCTGGATAAAGAGGATGACTGTTCGCATGAGCCCAGTAGTTTGCTATGTATGTGGTTGTGATATGTGGTTGCAGACTATGGTGAGTGTGCTGTGAGTTGCCCACTGCTTGCAGGTGAAGGCAACCCAACAATCAGCCAAAAACAGCTGCTGCACCCTCCCTCTGGAGCATCTTTGAGTGTCTCCAAAAGTGCTATAAAATGTATTATTATTAGGGCTGTCAATCGATGAAAAAAATTAATCGAATTAATTACATACTCTGTGATTAATTAATCTAAATTAATCGCATATATAATTTTTGCTGTGTAAGTATTTTAAATATTTAAATTCAAATTAATCATTGAATAATCAGCATTAGTGACATTAAAGTTCAAAAACTCTTTTATTATTATTTTCACTGTTGAAATAATGGCCATAATAATCTATGATATGACCTAATATGCTGAGGAAATAAATTCAAAAGTGCTTCGGGAAGAAATGTTTTTTTTTCACATACAAGGCATTTCAGGCCACAGATATAACCTAGCGGACACAATGAAAATAAATTAACACTCCCCTCAATGTCAACACTTGCAGACATTGCAAAGGACTTTATTTTCAACATTTTATTTTTATCAACACCATCAGGCTGTTTTTTAAAAGTAAATGTTCCAATCAATGATCCAGGCAGCACGTTTTCTTCTCTCTCCTTCATTTTACAGCCTAATTTTTACTGACTAGAACGGCTCGGGGTCAAAGGTCATACGGAATCGATTAATCTGCACTAATTTTTTTAATCAGTTATTTTGACAGCCCTAATTATTATTATTATTATTATTATTATTATTATTATTATTATTATTATTATTATATATTATTCCACTGCTTGGTTGAATTTCCCATTGTCCTACGTAATTTAGAACGACCATTAACCGTATGTTATTTGCACACCTATGAAGTAGATCCATTTTGTTGGAAGTATCACACTTGTATATTAATTCGCCGAACTCGTTATGAAGTTTAAATGAACTGTCACGTTGCATCTGAGCTGTAAAATGCAGACATTCAGAACATGGCAACATTATAGCATATGACGGAGGTGGCTTTTAGCTACAGTAGATTGATGACAGCAGGCTAAGTAAAATAGTGATGTTTCAAAGCTAAAGTTAATCAGAATCTTGGGATACGCCCGCTTGACAACGGGAGAGATAGAACTGACGAATGGCCTTTGGCCATAGCAACCATCCATTTAGAACTAGTAACTGCAGTTTGTCCTGCAAGTTAAGAAATTAGTTGATATGTGTTGGAAGAAAGTAGTTCTACAAACAAGACAAGTTTTAGCGATTAAAACGTTTAAATTGTAACAGGAAATGAACACAACGCAAGTGGCAACAGTGGAATAAGCGGGATAATGGACTCCAGGTTGGTCTGTTCACAGACGTTAATGCACTTACGAGTGCATTCGCGTCGGGGCCGTTTTACAACCTCGACCGTGCATTAACTTCTGTGAACATGTAACGGATGCCAACTAGCTTAGCTGTGCTTGTGGAACGTTGGTGAACCTCACTCCCCGACGCCTCAAGAGTGCTGCTGGCATGCAAGCCAGTAGCCTGGGCTATTGGCTCAATTGTTAGCGCGCTCGCCTCCCGATCCGAGGTGCTACTGTTTCGCGGGTTCGAGTCCGGGCGTGTGCAGGGCTGAATCGCGCAGGTTCAACACAACGCAGGTTACAAACAGACCACCGTGGAGTCCATTATCCCTTACTTATTATTATTATTCTGTTCCCTGTTAATTTTTAAATATTATATTGTTTTTGTGTGTGTCACTTTGGACAAAGGTGCGGAATCTCATAACCACTATCACTATGGGTCGGGGGTCGGGCTGCATACCTGTCCATTTTGATGCGCACCAGCAGGGGTTCCAGCCAGCCGGTGGTGCACTCGCAGTGGGCGTCCAGGAAGGTGATGACCTGGCCGGTGGAGAGCGCTGCCCCGCGCAGCCGCGCCCGGATCAGGCCAGAGCGCTGCTCCATCCGCACCACCCGCACCGGAACCTCCAGCTTACGCACATACTGCTCCAGCGGACGCTTCAGGAAGTCTGAGGGACAGACAGAGATGAAGAGAGAGAGGGAGAGAGAGAGAGAGAGAGGCCACAGGGGTTGAGATAAAGAGAGATAGAGAGAAAAAGTGAAAGAGATACAGAAAGAGAGAGGCCAAAGGGGTTGAGAGAGAGATAGAGAGAGAAAGTGAAAAAGATACAGAAAGTTAGAGGACAAAGGGGTTGAAAGAGAAAGAGAAAGATGGAGAACAAGAGAGAGGCCAAAAGGGTGAGAGAGTGAGAGATGAAGAGAGAGTTGGGGGGAGAGGGGGGGGAGGCCACAAGATGAGGGGAAGACAGGGAGAGATTTGGGAGAGTGAGAGAGGAGAGAGTAAGAGAGTGTGTGGAGAGATAAGACAGAGAGGAAAGTGACAGAGGAAGAAAGAAAGAGTGTTACAAATTGTGAAAGAATTAGAATAGGGGTGTGTATGTGTGTGTGTGTGTGTGTGTTCATTACACGTGTTGGGAATAACGATGTCCATTACCCTGGAAAATATCCTTAATGGCAAACAAACTGACACACAACCTTAAATATGTGTAGAACTCTGAATAGCAGTCTACTTTATAAACCTAGACTACATCAGCGCTATCGCCCTCACATGCAAACACACTTATCTCTTATCAGCCAGCTAATAAGGGATAGAGGGCTTAACATCACATAACAATCAATATTTACCCACGGAGCGCCAGCACACATGCCCAGAGTGGGAGGGAGGTGAGATAACGGGAAGGGGCCGCAAATAAAGCCCACTCTTCCCAGTCAGGGTTTAGTGGGACAACCGGTTTCAGCAACACAAAAACAAGCTCTGCACAAACAGGCATGGC
>NW_027468587.1:35485705-35490705 GCF_046254945.1 Alosa pseudoharengus | reverse complement strand
CCTTCCAAATAAACAGCAGTGGGACCCTTAGTGTAAAGTTTATTCAGTGAGGTAAACAGGAGTCCGGTGAATGTGGCGGTCTAATCCTCCCGCTGAGAGTGGCCAGCTCGCATTAGCTCCGTTCCCAAGCACCATGGGCCGGTGAGCCGGGGACCAATTAAACGCCTCTGCGTGAGTCGCGCCGGTCGCCAAGGAAACTGCCGAGAGACACCTCTGATCTCTTGAGCCGTGAGGGAGAGAGGGGTAATGGCGCGGCGGCGGAGTGGAGGGGTCACTGCTGACATCCCCATGTGAGTCTCTATGAGAGAGAGTGTGTGTGCACAGGTCCACTGCAGCGTTTGTGACGCTCAGATCACGCTCTCCCAACTGCCACTTCACACACTGGGATCAGGAACCTTCACTGAGAGGACCTCCTGCAAAAACGTACCACGTTCTCTGCCATAAAGAGGACGCATGGGCGTCGAAATGTTAGTCGGTTTGCACTAGGCTAATAAAAATCACTTAAAACGCTGTGTGCTCCGGTCCTGCTCCTTGGTTCTAGTTAGACCTTGGGTGTCCTCTTTTTACATCATAAGATTATGCTCATCTACTCCTTCACATTATAGACTAGTTCAAACAGATCTTTGCTTGCTTATAAAGATAAATATGTTGTCGGTATACTGCAGCCTACCGATCAGATTAAGTAGGACAGGATGTGGTTATTCATAGGCATACCCGTCAACATGAGCTGTAACTCGAGACAACCTTTTCCAATCTTAGTACTCTATACTAATCACATAAGCAACAATAGCCACACCATAAGAAATATGATAACCCAGGTATCATACAGTTATTAATGTATTCTGATATACATTATGGACTTCAGATAAGCATATAAAGAGGTCTACTGGTTGTAAATGTAGTGTAGTGTTGTGGAGGTAGTCACTGATATACAGTGATGGCCAAAAGTGTTGGCACCCATGCTAAAGTTGACTGAAAAGAGGAATATAAAATCATCTTTTGGAAATTGATCTTAATGCCTTAAGTGAAAAATGAGGAAATATCTAACCTTTAAGGACACCAATTTTCTTAGTGAATGAATAATGTATCATAAATAAATAAATGTTCTTCCTTAAAATACAGGGGTCATAAGTATTGACACCCCTATGTTAAATTCCCATAGAGACAGGCAGATTTTTTTTTTAAAGGCCAGTTATTTCATGGATCCAGAATACTGTGCATCCTGATAAAGTTACCTTGGCCTTTGGATTTAAAATAGCCCCACATCATCACATACCCTTCACCATACCTAGAGATTGGCATGTAATTGGCGTGTTATTTCAGTTAGCCTATTAGCTGGTTTGATGCTCATTGAGCTCAATGCAAATCATGTATCAGCATGTGCCCACTGTATCAGCATGTGCCCACTGGAACAGCATGTGCCCACTGTATCAGCATGTGCCCACTGGAACAGCATGTGCCCACTGGAACAGCATGGGCACCCGGAGCTCCTCACCTCTGTCTCCAGATGGCAATCCAGCACCACTCCCCCTCAGCAGGGCAGGGACGCTCACTGGGGCGGCTGCTTTTAGCTCTGGCCAAACATTACTGAACAGCCATCAAGCAAATGCTAACCGCCTTCCAGCACTGCAAATACGCACCAACCAAACACACAGTTACAGGCACACACTAAGGAACACACATACACACACGTGTACACACACACACACACACACACACACCTGACCCGTCCCATTTCCAAGCGCTCCGCTGGGAGAGCCCCACGTGCGCAGGTGTGACGTCAGAGACGCGGTCGGGGCAGGTGACCCCTGCGTGGAGGGAAAGAGATGTTCACCAGTGTGTCACTCAGCAGGGCCAGTGCTCACTTCCTCACGCAAGCCGACCCTAACTAGGCCACAGACTTCACTCATCCCGCTGACGCCGACAAACACACACACACACACACACACACACACACACACACACACACACACACACACACACACACACACACACACTTCACTTCAGCTCATACAGACACATTTTTATAGACACACACTTTATGAGCAGGCAAAAGCACATAAAGACACCGACTGAAGCTACTCACACCGACACACACACACACACACACACACACACACACACACACACTTACAGTACTGTCAGTGTAGTGGTTTCCACTGTGAAAAAACTGCAATGCTTAAAAGTCTGAATGTGTATGTGTATGCTGATACTTTCTCTGAGTAGGCCTCGGTCTTTTGTTCATTCGTGGGCAAGACCCGCCTAGATGATCAGAACATGCAAATAAGCTTATAAAAAGGGCTAGTTACAGTCAGAGTGACAAAGTGTTCTAAAGTGTACAGTAATCTTGGGGAGCACTACCTTGTAACTCCATATGCATTTTCATTCATTGATAACCAAAAATACTCTCTGCACCTTAATGTATAAGCCTACCAAACACACACACACACACACACACACACACCCACACATGCATGCAGTCATGTGAGGAGTATACTACCTTCAATCTTCCTCAGACATGTGACATTATGAGGGCACTGAACTAATTATGGAGTAATGCTCAGTTTGAGGACGTTTCGGTGTGTGTGTGTGTGTGTGTGTGTGTGTATAGAGAGAGAGAGAGAGAGAGAGAGAGAGAGAAAGAGTAGGCTAAATGTGTGCGTGTCCTACATGAGATACAAACTCTGGAAAGGTCACAGTGTTCAGGACACACACAGCAGCAACATGTGTGTAGCATATGAGCATGTCGCTAACAGCATGACACATTAGCTGCTCACGCATGCTTACCCAGTCCAGTCCAGTCCCTCAGGGTGGGGTGAGTGTGGGACAGGGGCTGGGCAAATGTTGGGTTTGGGTGCGTTAAAACACAAACTACGTCACCAGCTAATTTGAGGGGAATAACTAGGTCCAATTGGTTGGAGTCCTCCACCCTGCCTGACACACACAGACACACACACAGACACACACACACACACACAGACACACACACAGACACACGAAGATGACGCATGTCTTCCAGACACACACATTTAAAGGAGTTAATGTCTCATATATAAAGTGTATATGGTTCAATAAACTACACACACATGGTTTACACAGATCCACCCATAACAACCCAAATCAGGCAGATTCACTCTCACCAAATACACACAGAGAAACAGACAACAACAAACAGTACGAGAGAGTGACAGAGAGAAAGATAGATGAGATGGGAAGATGGAGAGAGAGAGCGAGAGACTGAAGAACATTCCAGCATCATTCTTTCTCTGTGGTTGCAGGCTGAGATGAACCTAATGGAATCCCAGTGATCCCACTCGCTGCCTAGTTAACCAGCAGGCCACCCTCCACCCACACAGCCACAGGGCTGCGCAGTAAACACGCTCTAACAGAGCCTGGCCCAAGCTCTGCTGCACCTCTACTCCTCTTCCTCCACTGCTCCTCTTTCCGTAGAACTACTTCACTGTGCAGGACTAAACAAGGCTAGTCCACGAAGACACAAGTTTACACACACACACACACACACACACACTTCATCGGAAATCAATACACTTCAACAGAAGAACTCTAAAGAGGATAACAGAAAAAAAAACACTTGCTGATGTGGCAACAACTCATGTAAACACACACGCACCTCCCACAGATACAAACAATCCAATGAAATTCACTTCGAATCACTTCACTTCTATCCCAGCTGGGAAGACTTGAAGTTAGAAACCCATGAATCTCTCTCTCTCTCTCGATATGCAGTCGAGAACATACTTATTGTATCGGGGGCTCCTTTTTACCCACAATGCACCTGTGCATGACATCATAGCTCAGTGTCCTCTCTACATGTTTTTCCATTCTGCCTCTTCAACGCAATTCCAGTCATAAATCTGAAGCGCACACACACACACACACACACACACACACACACACACACACACACAAGTGAGGGAAAGGGAGAGAGAAAGAGAAAGAGAGAGAGGGAGAGGGAGAGTGTGCAAGTGCAGCCTAAATACTAAGTCTCTTTCTCTGTAGCCTGTAGGTTTTTGCATAATACGCAAAAAACACCTCCTGTCTGGACAGATGTGGCCAACTCCCTGACAAACTCTTTTCACCCTCTCTCCCCCCGTCACTGGCCCACTCACACACACACACACTCACACACACACTTGCTCTCACACACACACACAGGTTACACCTCAGACAGCTGTTCACTGACTCAGACCACAAGAAAGGAAAAATGGCGTTCACTTCACCAACCCTCCAGTCAGCACTGCACTTGTCTCCCTCACAACTGTCAAAGAGCAAGAGACCAGGCCAACTGAGAACTGTGTGAGGTGTGTGTGCGTGTGTGTGCGTGTGTGAGTGTGCGTGTGTGTGTGTGCATTTGTGTGTGCGCGTGTGTATGATAATGAGGTGAAACCAATCTTAGCAAAATCAGGATGTTCTATTGCAACACTGACAGAATAATTACTTCCTTGCCATTTAGTCAGTGATGGCGAAGTTGTTATGAAAGAATCTTGTTTAAAAAATAAACAAAACAAAACACTCTCACAAACACAGCAGCACAGTGCCATAAATGTTTAACAGAGGTGGAGAGGCCCATTTTAAATGTGTGCTTACAAACAGAATGTGTGTGCACACTCTGGACTAAGCACTTCCCCCATTAGGGCTGAGCTACACCAGGCGCGTAACTGAAGCGTTCCGTTCGCGTTGCGTCTGCTGCAACAATTAGCTTCCATTATAATCAATGGAAGTAGCTACACCAGACGTGACAGTGGGGCGTACGTTCGAAAAAAGTAGACCATTCATCTAAAATGGATTTTACGCGTCGCGAACGGAACGCTTCAGTTACGCGCCTGGTGTAGCTCATACCTCAGAACCCAAACACACAAAACACAGCCAAACACAGAATTCATACCCCTTGGATATTTCCCCTTTTATTGCTTTAATAAATGGAATCTTTGTCAATTTAATTTGGCCTTTTTTACAATAGTTTACAAAAATCCCCTCTT